>NC_141691.1:1765923627-1766346127 GCF_964263255.1 Lissotriton vulgaris | reverse complement strand
TGCCGTACCTGGACTTGAACTCAAATGAGAAATCCGCATTGTGCCACCACCACTTACTTTTAACATTCCACCGATGAGATTAGCATTTGATACTGACTAAAGTAAAAATACTACTGCCCATTGGCTACTGGCCATTGACGAGACGCTCAGCACAAGGTTGCTATAGCCAGCATTGTGTACAGCACCCTTTGGATCTGTGTCTTCTGTCATATTCAAATATAGTTAAGATATATTTAAGAATGCAGCAAAATATTGTGCATTGCGAACTCCATATCGTATGTCTCTCCAAATGCCATTCTGAACCGACCATGTACTGAAGCTTGTTTATGTTCCATAAAAAAGATTTGAAAAAATAAAAATGCAGCAAAAGTAAGAATAGCTGAGCTGACTTGCTGTCACAGGATCATTTTACTTTTTTTATTTGACAGTGTTATATAGCGCGAACTTGACCCGAATCTGGTATTCGAGCGCTTTACATCATTGGTAAATGTACTGTTTATTGCACCTCGTCTTAAACGACGATATTGTGGCTGCAGAATAAATGGATGGCCTTTGCTTTTGGAGCCCTATGCCACAAGTCATCCACACAACAGAGGCTTGCATGGGTGCTTGTGGAGACCCTTGCAGGGGTTATCTTCCAACGGGCAGGGATAGGCTTAAACAATTGTTTCCTCATTAATGTTCTGGGGTTGGGAACAACTTGGCTGTGGTGCCCGACTTTATCTAAATTTTGAGTGGATTCCGTCCCAGCTTAATATGTAGTATTACAAAAATATGTGCCAGGAGCTAAAGGCCTTTCTCAAGCTCAAGTTCTGATACTACCAGTAACTATTAGTAGGAAGCTGGGTCTTTATATATCAAAATGTGATATATCATGCAAAGAGTCCAGGGGTTCCCTTGTAAGTGAACAGGGCCTTTCTATGGCAATCCCAAGGTGCTCTTCTAGAGGGTAGTGTGGTCGAGCAGCCTTTGACATATCATAGGAGTGCTAGACATCTGAAAATGCAGACAGTAGTCAATAAGTGAAACACATGACTCAAGAAGGAGATTGAAACCAGTTTATAAAAATAACCAGGAACATTATATGTGCTTTGGCTCCACAAACCATTCCTTCAGGTTAGTATGTTTTTTAATAGAAATATTTTAGAGTTCGAAAAGTCTGCAATTTCTGGAAGTTGCAATGATATCCTATGGGAGGAAAAGTCAATGCGACATTCTTTTATGTTACAGCAACGCATGGGACCAATAATCCAGGAGTCAAGGTAAGCGGTGGTGCACCAGCAGAACACTACCAGCGCCACTAGGGCAGCTGAGTGCAGAGGTGCAAAACAGCATTTGGCGCCCATTGGTACTCTACGGGGAAATGTGTCTTCACGTAAAGAGGCTGCATGCTCGAACTGGGATGGCAGTCGGGCTGATCCAACAAGGGGGCTCGGGCCTCCCAATGCTCTGGAACATACGGACACAGCCCAGGGGCTACGGGTGCAGAGGTGTCCTTATTTGTAGTTTTTTTTACCGCTGGCAGTCTCGGCAGATGGGGCCTGTGTGCAGAGGCTGCAGACGACATCTGGGAGTCCACAAGACGTTTCATCACACTGGACTCTGTCTCTGGAAGGCTGGGGCACTACGCTGACATAGTTGGCCCACTCCAACTCTGGCTTGGAATGGCTGTGTAATGGTGTCATCAGGCATTGGGTTTCTGCGGTACAGAGCCTTTGCTAGGGGTCTTTGGATGCCTGCAGGACCATTGGAACGAGCTTCCTTTGTTCATTAGGGTGTGTACTTGGTTCTCAGGTTTTTAAAAGGTTTTAAAAAACATCTTAAGACCTAGCTGTTCTAATGGCTCCTTCTCTATTTGTCTGTTTCTTCAACGATGAGATGCCCCTTCAGTGGCGAGTCGCTGAGCTATACCAAGTATCTATTAACATAACCTAACGTAACAGGGGAGCAAGTCTGCTGCATCTTGGGAGGTCTTGGCTCAGCAGTTGCAGGACAGTCTACTATTGGTGCAATTGGCGAAGGCAGCAGGTAGGCCGGCAGAGTTGGCACCAAGTGTAGGATAGAAGCCAATGGGCTTCTGACCCTTGGGCTTACTTCGTCCTCTATATGACCACTTCCTGTGGGTAGTCTGAATAGCTTGTCCCAGAATTCCTAAGTATGCCATTACAAAGATGGCTACTTCTGAAAAGTCTTGTCCACCTCAATTTAGCCCACCTTAGGAGTGGTTCTAGCCTCGGGCGGCACGCCTACCTCACTAACCGATTTTCTCATCTGTCCAGGTGCCGAAGGGGCTCTGGACCAAGGGGGGTCGTCTTCCTCTCCTGTGAGGAGAGCCAGATTCACAATTTAAAGGTGGCAGCTCCTTGAAGCTTGGTGGCCTAGAAAGGTTAATCAGCAGGTCATCCTTTGGGAAGTGGTGTGACACCCTCTTCCCAGACAGGCTTTTGTTCTGGATCTCCTGAGAGCAGAAGGCTCTCACCCTAGGAGGTCAGAACAGTGCCTCGGGTGGAAGTCTGTCATAAACCAGTCAGCAAGCACATTAGAGGCTGGTAGGTTTTCATGGGGCACCCCTAAGATGCCCCCCTGTGTGCATGTATTGCTAAATCCAAAACTGGAATCTGTGTGGGTTTATCAATACAAGATATTTGATACCAAACATCCAAATTTTCAGTGAAAGTCGTGTAGCTGGGGAACTAGTTTTCACCAGTGTCCAGCACATGTTCTAAAATGGCTTCCCTGTTCACTTGCACTGGCATTAATGGAACTGACCAGCACGGGGCATGTCTGCTCATGCCAGTATGCCCTCCCATGAAATACCAAACACCCTGCCTTAGAGCTGTAAGACCTGCTGTAGGGGCGACTTACAAGTACTACATGCAGTGTTAGGGGGCCTGGTTCACCGTTAAGACTGTACCCGGTCTCTACCTGTGTAGAGGCACCATCAGAGTATCTGAATTCTTGAATTTTTGTAAGCAACTTCTGAAACTTACCATTAAATACATTGTTAATATAGCTGTTTAGGTTGTTTTACCACAGCTATTGGCAGCTAACAAATTTTGATAGTATGTCTCTTAATCATGCTGAGTGTGCTGGGTTCATTGCCAGGGTAAGACAGTTCAATCTATACAGCATACCACTGATACCCGGGGTCTTCAGCCTGGTATGAATCCTACAGTATCCCCTGGTGAATTTCTTCTTGTGTTGGTTAATATTCATGCTTTAAATTAGATCAGTGGCTTTTGCAACTTCAGTAAAAGTGTGGTTTTCCACTTAGTTCTATGTAGTTTGACATTGTTTGCTTGTTGCATTTTCCTTTAGACTACCACAAATGTGCTTCTAGCCTCCTTCACCGATATTGTGAATTAGCGAAGTAGTGAAATTGTTGAGCCATAGTAATATGTCCCTCTTTTATCTTGCTAATGCTAGGGCCTCATGTCTGGTCCTATAATGGAGTAGTATTACAATTATGCAACACACCGGGACGCAGGTTGGGGCTAAGCAATAGCGAGGTGCGGGCTCTCTCCACCACAAAGGAGCTAGCTGCTCCACAAACTCCATCTTTCAATGGGAATGTCTTCTGGGAGTCCTGATACGTGAAGGGTAATTCCTCTGGATCTTGTTGTTGTTTCTGGCCATTCCTAATGCACTTTCCAATTTCCAGATTTATTTTTTTCATTAATAGTTTAAGGTGTGTTCTGATTCCGTAATATGGCGCTGTACCATGTCTAGTTCGGAGGCTTGCTTGTGAATCCTCTACTTCATCTGTTCTGTCCAGTTTACCATCTATTCCAGTTAAGCTTTTTTGCATTGCCTGAAGGAGGTTTTTCTTATGTTAAGTTATGTGTTGTGAAGCGCACAGCTGACTCAGCTTAGAGGCGTCCCAGTGCTGAGTCTGCAAACTGTTAGAAACTACTGTGGGAGAGACACCGGAACCTATTAGACAGAAAAGAGATGAGTTTTCATGGCTTTGCGAAATAGAGCATAATTTTTGATGCAGATAGGAATAGAGTTCCATAGCTTTGAAGCGAGGATGCGAAAAGAGCACCCTCCCGCTCGCACTTTCCTCACCCGGGGGACATGGGCCAGTTGTTGGCCCATAGATGGTTATTGGTGGGTGGGCATGTAGGGTAGGAGGAGATTTGCCAAAATATCCAGGGAGTGAAGATTCAGGATTCTGTGGGCGATACAGAGAGACTTAAACTTGATGCATTTTGACACCGGCAGCCAGGGTAGTCTGCGGAAAGTCGTTAGTTGTGGGACAGGCTCTCGGGAGGCAGAATAGTCTCATTTTGTGCCCTTTGGGGGTGGAGGATCTCAGCTTTATTTGCCTCTAGATAAAGTGAGCTGGCGTAGTCCAGCCATGATAGAATGGTGGCCTGGATGATAACCTGATGGATGGTGGGGTAAAAAAAACAGTGGTTTGAGCCTGTGCAGGAACCCGAAAAAGGTCCCACCTACCATCTTAGTTTGGGCCTGTCAGGTAAGGGAGGAGCCAACCATACTCCCAAGTTTTTGACTGCCTGTTTAGGGACCGACGGATATCCCAGAGTCGATGGCTGCCAGCGCAGACTCCATAGCTCAGTGTCTCTCCCCACTAGCAAGACCTTGGATTTGCTTGCATTCAGTTGGAGGCAGTTGGCGGTCATCCAATCTGCTATTGCTGTTAAATCGTCCCTAAACTTAATTACGTCCTGCACGGAGTCGTCTGATAGTGCCACCATTACCTGGGTATCATCTGCATAAGATACCACAGTTAGTCCCCTCCTACCTACTGCCGCTAAGGGTGGAATGTACATGTTTAATAAAGCTGGGCTCTAAGCTGATCCCTGTGGGACCCTTTGTTGGATAACATGTGTCGGGGAGCTGAAGGAAGGACCGACACTTGAAAGGTTCTCTCACATAGAAAAGAGGTAAACCAGCCTAAGACCGGGCCTTCAATGCCAGCCTCCTCCAGAAGCTGCAGCAGAATCCGGTGGGACAAGGTGTCGAACGCATTGCTCAGATCCAATAGTATCAGAGCGGACGTTCGCCCGTCGTCCGCAGCTGATGGTCCATGCACTGATGGACCAATGTCCCCTGAAAGTCTGACAGTTTGCTTTTTATTTTCAAACAGTAACTTGGATTGGTGCTGGTTTTTCATTCTACAGCTTGCTCTCCGTTGATAGCTTGCTCTGTGGTGGATATTCTCTTATGTTTAGATTCACTCTCCGGACAGGGTCTGTGGTCAGCAGCGCCTCCTCTCCACATCACGGCTTAGCTTGATCAGACATTGCAACACTTCTCCTGCCAGTATTCTTGCGGTTGCTTCGTGGTTGGTTGAGTTGTAAATGAGATCCCTTGGTTGTGGCATGCTATGCTTTGTTGGCTTACAATGTCTTGTTTGATTGTGTGGGTAGGACATTGATGGGGTCTAGCACGTTGGTACAAGAATAATATTTACAGATCTGTTTCCATGCAGCTTCACCACTCTTTACTCTTTATAATTTGTGTTTAAGTTAGTCTGCATGTTGGGGATTACTGCAGCTGCTGAACCCAGTGTCTCTCTTCGATGCTTATCATTACCCTCATGAATGCCATTTGATTTGTCCGCTTGCTTCTTGCCATGGGCCTTCAGGTCGCAGTACCATCAAAGCGTCCATCGCTGCCCAGGTCACGGGATTGTATCACGGTGATGTGCTTTCCTCAATAGATTCTGCTCTCCGGCACCACTGCGTTTCGTTTGAAACAGCCTGGGCATTACAGGCCATTATCATTATCTGGCTTTCTGTCTAGTTTCTTGCAGTTTCAGATACTTGGGTTCATTTACAGCAGAGGCCCCTTTGCAGCCTCACTACTCATCACTGAGTCAGCCGTCGCTCTCCGTCCCACTACCAGAGCTAGGCCTGCACCACAAGGAAGCAGAATGCTCCACTGTGAGCTGCATCTATGTTTTAGGCATTGTCTCCAGGCCCACTTAATCTGCCCATGATCCAGCAGCACCTAGGATCTGGAATGCACTCCCGCCAGAAACTAGGCTTATCCCCTTCACTGCTCTCTTCAATAAAGAGGTAAAAGCCATCCTTATGGCTAAGTTTACCTGAACACTATTGTTACTGGAACATTGACATTATACGGCCCCTATATTATCGGCTACCTGTGTGTTTATCTGTATTATACTCTTTTATGACTGCTACTGGATCAAAGCCATTGCACGGACTCTATATTATTGGTTTCCAGTTTGTTTACTAGGGTTTATACGTTGACCTGATTGCTCTACTATCACCCGCTAGGGTGCTAAAATCTTATTCTATCGCCACTGGAGCAAAGACACTGCACGGCTCCTATTTTTTTTGTTTTTTTGTTTCCTGATTGATATTAGTGTGTATACTCTTATGCGATTGCTACCGAATATTATAATGTCTCCAAGAATTTGTCTACCCCACCTCCTGTTTCTGTAAAGCGCTCTGATATCTGCAAGGAACTTGTTCGCGCTATATAAAACCTTAAAAATAAATAAATAAACAAATAAATAAATGTCCTTGCCGGTCTTTATTTCAGAAACATAGCCGGTTATTACTCCGTACTTCAGCAGCAGGAGTATCTTGAATTATGGCACTCTAGCGCCCCATAAGCACATCTACAATATCTGTATATAGCAACTTGTCAAAAACTATACATGTAGTGTTTTGTCGTTGTACATTCTGGATCTACCTTGCCGTGTGTAATCAGCTTGACTGGTAAAAATAAAAGCAGTTCCTAATCCTCCCATTCAGCTACCAGCTACCAGACTACTCATAATATGCATTTGCATAAGAAATTCATAAGTATGTTTTCTTTGCGTGATTTGGTGCCGCTCAGTAAAATATTCCTGATTTGGTGTTTATAGGCAGGTCTGGAGGAAAACTAGCAAGTGTCCTGGTATCAACCTAAATTCAGTGCTGTCTATATTTTTGATCAGTTTTTCCTAGAAACAGCTCCGAGGCATCCATGTAAATTGAAGTTGCAGTACAAAAAACACAAAGAAAATGATTTTTTTAAATTATATTAGTTCAAGTGTCTACGTATTTGTTTAATGCCTCTTTAGGATTTTTTTTTAAAGCCATCAAACCATAATTAACTTGCAAATGTCACTTGATCCTATCATCTTATGGTCTCTTTAGCACCTGGGTCCATCTTGGTAACTAGCTCTTTGTAGTTATAGTTAGTAACATCTAAATGTTTGGTTTGGATAGAGATACTGCTTCTTTGAAAGATTTAGGTTTATGGATTATTTTTAAGAATTAACCGGTGCCCATGACTAAAGCTTCTAAAAACGACGAGCATGAATAATCCAACAAATGTATTGTAAATGTGCAATAATTAACATGGCTTGTTAATTTATGCTTAAGTGTTGAATGACTTTGCATTGGTAAAGATTAGTTCATGACCTGTTTTTTGGGTGTTACTTGTCTTAGATAAACCATGCTATCAACACTTTGCTGGAGGTATATTTTCCTGAAGAAAGTGGTATTCAGTTAATTGCTGAACCTGGAAGCTACTATGTTTCTGCTGCATTTACTCTGGCAGTTAAGATCATTGCCAAAAAAGTTATTGAATATGGACGTCAACTTTCCTCCGAAGGTAATGCTTATGTTTTCTGAGTTACATTCCTGTGGTGTTATGTCCTGGTTGCTATCCCTTCTAAAGCAGAGTCTTCTGTTTAAAATGCAGTTTTGCTTTAACTGGGAAAATACACTTGCAGGGGTTTTCAGCCTTTTGAACATTCAACGTTAATGTTACTCAATTTCAAAGTTGCCTGTTCATTTTTTGGAACTAAAATGTTTTATCTTCTTGATTTCCGCACCCTAATCTCTTCGGTATTAGACCTCTTCCCTTTTAGTGTTTCCTTTTAAAACATAACATGTACCCACTACATTTACTTAGGCTGTGCTCTATTGTTATTTATAATAAAGTCGAATCTTTATCAATGAGCCTAAATTGAGTGTGTTCGTATCAGAATAGTTATTAGCTGCTAAAACTTCCTAAGGAATTTTATTTTTTTATGCGTGTGCTTCAATTTGGTACTTGTTTATTTTATTACTTTGTGGATGGATAGTTTAACATCAGCTGTTTACATCTAGTGCATTTTAATATAGTTTTGGTATGTTCAAAACCATTCTGCTTATCCCAATCTGTTGAGACTCTTCTAGGCTATGGGCCTGTTACTTCCAAGCATCGCAAGGGGCTGGAGTTCTGAAATGTAAGACACGTCAGCACTGTCTGGATATTTCATTTGTGCAAGTCTTTAGCTCATATATTTTGTTCAGGACTGTAAACTTCTAATGTTCATTGGAAAGTATAGCGAGAATCTTTAGCAATATGACCCAAATCCCTGTTATACTACTGGAATTGTCCATCTCGGATAACCAAATTGCTCTCACACTGACAAAAAAAGTTTCTTTTCTTTTACTCTCATTAAATAATTTGTCTTCATGACTGATGTCTTCCAAAGGGATTATTAATCCCTTATCAACTCGACGATTTATAAAATTCTGTTTAATATTTGTGTTCTCTCTGTACTAAGAGTATCCCTACTTTTTCTTACACTGCATTTGGGATTTTTGCATAATGCTGCCCCTAAGAAGTGATTCAATGTAGCCTGGTTGGAATCTTTCTCAACAAATCATGTTCTCTCACGGTCGTTACAGAAGTCCACTGTGCAGCAACCAGGGACCCTCACTTTACTTCTTTGTGGGTAGTTCATATGTCATGCAGGACTAACTATTAGAAGAACCAGGTTTGCAACTGGTATTGCGTATAACATACAGTGCACTCTTTTTCCAGAGCCACGTTTTTTAATGCTTTCCTGAAGGGCAGCAAATTGGAAGGTCAAGTGCACATACAGAAGCTGAGCGTTTCAGGCCCCATTACCTACAACCGAAAAGGTCTGTGGGCTACCCTTCTTTATATGAATCTAGGGACTCTGAGCAGATGAGAATTAGACGAACACTAGAATCTGCTAGTCTGGCAATGATGAAGTTAGTTTTGTAATTACTAAGGTCTGAAACGATGGAATGCTTTAAATACTAAGCAGTGCCTTACAAATGACCTTGGCCATTCGTAACAACTGGAATGTCTTAAGAGCTGCAGATGCGGAAGCAGTCGGAGGAAGATTCAGTGCCAACTTGTCCATGTTTAACATACTCTGCAAACGCTTTATATCCTTAGAAGTGGTGTCCAAGTGTATAGTACAGTGCAGTATTGTAGCATGCTGAGTATAATTGCTTAAGCAACCACTGGCCATACAATAATTGGCTAATCTGGTAGAACCTTTATCAAAATTCGTAAGTGCAGGCAACAAGCGGATAGAGCTGATTCACCTGTGTGTTTAATGAAAGGGAAGTGTCCAATTCAAAGCCCAGGCTCTGAACCAATGAAACTGGATCCAGTGAAGAGCCATGTTCAGGAGACCAGAAACTTGTAAGTAGTAATTCCATCCCACATGACGTTTAAACAATCCGTAATTCTGTTTTGTCTAAAGGTAACTTTAAGCAATTACATGCTAGCTAACCCTTGGCAACCAGCATAGCATCAGGGTTATCCTTGTCCAGTGCAATGAACTGGATATCGACAGCATAGTTAGTAAATCTAATTTAAAAGGAGTGACTAAATAATCCCAGCGGTTGCACATATAGATTGGACATGTTGGGGCTAAGTAACAAGCCTGGAGTAGCACCACAGGTTTCAAACTCGAAAGAAATGAAACTCCATTTGTTTCTGCCAAGTAAAGAACTGGCTGTGCCTATTACTTTGACATAAAAGTTCCTCTCCTGTGAGCTGAGCTAGATTCACATACCCCAAAGGCTGTGGATTCTTTGAGGCTCACTGCCTTGGAATGCTAATTTGCAGGCCCTCCTGTGGGGGAAGTGTAAACACCATTTGCCAGAGCAGGCTTTGTTCCTGACCTGAGAACAAAAGCCCTCATCCCTGGGGTCAGAAAGTAGTCTATGGTGGCAGGCTGGCGAAGACCAGTCAGTGAGCACACCAGTTGTTGGTAGGTTTTCAGGGGGAAACTCTAATGTGCCCTTTGGTTGCATGTATTAATAAATCCATCACTGGAATCGGTGTGTGTATTAGTATGAGATGTTTTAATACCAAACCTCTCTAGTTTCAGTGAAGCCACCATGTAGCTGGAGGACTCGTTTTTGACCAGTGTCCAACATATGTATTTACTGTTACCCTGTTCCCTTGTACTGGCAGTAATTGAACTTGCCAGCCCAGGGGTTTATCTGCTCATGCAGATATGTCCACACATGTAATAAAATGCACATATTACATGCAAATGTTAGAGGACATGGTACACAGGTGTTTGCCATGTTGTGTTTTCACTAGTTAGAGCATCTTATCTCCCAGCCTGTGGTGGCAGTCTGTATGAGTTTGGTGCTGGATCCCTTAGAGAGGCACAAGGTATGCTGCAGCTCTTATGGACCCTGTTTAGTACCTAGGTCATAGGTACCGCTTACTAGGGACTTAGCGAGGTGCCAAAGGCCTGGTCACTTGGGGATCAAGTGACCATTGGTCTTGTTTTGGTGAACGAACACCGTACTGGGCACCTGTTTAGCAGGAACCCAGTGCACTTCAGTCAGTCCCATCAAATACCAGACAAGATGTGGGTTTGTCTTTTGCAACAAAATACCAGTTTCCTACTGTGATCAGACCAGGTGATATGCAGTATACATTTGCATTTGTTTACATTCTGTGTAGAGAAGGTTAGGTCCAGTCAGAGCCCTGTACAATGTGTGGCACTTAAAATTATTCGAGTTAACTCATAGCAGTAATTGCATAAGGTTTGGCCCAGGCTTGAAGTCGCTCAGTGCAGTGAACCGCGAATGACTAACCAGCGGGTTGACAAGGATGCAGATTTAATTGTCTTTGTCGTTTACCACCTCTTGGAATATCACTTT
Source organism: Lissotriton vulgaris (assembly GCF_964263255.1). Classification (NCBI taxonomy): domain Eukaryota; kingdom Metazoa; phylum Chordata; class Amphibia; order Caudata; family Salamandridae; genus Lissotriton; species Lissotriton vulgaris. The sequence goes on along the minus strand of NC_141691.1, from coordinate 1,766,335,205 downwards.
ACCAACTAAGTCCATTGTTTCTGCATTGCTGATAGGATGGCAGCAGAGAGAACAGTAGATGACCAGACCGACGATGGCACCATCATCTACTAGACCGTTGTTGATCACTACCCTGTTGACAACTTATACCACTTCTGTCTACAAGACTGTCAACAGCAATTACACCCATGACGACTACCTGATAGATGGCAATTTCATTTCCAGTGACTTTCACATGTTCTTCACTGAAAATGACTGCTCACCGGACCACTACGATTCAAGAGTCTGAGATGGAGGCTGATGTCAGTGACCATGAATATGTTTTGGATTATTCGTAAAGCCCTGCATGTTTGGATATATGCAATGTTGCAGAATTTGAAGAGGAGGCTTATGAGGAGGAACATCCGGATTAGGACTATCAGTCTCAAACGGTTGTCACAGAGTTTGTGAGCAGTCATATGGCCCTAAACACTGTTGTAGGGAACCTTAAGGTTCGAGGTATATGTGGCTGTTGATACACCACATGCTTTGCGTACTCCTACAATCTATTGTTGGGTCTGGATGTGTACAGGTTTTCTTCAAAGAAGTCTTTTGAGTCCTGAGGTAAGATGACTCCTCATCTTGGTAATAGTGGGCATGGGCATCAACTTCATTGTTATATTGTTCTTTTCCTGCCATCTGGTTCGGACGTGTATTACGATTCGAGACTGGTTTCTGGTTCTTTTCCTTGCGTAATCCAATCTACCCTCGTCTGTTTTTGTTTCGAACGGGTTTTCCTTCCTTGTGTATTAAAGTTCATTAGACTCCGCTTCAGGGATCATCTCGTCATTTGAGCCCGGAACTAGGGGCAGTTTATACTCCTGCCACCAAATGTACAACTTTAGATGCTTTATTAGCCGCATCTATAGAGGGAATACCGCCCCAGTGGCTTTATACCTTTGGATATTGTGGCCCTCTTTAACACTTTGGATCTTGCTCTACTTAGGATATCTAGTTCTACCTAGGATATCTAGTTCTACCGACCTCCCAAGCTGAATTGCACAGGCAGAAGGTCTGACCACCGAACTTCATAACAGACAAGAGTTGATGAAGTCATAGGAATGTCTCCCATCAAACGACCAAACACTTGTTGGCTAAAAGGTTGTCAACTGGAGAGAAAATAAAATGTAACACTGAAGAATAGAAAAATCTCTGCTAGTTATATAATCATTGATATGAATGGCGTGTTCTTCATATTAATAGAATATTTCCTGGAAGTTGGGCTATAGGAATCCCACACCCCTGGGCAACAAGTCCTCCTCCAGGTGGTGGTTTCCACAGATAGACCTCTTTGCAACTGCAGAGAATGCAAAATGCCCATACTGTGCCTCCAGATTCCCATACCTGCTATCCAAAAGTAATGTGCTATGGATGAGTTCGTCAGGGATTTTTGCCTACGCTTTTCAGCCTCTACTGAAAAGAGGAAGCCAGGGCCCTAGATAAACAAGCATTTGCAATGCAATAGTACTCACATTTACGCGAGTTTGAGCTATTGACATTGCAAATAACAATGCCTTTTATATTTGTTTTCATTTTAAAAACATAAATAAAAGGCATTGTCACAAAGCCAATAGCGAGACCTATTTCATTGCAAATGCTTTTCATTCACCTCTCGTCACCTCTGGACATCCCACCGAGAAGCCCAGGAACCCCCACTCTCGGAGAGAAAGTGTCACCTTTAATGAAGCGTCCCAGGTTCAAACAGAGCTTCAAAAAGAGGCGGATATCACAGAAAGAAGGGTGGGTGTTAGCCCGCAGTGCCCCTTACATGGAACTAGCAATACCCACCCTGGTTCTGGTACAAATATCAGCCACCAGAGATTAGTAAATTACCAGAATAAACAACAACCCTATACTGTGTTTTTAACTGCCTTGTTCTGTAATGCACGACTTTTCAAATTTAATGATGAAAAACAATGGTAAGTATGGGGATCTAACCTGCAAGCCTCACTTTCATAGCACTAAGCTCTAACTGAGCTGATCAATTAAGCGACATCATAGGGAGCATACACTTACCAGTATATTTTAATTGCTAAATCATAGGTTGTTCCTGTGTACAGATTAATTCAAGGGGCATACAGACTGGCAATTACTGACCCATCCTAGTTTCAAGCCAAGACATTGAGGCGCTCAGATAATCCTGCATCAACCCGCAGACACTGGGGAGCGTCACAAAAGAACACATATATTATTTAATGAGCTGCACTGAACGCACTTCACTAACGAGCTGCATGACCATCACTCCCCAGATAAGATGTATTGAAGGCTAGAATCACTCCACAGACTCCTGCCATACTCTCCCAGAATGGTACTGGTCTCCACTCAGCAGCACTGCGCATGCTCAATGTTCTTCTCACACCCTGGAATGGACTTAGTAACCCCACTTGCTTCTGCTGAGGCTGGTGAAACAGATATTAACAAGATGAACGGGAGTGTAATAGTGACAGCTACCCCTAATTGCATGGGATCTGCTAGCATCATCTGCAACGGCGGAATGAGTAGGGACTGCTAACAATTTGATTCAGTGGGGTATGTATGAGCTGCTAGCATCGTTTACAGCTGCGGTATGTGCAGGTTTTGTTGCCATTTACAGCATCAGGGTATACAGGGTCGGCTGGCACCATTTGAAAATTTAGCTACTAGCACCGTCTGCAATGGAGTGTTATCCAGTATTATGGGTATCTTTCATAGATTCACATGCCTGAATCTTTACCCATCGTCGAGACTGGAGTCTCCGGTATATAGAAAAGTAATGTCCTATGGACATATATAGAGAAAAGTAGGCCTAAGGGCCTCACCTTAGTAGCCTATCTGTGTCCTTATGTAAAAAAGACCAAACTCCAGAAGAGAGCCAATCGGCTAACACCTCCCTCTAGAACCTTCCGGTCAGGAGCCTCAGTCTCTCAGCGTTACGCCGCACGTTGTGCTAGGGAGTCTCCACCTGAGTTCTCCTCAGGTTTACTTGCTTTAAGCTATTTCTTCACAAATTTGGATTACTTTCTTCAAAGTCTGACTATGGCTGACCCTCAGAAGAGGGGTCTCTTCAGAGCTTGTGCTTCTTGTAATGAGAAGAGATTACATATTGAGGATCAGCACAAGACATGTCTATACTGTCTGTATCCGGACCATTTGCCAAAGGAATGCAAAATTTGTAGAACATTCTTTTCAAAAACGCTTAAGGACAGAGAAGGCCGACTTTTACTCTGGCTGAACAAACTTAAGACCAGAGACAACTTGGAGTCTTCGGAGGACGGTGAGATTGCTTCTGTCTCCTCTAAATTATCCTTGAAGAGGCCAAGGGTTGCTTCCCCTAGCCCTACAGACGCTCCTCCTAAGAAGGCTGCTACACCAGACTTAACGTCTCCGAGTAGAGTGCAAAAATTGCCACCATCTTGTCTTCTACAGGATGAAGACACAAATCACACCAATGGTATGTCTACCAGCGTCCATAGTATCAGACTTAAGGTTTTTGATCCAGGACTACAAACAACGATTTCCAGATTCTTCCAACCCACCGGCAGCGGGACTGGTTCCATCAACAACTAGAGTGACTACGACTCCACGTGCTAGACCACCGCCCTTAGTGTCCCGTCAGGAAAGGGAGCCAGTACAAGATCTTCCGTCATCTGACGATGAGGCGGTAGAACAAGAAGATGGTGAGGTCCAATCCGATCACGGGGATGATGTGGACTATATAGCTTCTTCTCCAGCCTCGCATGAACCCGCAAGCTCAGATTCACCACCTGCAGACATAGGAGGGTTCCACAATCTGGTAGAGAGAGTGGCCAAAAGGTTCCATAAGACTATGGAATCTCATGAAACTGACTGTTTTCTTTATGATTTTAAGGAGCCGATTAAGAAGACCAACAGATCCATTCCCATTATCGACCACATATGGGAGCAGGGTCTACAATTAATGCAGACACCAGCCTCAGTATCGGTTGTTGTACCAAGGCTGGACAAGAAGTTCAAAGCCCCAACAACGGCACCAGCCTGCCTTACAAGTCACCCCAAGCCGGATTCTGTGGTCACTCAGGCGGCGCAGAAAAATTCTAGGAGCCCATCCTCTCAGTTGACAGCTCCACCGGACCAGGAGGGCAGGAAGCAGGACAGCATCGGAAATCGGTTCTCTACCACCTCAGCCATGACAGTGAAAGTGGCAAACTCAATTGCACTGTTAGGACGGTACAATAGGCAGTTGTGGGCTGACATTGCTCCGTATCTATCAGAGCTACCAGACGACACGAAAGAGGAGGTTCAATCCCTACTCAAGGAGGGTCAAACATCTGCTTCTGAACTGATCGACTGTGCTATGGATATAGCAATGACTGGTTTTAGACAGCTGGCAGGGGCAGCAGTATTGCGAAGGCAGGGGTGGCTCAAAGCTACCTCATTTCGGCAGGAGGTACAATCTAAACTCCTCAACATGCCTTACGACGGCCAACACCTATTTGGGGAAAAAATTGATGAGGCCCTGCAAGCGATAAAGGATACGGACATGGCTAGAGCACTGGGGACACTTCAATTCAGGAATCAGTCCTTTCCAGGGAACAAGGGCAGAGGCCAATCCTCTTACAGAGGAAATTATCAAAACAGGTCCTCATATTCCTATAATCAAGGCCGGTCACAATTCCAGTCGCGAGAGCAGCAGCAAGGTCGGCAGACCTATTATGGAAAATCCAACTATAGGGGGAAAAACCAAAAGACCACTGGCGGACGATAATGACCTTTTCCAGCAGCCAGTCCCTCCACCATCTCATTCTTTCAAAATTGGAGGAAACCTGACCCACTACCTCCACAATTGTAAAGCAATTACAACGGACCGATGGGTGCTGCAATTGATACAATTTGGACACTCCACGGAATTCAAAACAATTCCCCTGACAACCCCTCCTCACATAATGCAACACAAGAACATGCGATTGCTTCAAGAAATCTCCTCTGTTAAAGGGGCAATAGAGTGAGTACCATCAGCTCACAAAGGGAAGGGATTTTACTCCTGCTTCTTCCTGATTCAAAAGAAGGAGAAGAAATGGAGTTCCATATTAGATCTCAGGGCACTCAACGCATTCTGGAAGAGTCAATAGTTTCGCATGGTGACGATCCAGGAGATCTTGAGACTCTTAGAGGAGGGGGATTTCATGACGTCTTTAGATCTACAAGACGCATACTTTCACATCCCTATCCACAAACGGCACAGGAAATTCCTCAGATTTGCAGTGGCAGGTCAGCACTACCAATTCTGTGTCCTACCGTTTGGCCTCAAGTCTGCACCCAGGATTTTCACCAAATGCCTCTCCCCGGTTGCAGCAGGGACACCAAGTCTTCCCATATTTGGACGACTGGCTGGTAAAGGCACCATCTCTAGCAGACGCAACCGCATCCTCCAACGCCTGTCCGAGTCTCTTCAGGGATTTGGGTCTGACGCTCAACCACGAGAAATCTACTTTGCAGCCCACTCGAGTCATTACCTTTCTCAGGGCGACATTGGATACGGAGAATGCGAAGTCATTCCCATCTCAGGAGAGGAAACACAAGCTTGTCTCTCTGGCCACATTGGTGTATTCAAAGAAGACTTTACCAGTCCGTACCTTCAAATCACTCTTAGGGATGATGTCCTCGTGCATCCTGCTTATACCGCACTGTCCCCTCAGGATGCGTCCGCTGCAAGAGGATCTGTCCAGTCAGTGGACTCAATGCTCGGGATCCTTCGAGGACCGCATCGCGATCACACAACAAATGACCAAGGCATTGCAGTGGTGGATGTCGCTCAAGAACCTCTCACAGGGGTTGCTGTTTCTGCTCCCTGCAGCTCCACACGTAATAACAACGGACGCGTCTCTCTGGAGGGTTGGGGAGCAGTCCTTCAGGAATTACAGATCAGTGGCAAGTGGACAAACCAGGAAAAGCAGCTTCATATCAACCTCCTGGAGCTGAGAGTGGTTTTCCTAGCCCTGCAGTCTTTCATACCACGGATCAAGAACTCCCCAGTGCTAGTCAAGACCGACAACACTACGACGATGCACTACTTGAACAAACAGGGAGGAATGTGTTCGCTCACACTATCTAGCGAATCGCAGAGGATCTGGAATTGGCTTGTTCTCCACAACATCTCGTTATAAGCGGAGTACGTCCCAGGCAAGGACAATGTCATAGCAGATGCACTGAGCAGGCAGAGGTCTATGTCCCACGAATGGGAGCTCGACATGTAGACGGTAGCTCACATCTTTTCGGCATGGGGAACACCGCAGATCGACCTGTTTGCGACGAGGGAGAACCCCAAATGCCAATTCTTCGCAAGTTGGCATCCCCAGTCAAGGTCCCTCGGAAATGCATTTTCCATCGCATGGCGCAACGTATTTGGGTACGCATTTCCGCCATTTCCAATGATTCCCAGGGTCCTCAGGAAGATGAAGGCGGAGCTTGGCACTTTGTTTCTGATTGCCCCATTCTGGCTGAGACCTCACTGGTCACGGACCTTCATCGCCTCTCACTACTCCCGCCAATCCGTCTACGTCTCAGAAAAGGGGGTGGTGATGAACAGAGTGTCTGAATTAAGCAGACCACTCTTACCCAGTCCAAAGATCAGGGCTTGATCCATCACCGTTATTTAGCTCACTGCACCATCCCAGCCCAGAACCTGGCTATATGCAAATCAGTCTGTCCCTGGCCCAGTGCATCATGGGAACAGGGCAGACTAAACTACCAAGCCAATTCTTCACCAGAAAGGAGACAAGCTACCGGGGACCGGTTTCTGGCATTTCAGCCGTCTTCGGCCCGGCTTGCTTGAATCCTGATGGTGCAGTGAGCAAGGGACTCATGTCTGAGTATACCCTGCCACACCTATAGTGGCCAAAAACGATTCAGAAAAGGGCGTGGTGATGAACAGAGTGTCTGAATTAAGCAGACCACTCTTACCCAGTCCAAAGATCGGGGCTTGATCCATCACCGTTATTTAGTCTGTCAGCATCCATCTCTGCTCACGATGAGCAGCAAGCAGGTTCAACATCCGGATCTGAAATCTCTCAGGTTATCGGCTTGGCTCCTGAGTACTGAGAGTTCAGTAAGCTAAGCATTCCGCAGGAGTATAAAGACGTCCTAGCCAAGGCAAGAGCGGACAGCACTAACAAGACCTATTCCCTGAAGTGGAAACGCTTTTGTATATGGTGTGCGGACAATGGTCTACGTCCCTTCCACACCTCTCCGGAACAAATATTACCCTATCTGCTACATCTGGTGCAGTCGGGCTTGGCCCATGCATCCATTAGAGTTCACCTGGCTGCGATTTCAAGATTTAGAAGAACATTGAAAGGACCCTCCCTCTGGTCTAATAGATTGATAAAACAGTTCCTCAAAGGAATTTACAGATCCTTTCCTCGACCACGAATAATTCCTCCAACATGGCATCTCAATGTGGTCCTTAACCAATTGATGAAACACCCTTTTGAACCCATCCATAGGGCTGACATCAAATATATTTCGTGGAAGACAGCCCTCCTACTAGCGCTTACCTCAGCAAGGAGGGTCAGTGAATTACAGGCTCTTTCCATACAAGACCCCTTCATGCAGTTTAAGGGTGACAGTGGTTCTCAGAACTAATCCTCAGTTTATTCCTAAAGTCCCGTCGGACTTCCACTTAAATGAGCCAGTGATCCTCGGGTCTTTTTTCCCAAATCCCAGCACTGCAGCCGAAAGATCTCTGCACTCATTATACCTTAGGAGGTGTCTGAAGTTTTATATTGACAAAACCAACAATTTCAGGAAATCAACTCAGCTATTCATAGCCTTCAGTAGACCACAGAAGGGTATGCCGCTTTCCAAACAAAGTATTTCAAGATGGATATCTTAGGCAATTGCCTTTTGTCATGACGGAGCTGGACGGCCATTGCCAGAAAGTCAGGGCTCAATCTAAGAGCCATGTCCACTTCTGCTGCACTATTTGCAGGGGTGCCAGTTCTTGATATCTGCAGAGCGACAACATAGAAGTCGCCGCATACCTTCACCATGCACTACTGCCTGGATACAGAGCAGATGAAGGATTCAGCCGTGGGACAAGCAGTGTTACGCCATCTGTTTCAGTAAGGTGAGCCTTCCTCTATCCCATCATGCTTTGCTGGTATGCACATTTTATTATAATGCTTCTGGTTAATGGGTATTGATGATTCATAGTAGCATGATATGTATTATCTGATGACTTGTATGTGATATTCCACCAGAAATGTGCACAATGTATTGCTTGCTACTCTGATTCAGGGCATGTGAATCTATGAAGGACACCCATAATACTGGATAAGGAATGCGTTACTTACCTGTAACTGCAGTTATCCAGTATTGGTGTCTTTCATGAATTCACATGCAACCCTCCCGGCTCCCCTGGAAGGACTCGCCTATCTCTCTATCATTATTACGCCTATCTAGCTTGGTGCGTACGAAAATCTGAGAGACTGAGGCTCCTGACAGGAAGGTTCTAGAGGGATGTGTTAGCTGATTGGCTCTCTTCTGGAGTTTGGTCCTTTTTACATAAGGACACAGGCTACTAAGGTGAAGCCCTTAGGCCTACTTTTCTCTATATATGTCCATAGGACATTACTTTTCTATATACCGGAGACTCCCGTCTCGACGACTGGGAAAGATTCAGGCATGTAAATCTATGAAAGACGCCAATACTGGATAACTGCAGTTACAGGTAAGTAACGCATTCCTTGTTTCGGAGGTGTCTGTTGCAACACTGGGCTGTGTAGTGGCTACTGGCACCATCTGAAGTGGGGGTTACTAATAGGCTGCTGGTGCCGTGCACAGCGCAGGTGTTTTCAGATGGAGATATCGCTTGTAATGGTGTACAATATACAGGGCTGTTTGAAATAATTGCAGCAAGAGAGATGTAGTGGCCCGCTTGTATGATTAGCAGCAAGGGTGGTAGCACGATTTCCAGTGGTGTTGTATTTGCATGCTCTTATTGCGTGGCCCCTTAGTTTGACAAGAGTTGCTGTCCTGCGATGCTGGCTTCTAACAGCGGGGTTGGACTGACGGGCCTCTGATTGGCTGAGCTCGCTGTTAGTCTGCATGCACTGGAGAAACGCCCGGGAGCCGGGAACTAAGGACTGACCCACTCGATATCACCCACTGCCAGCAACCCTGTCCGAGGCTCACAGAGACGCACTCCCTGGAGACCCCTCTATTAAACCAATAGTAGTACTGAAGCAACTCTCAACTTGTGTCGGTGTTAAGGTCAAACTGACCGTGGAGGTGCGATCTTGCAAATTCCTCACTCATTTTCCTACACTTGACCTCATGTGCCTGGTGCCACGACATACTCTTTAAGGCGTGACTGCTATTGTGCGAAATAACATAGGCCCAGCCAGAGGAAGGTTATGAATTAATCTGGTAGGTGGATTATCAAGACACCCGAAACTCAGACCCCTCATCTCTCTGCAGACTAACGCTGACTCTCAAACAGGCGCGGAGGCTCGCTGCCGCGCTTCTATTAAAAACAAACGAGGCTTGGCGTTCAGCTAATTGTCAGCTTCCTTATCCAACCAGGATTCAGGGTTGCGAGTTTTTCTGCGACCCAAGCTTTGAGCAGCAGCAGGTACAACCAATCGGCGCTTTTGTTGCTTAAGTGGGCTGTGCCGTCTATGTCAATGGACGCCATAGTGGGCGTGTCTTCAGGCCTCTGTCGGAGTACCCGGACCCTGGGGGTACGAGAGGCGGTGGCACGGCGGTCGTGGGTCCGATGCTAGGGGAGCGGTGCCCGCGGTTAGTGACCTGGAACTCGAGGCCGTGCTGAAGCAGCGAGCCTCCACCGGGCCTGGAGAGCCGGGCCGCATGTTGGACTGTTGGGTTTGGCGGGGCGGCCGGACCGCAACGGGGCCTGGAGGAGAAGGGGAGGTCGGGCCCGTCGAGGGTCGCAGAGCGCGGGAGCTCTGCCAGGTACCAGCCCAGCAGGAGCAGGACGACCAGGAGGAGGTTCCAGAGTACGAAGCGCTGCCGGAGGGATCCACCGTCACCACCCACATGCTGGCCGGGGCCGGCATCATGGAGCATTGCCTCATGTACCCCGTGGACTGCGTGAAGGTGAGAGCGGGGGACTGGGGTACGAGGCGCGTGCTGCCGGAGGAAGGGGGTGCTGGCTGGATGGTTGGGTGAAAGCAGGTTTCCACGCAGAAGGAACAGGTGTGCAGTTCTTGTGGCTTGTTCTGTGTGGTAAAAGACCTTCCTTGGCACTGCAGAGAGACGGGATTTTACAGATAATGAAGTTGTGAATGTTTAGTCAGGGTTGCTAGATCCTTTTATTTGTTTGCGCTCAGGCGTTCATAAATCTGCTAAAGATAGCTGTGTGTGTGCGTGTGTGTAGCTGTGCGTGTGTGTATATGTGTGTCTGTGTGTCTGTTAGCTGTGCGTCTGTTAGCTGTGCGTGTGTCTGCGCGCATCCTGATCCATGGGTACTGAAGAGCATGCCGGAATCAGAGCGCGTTCACGCTCGCGACCTGATCCGATTCCGGCATGCTGTCCACAGTCAGAGCTCACGCACGAGACCTAATCCCATTCTAACATGCTGCGCGTGCCCATCTCTTGTCTCCTTGTAAGCAGAGCAGCCGACAATAGGTCTCGCTGCGCGACAGGGCTTCGCCCTGTGTCACAGGTGCGAGACCTAAAAAGGGGCCAATGTATCTGCCACCTTGAGATTTTTCAGTGGATACGCCCTCCACCTGCCAGGGGCTGCAGTTCTAAAAAGACATGGATGGGGCTTGTCCAAGACGCTGACCGTGCAGTAGCACCTCCACGAAACTCTGCTGCATCAATTTCTAGATAGGCAGATTCCATGACCGTGGCTGCTCCTTGGCGCTGACGTGAGTTGGGAACAGCATGAGCAGCTGACCTGAAAGCCTGAATTCCCAGATCGGCAACAGCAGTGAGGTGAAGTCAAGTCAAGATTTATATAGCGCGCTACATACCCATAGGGTCTCAAGGCGCTTGAGGAGGAGGGGGGGGGGGGTTACTTGTCGAATATCCAAGTTTTAAGTTGTTTTCTGAATGCTATGTGGTTCTGAGTAAGGCGTAGGTGAGTGGGGAGAGAGTTCCAGGTTTTTGCTGCCAGGTAGGAGAAGGATCTACCTCCCATGGTGGCTTTGTTGATGCGAGGTACAGTGGCATGGGCTTGGTTGGAGGATCGTAGCTGACGGGAGGGGGTGTAGAAGGACAGTCGTGTGTTGAGGCATTCGGGTCCAAGTTCGTAAAGTGCTTTGTGTGCGTGGGTTAAGAGGCGGAAGGTAATCCTCTTATTTACGGGGAGCCAGTGGAGGTTTTTCAGGTGACCAGAGATGTGTTCTTTACGCGGGATGTCTAGTATGAGCCTGGCTGAAGCGTTCTGGATGCGTTGGAGTTTTTTCTGGTGTTTTGCGGAGGTACCGGCGTATAGGGTGTTTCCATAGTCCAGGCAGCTCGTGACCAGTGCGTGAGTAACCGTTTTTCTAGTTTCGGTGGGGATCCAGCGAAAAGTCTTTTTGAGCATGCGAAGAATGTTGAAGGAAGATGATGAGACGGCGTTGACTTGTCTGGTCATCGAGAGTGAGGAGTCCAGAATGACGCCCAGGTTTCGTGCGTGGTCTGTCTGGATGGGTGCTTTTCCAAGGGCCTCTGGCCACCAAGAGTCATCCCAGGCGGAGGGGGAGGTGCCTAAGATGAAGACTTCTGTTTTGTCCGAGTTAAGTTTCAGACGGCTGTGCTTCATCCATTCGGCTACTTCTTTCATTCCTTCATGTAAGTTGTTTTTGGCGGTGTTAGGGTCTTTGGTGAGTGAGAGGATCAGTTGAGTGTCGTCAGCGTAGGAGATGATGTTGAGGTTGTGTTGGCGTGCGATGGCTGCGAGGGGGCTCATGAATACGTTGAAGAGGGTGGGGCTGAGTGAGGATCCTTGTGGCACGCTGCAGATGACTTCAGAGGCCTCTGACTTGAATGGAAGGAGCCGGACTCTCTGAGTTCTTCCGGTAAGGAATGAGGTGATCCATTCCAGTGCTTTTCCTTGGATTCCGATGTTTCTGAGGCGCTGTAAAAGGGTGCTATGACCGACTGTGTCGAAGGCTGCGGAGAGGTCGAGGAGGATGAGCGCGACTGTGTCTCCATTGTCCAATAGAGTTCGGATGTCGTCTGTTGCTGCGATGAGTGCGGTCTCAGTGCTGTGTTTGGCACGGAATCCGGACTGTGAGGGGTCGAGGGATTTGTTGCTTTCGAGGAAGGTGGCGAGCTGGTTGTTGACAGCTTTCTCGATGACTTTGGCCGGGAAAGGAAGAAGCGAGATGGGGCGGTAGTTTTTGAGTTCGGTGGGGTCAGCTGTTGGTTTTTTCAGAAGGGCGCTGAGTTCTGCGTGTTTCCAGCTTTCCGGGAAGGTGGTGGAGTTGAGGGAGCAGTTGATGACGTCTCGGAGGTGTGGAGCTATGATGGAGTCTGCTTTGTTGAAGATGTGGTGAGGGCATGGGTCAGTTGGGGATCCTGAGTGGATGGAGTTCATCAGGCGGATGGTGTCCTCAGTTGAGATTGGGTTCCAGTCGTTAAGGATGTTCAAGGGGGGTGAAGGTCCTGCAGTAGGTTGAGTGGGTTGGTCTCCGGGTCAGTTGTCGAAGCTGTTGTGAATGCCTGCGATTTTGTTGTGGAAGAAGGAAGCTAGGGAGTCGCATAGGGCTTGGGAGGGGGTGATGTCGTTGGAGTTGGCTGATGGGTTGGTAAATTCTTTGAGGATGTTGAATAATTCCTTGCTGTTGTGGGCGTTGTTATCTAGTCGGTCTTTGAAAGCGGCTTTCTTGGCAGACCGGATTAGTTGGTGGTGTATGCGGGTGGCGTTTTTGAAGGGGTCCTTGGTGCTGGTGTTTGGGTCTTTTTTCCAGGCCTTCTCGAGGGAGCGACAGAGTCTCTTGGATTTCTTAAGATCATAGTTGAACCAGGAAGCGTTTTTCCTGCCTAGATTGGTTTGACGTTTTTTCAACGGTGCTAGGATGTCGGCGCTGTTGGATAGCCATTGGGTGAAGTTAGAGGCTGCTTGTTCGGGGTTTGAAGAGTGGACAGGAGGGTTTTGAAGGAGCGATGAGGAGATCTGGTCGACGGTGACGGGGGGGGGCGAACCCGCAGCCTCTACATCAGAGCGTGCTCTCAGGACGCTGGTGGCCTCCCCCTGCCGCTGGCGGCAACCTGAAGGACCAAGAATCCAAGGCCCAGTCATAGCCTTTTAGGGGCTGCTCGCTAGAGTGACCACTCTCGCACAGGCCTCCCCGAGCACTCAGTGGAGGTCCGGCGGATCTGAGGCAGACTGCGACTGAGACTCATTAGACGCCCAGGCAGTGGTGGTCCAGGGAGAGCCTGCGTAGGGAGGCAGCGGGATAGTTGTGGTTGAATACTGTGCCCTGCCCCAACAGAGCGATCCTTGGCGGGGTTCTCCAACTGATGGACTTTTAATACACTGTTTAACTGATTGGAGGTGGGAGAGGCTGTTCAACCTGGTGGTATTCCAATACCAGAGGCCTAGATACTGAAAAGATACTATAGCACTAAGCTGACACCCTTAGCGATGGCACCTGGCTAGACTGGCTATTTAGACCCTCGAAACTGTATGGGAGGTCCATGAACCAACACGCCAATGAGCCGGAGGCTCTTGCAGAGGGGATGTTGCGGGCCCAGTTGGCTTGACTCGAAGGAGCACACCCTGGCCAACATATTTCGCTCTTGGACAGGCAGGAAATTAGATATGCAAGTATGCTTGTTGCATCGACAGGTTGGTCACATCCCTAAGGTGGGCTGATATGCTCCACAAAAGTATTCCACCATCCTGTTTTTGGTGGAATTAGTAACTCTGGTACTGGGTTATGGCCACTCCATGCAGGAAGTGGTAATATAAGGGGTGTAGTGACCCCAAAGGTAAGTAGCCCACTGGCTATTACCCTTCCCCTTAACACTCCTAAATTTAGTATTTAGGTGGCGCCCTGACATCATTAACTCTGATTTGACTGAATAAAAAAGTAGAACAAAGAAAAGCCAAAGCACGTTAGAACTGTGGCCAAATGCTGCCTTCCTGCTCTCGTCCCAACAGTTGTAAAGACCCGACTCATCCTGCAGGTTTGCATCCTCCCAGAGCCTTGAAGGCACCTCACCATCCAGCCAGCATATTCCTTGAGGTGGAGGAGCCACTTGCCTACGGTCAATCAGTCCCCACCTGCAGCCTTTTTTAGCAGGTATTGTTCCCCATTGACTTAAACATATAGCGCTCAAGGCTACCACTGCAAAAAGCCCATCTCCAGCCGGCCCCCTAGGGAAGGTAAACTTAAACTGTTGGTGCTTTCTTGAACCATGGCCCCTACTTACCTTAAGTCCACAAGAACAGTCCTACACATTATTTGCAAGTGACCCTATTCAGTGCATGTTTCTCCCTTAGGAGAACATTACTGCGCTCAAGGCTTATGCCTCAAATCAGACAACTGTATTTTCTAAGTTTCTGAAATTCAGTAACACAAAAGTACTTACCAGGTCCCAAAGATCTTGATGTCTAAAATTATATAAAAATCGGTAGTATTTTTTTATAAATTGGTGTCCTCCTGAATGTGTCATTTATTGACTGTATGTGGAACAACTGTCTAAAACTTCCCTCTCATAAGCATAAGGCTGCTTGACCACACTACCACAAATAAAGCACCTTGGGATTGTTGAAGCAAGCCGCTGTACACTAGTAAGGAATACCTGGACTCTACCCAGTGCATCTCATTTTGGTATACTATAGAGAGGGTCAAATTCCTACAGCTCTCAATCTCCCTTCTGTTCTAAAGGCTCCCTTGAGCCAGAAACCTGACTTGCTTTAGAGACGACCTGAGAAGTGAGACGTTTGCAGTGGATCGCCGTGAAAGGAGGCTGGCGATTGAGCGCGTAATATCAAACACAGTTTGATCCCGGAATGGGACAGTGAGTGAGGACCTTTGCATATGTAATGAGCGTACTTGTGTAGGTATCTTTCATTCTTGATACTTATCCATGTCTGTCCATACACGTCTATTTTGGCAGAAAAGATGCTCTAGTTGACAGAGGACGTTTGTCTTTCTTCTTTTTTCGACTTTGTGACCAAATGTATACTGTGTTGAGAAAATGCTACTTTTGATATGAAAAATCACAAGGGGTTGTCTGATATGAACCCACACCATATGGACTACTAAACACAGAATATACGTTTTTTTATGCCTTTGCCCTGAAGAAGCCCACATGGGTGAAACATGTTGGCTTTATGTTGAATAAAATATTTTTATTTGGAGGTTTATTCCATCCTGTGCAGTCAATATAAACTACGGTTTCCTTTAAGAATTCAGTCCACATACACCGAATTTTAGTGCAATAGACGGTCACCTGATGAAGGCAGCAGAGAGACTTAGAATATGCTCTGTCAATTGTTTTATTTAAACTAGCTATAGACCTTTATTTAAAAGATCTTTAGAGACTCACCTGTATGAGCCTGTGAGTGGTACCATGACCTGTAAAGATTGTTGCCGCATTTGCAGAAGCCCCAGATAAAATATAGCTGCTCTCTACTAAATCCAGAAACACCTGTCTAGAGATATACTGCACTATCTACACCGACTTTTGAAGTAAGCGCTAATTGTGTGCTGCATTACATAATGAATTGGGGGGCTGTGCTGGGATGTGATGCAGTGTGCCCCAACCCCCTTTCTGTTTAAAAGCTGACTAGCTTTGGAGACGCATGTAGGAAAGTACTCCTTTTTAGGTCGAGCCTATACCATTCCGCAGGAATGGATAGGGGAGAATTTTAGTGTTGAATCAGGAAAGCTAAACCAGCCGGCGGATTTCCACAAGTGCATGTGATCGTAAACTCGCATCCGCCTGCTGGTTTAGCTTTCCTGATGCAACTCTAAACAACACTTCAAAAGGATCCGCTCCGCCCCCTGCTGCACGCACTTTCCATCCGCCTGCCTCGAGCGCGTCCACTTCAAAGCCATCTTTTGCTCGGCCTCACTTCTCCACTTCTCCTCCCCCCTAAACATCCCTGTTCACGGCCGCAAGGCCATGCTTCAAAGGGATCCGCAGTCCCGCTCCTAAAAGCTTCTGTTCGAGGCATATGGGCTGCAGATGGTACATTTATGAATAGATCGCCATCTGGTGTTAGGCTCGGATGATTGCACTTGTTTTTCTCTTGGAGAAGTCTTTTGTCGTCACAAGACTGGTGACTCCTCCTTTGGGTGCTAGTGCGCATGGGCATCAGCTCCATCCTTAGATTGTTTTTTTTCCGCCATCGGGTTCGGATGAGGATCAAAGCGCTCCGGATCGACTTCGAGAAAAAGTGATATTTCGGCGCGTATTCCCCTTCCAATTCGACTGTATTGTTATCGAACGCGATTTAATTTCCATTCCGACGCGTTTCGACTCTGACAATAAACATTTTCTTCTACGTCGACGAGACCGGGAGGCCTTTCTCGACGTAGTCCAGCCCGGAGTCCATGGAAAGGACTCCATTTAAGAGATGTCCAACGTGTGGTGCTAAGTTCCCACACAAGGACCTACACGAGGTGTGCAACCTCTGCCTATGACCTGAATACAAGTCCAGGGACTGCGAAGCATTCTCCTCCAAGTCGACGATTAGAAACCGTCGAGCCCAAAGACACGAGGTTTCGAGAATGCAGTCTGAGGCAATCCCGGAGCTGTTCGAGGCCCAGCACCTAGAAGAAGAAGAACATGAAGACGAGTCTGGGTCGGAAGTGGACGAGTCTGATGAAGAAATCGACGCTCAACAAACCGTGAGTGACGACGTCCCCTTACCAAAAAAATGCCCCTGTGTAGTACCGACCCCGCCTTCGAGCCTGGTCAGACTACCGAAAAAAGTTTCCGACGCCCCGCCTTCGGGCCCGGCAACGAAACCGAAACAGAAACTCTCGGCCTCCCACCATGTCGGGTCCGAGAAACGGTCGACATCGATACCGAAGCTCCATACAAAGGAAAGCTCGGCATCGAAACATTCCATGTCGAAACCGAAACATGCTTCGACGTCGAAGACTTACTCGACACCGAAAAAATCGGAATCGAGCAAATTCTCGGTGCCGAAAACACAGAACATTGACGGTCAGAAGCAAAGGCACCTTTCGGAACCAAGAACTTCGGTACCGACACAGGAGCAGCAGACAGATCCAAAACAAGACTTTGTTTATCCATCCGCAAACTTGCAAAGTGGTGACAAAATCACCGAAAAAGAGGAAGAATGAACAGTTAGATGACAAAGCTCTTCCTCCTAAAAAGAGAACAATGGGGACAAATACAACTCCTCCCCTTTCTCCTCGACCTAGAGACACACCCTCTTCTCCTATTCCTCACACTATGCCAGCTATCCCTCCACCTAATACACCAAGACCATCTACACCTCAAACAGATGTAGATAGTGATACAGGGGAGGGAGAACCTCGTGAGGATGACGACACTGTCCCAGATGAAGAAGACCCCTGGGAGAATAATGATGCAGGGTCAGATCATGATAACGACCCAGAATTATACCCCTCAAAACCTTCACCACCTGATGATAATACAGGTTTTGTACAGCTGATTAATAGGGCAGCAAAATACCATAAGGTAGATTTACATGCAGAACCTCAGAGGATTTCCTTTTAGAAACGCTACCTGCTGTACAAAGAACATCAGGAACACTACCTATGCTAAAGGGTCTTCTCAATCACACAGCAGACATATTCAAAGACCCTGTGAGGGCTAGGGTATTAATAATTTATAAAAAATATAAGGCAGTCCCAAAGAACCCAATATTTATCAAGGGACAGGTACCTCTGGACTCGCTTGCAGTCACAAACGCTCGTAAAAGAGCAAACTCATTATCTACAGGAGAAGCTCCTCCTCCTGATAAGGAGTCCAAGCTAATAGATGCATCAGGCAAAAGAGTAGCATCCCAAGCAGCAAACAGCTGGCACATAGCTAATACACAAGCGCTACTTGCACGCTATGATAGAGCGCATTATGACGAGTTAGAAAAACTCATCACACATCTCCCTAAGGAACATCAAAAAAGGGCAGACCAGCTTATACAGGAAGGCAAGATAATAACCAACACTTCCATTAAGTGCGCCTTAGACGCGGCAGACACTGCAGCAAGATCCATCAACACCAGTATCATGTTAAGAAGACCTGCATGGCTTAGGGTCTCAGGGTTCAAACAAGAAGTACAAACATCTTTATTGAACCAACCTTTTGATCAATTAACACTTTTCGGCTCCGGTACAGATGAGACTTTAGAAAAGACGAAAAAGGACACGAACGGCTAAATCAATGGGAGCATTACAACAGCCAACTCAAAGGGGTTCCTTTCGTAGGTCCACCTATAGAGGGGGGTCAAAGAATACAGGCACAAGCCAGCAATCTACCTCTTTTACACCAACATCACCCAGAGGTAATTCAAGAGGCAGTTACAGAGGTAACAACAACAAGGGTAGAGGTCGCGGAAATAATAACCGCAACTCCCCAACCCCAAAACAGTGACGTAATACAACTCCCCCCAGACCATTCAACACCGGTCGGGGGACGTTTATCACAGTTCCTACCTGGCTGGGAAAACATCACATCAGACAGGTGGGTGAGACAAATTATCCAACATGGTTATTGCCTAGAACTCACAGCTACCCCACCAAACATCCCCCCCAGACAGCGTCCAATGAGTCAAGATCATCTGACATTGTTAAAACAGGAAGTACTACACTGCTACAAAAGCATGCTATAGAGAAGGTTCCAAAACATCAGCAAGGGACAGGAGTATACTCTCTATACTTCCTAATTCCCAAAAAAGACGGGTCTCTAAGACTAATTTTAGACCTCAGACCTCTCCATGCATACATAAACTCGGAACATTTCCACATGGTCACGCTCCAACAAGTACTTCCTTTACTGAAGAAAGGGGACTTTCTTTCTACACTGGATCTAAAAGACGCTTACTTTCACATCCCATTTCACAAAGCCCACAGAAAATACCTCAGGTTTGTAGTAGAAGGACAACATTATCTGTTCAAAGTCCTTCCGTTTGGGGTCACAACAGCACCAAGGGTGTTCACAAAATGCCTAGCAGTAGTTGCAGCACACCTAAGAAGACAACAAATACATGTCTTCCCGTACTTGGACGATTGGCTAATAAAAGCCAAGTCACATGAAGAATGTCTTCAAAACACACAGAAGACCATTCAATTGCTGCACCAGCTAGGATTTACGGTGAACTACACAAAATCCCACCTACAACCAAACAAGGTTCAACAATATCTAGGGGCTACTATAGACACAGAAAAAGCCAAAGTATACCCCAATCCAATCAGGATCCAAACAATGATCACGTTGATCCAAAAATTTCAACCACAACACTCACTAACAGCTCGAGTGTTCATGCAGCTGTTAGGGATGATGTCCTCCTGCATACTGCTAGTACCATATGCCAGACTACAAATGCGTCCACTGCAAGAGTGTCTAGCGACATAGTGGAATCAGGCTCAAGGTCAGATTACAGATCTCGTGTTGGTAGACGACCGCACACATCCCTCTCTGAAGTGGTGGAACACAACAAACATTTCCAAGGGGCGGTCGTTCCTAGAACCGATTCCACAAGTGATACTAACAGCGGATGCATCGCTCACCGGATAGGGAGCGCATATGGAGAAATACACAGTGCAGGGAAAATGGAGTGTACAGCAAAAAAAGACTGCACATCAATTATCTGGAACTACTAGCAGTGTTTCTAGCATTAAAAGCTTTTCAAATGCAAATACTCAACAAAGCAGTCCTGATCAGAACAGACAACATGACTGCAATGTATTATATTAAAAAACAGGGGGGGGGGGGACACTCTCTCCAACTATCCAGACTAGCACAGGACATTTGGAGATGGGCCATTCCTCAAAAGATCTATCTGTTAGCCGAACACCTACCAGGAGTTCAAAATCAGATAGCAGATATCCTAAGCAGAGAGTCAGAACAAATACACAAATGGGAACTGCACAACCAAATACTGCAGCCATTCTTCCAAAGATGGGGACAACCAGAGATAGATCTCTTTGCCACTCATCAGAACGCAAAATGCCAAAACTTCGCATCCAGGTACCCGCACCACCTGTCCCAGGACCATGCTCTATGGATAAATTGGTCCAACAAATTTGCTTACGCTTTTCCCCCTATCCCACTAATTCCATTAGTAGATCGGAAACTGCAACAACATTCAATGACAATGATACTAGTAGCACCCACGTGGGCAAGACAGCCGTGGTTCACCATGCTACTGCAACTCTCACAGGTGCCACATCAAAAGTTAAGATTATTACCCATGCACCTTACACAGAACCATGGAGAAATAATGCACCCAGATCCCAAACAATTGAACCTAGCGATCTGGCTCCTGAGGTCATAGAATTTGGATACTTAGATTTACCTCCAAACTGTATGGAAATCATTAAGCAAGACGTCCTACCACCAGAGCATGCTATGCAGCAAAGTGGAAAAGGTTTGCTGTATACAGTAACAACATAAACCCTCTAGACGCATCCACTAAACAGATTACTTGCTATTTACTACACTTGCAGCAGTGTAATCTTGCTTACACCTCTAATAGAGTACATCTTGCAGCTATAGCGGCGTACCTACAAAACAGACAACATCTTTCCTTGTTTAAAATACCATCAATAAAAGCTTTCATGGAAGGCCTCAAAAGAGTCATTCCACCAAGACTACCGCCTTCCCCAGTCTGGAATCTCAACATGGTACTTACCTGACTAATGGGACCACCTTTCAAACCTATGCATAGGTGTGAAATACAATTCCTCACATGGAAGGTGGCCTTTCTTATAGCTATTACTTCACTCAGAAGAGTAAGTGAATTGCAAGCATTTACAATACAAGAACCATTTCTGCAGTTACACCAAAATAAAGTGGTTCTTAGAACAAACCCAAAATTCTTGCCTAAAGTAATTTCAGCATTCCACATCAATCAGCCAGTGGAACTACTAGTCTTCTTTCCAAAACCACAGACGGTAGCAGAAAGGGCCCTACATACATTAGATATCAGAACGGCTATATTGTACTACTGTCAAGCATTCCCTTCCACTCACAAACACCGTCGTAGCCAACGCGCTGCTAGTGGGGAGAACTACAGATCCCATAATGCCTAGCGAGGCAACTGGTTAGGTAACGAATCAACATGGTTACCTAACTCTGTAGGAGCGCCTACTTAAGTAGGGAAAGGGTAGGACGCTGCGTCGGATATTCAGTCCAGCACCGACGGATTGAGCAGCGGAGTCCTGTGCATCCTTGAATCCCGGAACTTTGAGGCCGTTGAGGACAGCTACGGAGAACGGAGGTAAGAGTGAAGCTCGCGCTCTCTGCCCCCTGTCTTCGCATAACTCCTAACAGCCAACCCCTCTGCTGAGCTGAGCTTCCGACTAGGACGAGTCAGCGCAGCGCAGAGCAGAAACCTAACGGAGACTGGTGGGAGCGGATTCTCTCAGTCTCGACAGACTAGCGGATACTTGCCTTGCGCTGAGACGCACACTGGGAGGTGTTTCTGCGTCCCAGCGACAGGGCAACATAGACGTGAGGTGCGATAGAGCGGCTGCTCTCGGCCTCGTTCTGCGGCTTCTAGCTTTATCGACATCAGGGTTACGGCTCATAGACACACACCAAGGAGGTGTTCAGCGTCTACGAGCATTGGGGCAGTGCAGAGGATTCTTCCAAGGAGGTGTTCAGCGTCTACGAGCATTGGGGCAGTGCAGAGGATTCTTCTAGAGGTCACAGG
The DNA here is from genome assembly GCF_964263255.1 of Lissotriton vulgaris. Taxonomy (NCBI): domain Eukaryota; kingdom Metazoa; phylum Chordata; class Amphibia; order Caudata; family Salamandridae; genus Lissotriton; species Lissotriton vulgaris. Next base: position 1,766,313,388 of record NC_141691.1, on the reverse strand, counting down.
TAGAGCGGCTGCTCCCTGTCCTCCCTGCAATAACTAATCGGTTGAGAACCCGGATGGGTGACTCCCACGCTCCTTAACCCCCTCCGCTTGTACTGACACTACTCACCCTCACAGTTGTCGAGCGGCATTGTCGGCCGCTATTTAGCACAGTGCCCTCCGTTGGAGTACACTGGGACTGGTGTACATGCGGAGGACGGTCAGTGACTCGGGTGCTGTGAGGGGGTATCGTATTCATACTGGAGGTTCCAGATACGTTATTTCATTTTTCACTTTCTTTGGTTTTACCATTAAATAACCCTCCATATACCTGGTTGTTGTGTGTTCTGTGAGAGTCTTTCTACGATCCCGGGAACGCCAGCTCGTTACAACTACATAGAAAGAACACAAACTTTCAGAAAGACAAAACTATTTGTAGCTTTTTCTCCTACACATAAGGGCAATCCTATCTCTAAAGCAGGCATTGCCAGGTGGATTGTAAAATGTATACAAATATGCTACTTAAAAGCAAAGACGACATTAACTGTTCCTCCTAGAGCTCACTCTACACGTAAACTAGGAGCATCTATGGCTTTCTTAGGAAACATTCCTCTAGATGACATATGCAAAACAGCTACCTGGGTTACACCGCATACCTTCACAAAACACTACTGTGTAGATGTGCAGGCCACACAACAGGCTAGAGTGGGACAAGCTGTACTAAAAACTTTATTTCAGACTGTTGCAACAGACACTGGTGACCACCGCTAGGGAGGTAACTGCTGTATAGGCTATTCATGAATGTACAATCTGCAGCCCATATGCCTCGAACGGAATATGCTACTTACCAGTATGCATCTGTTCTTGGCATAGAGGGCTGCAGAGTGATACATGCCCTCCCAGCCTCCCCGGAAACCTGTGTCTGTTCCAACACTATCTTATTTAGATACACTTACATGGGCATTTCTATATGTATTCTATCATACTACTCCATCTAACACTACTATGGCAAAACAATCTAAGGATGGAGCCGATGCGCACTAGCACCCAAAGGAGGAGTCACCAGTCTCGTGACGACAAAAGACTTCTCCGAGAGAAAAACAAGTGCAATCATCCGAGCCCAACACCAGATGCGATCTATTCATAAATGTACCACTCTGCAGCCCTCTATGCCAAGAACAGATGCATACTGGTAAGTAGCATATTCCTTCCTGACTCTTTTGATATTACATTTCTTCAACTGTCCTATTTTATTCAAGTGACCCAGTGGTTTCAAGTCTGCAGGACGCTTTTATAAAACGTTTGTGTAAGAAAGCGTAATAAAACAGTGACCACAAATGCCTTCATTTCTATCACGTAGTTCCAATGGTTCTCTCACGTGCGTGGGCTGTGTCGTTTGTTCAGAAACATATTTCACTGGAAGTGCCAAAGCGTCCGATCCAACCGCTTCCTACTGCTAGCTGCAGTCTAGAGGTGATAGTGTGTGCTTGTTGTGACTCTCACGTGTGTGGGCTGTGTCCCCTCTATACCGGGTGACACTGAAATATTCATGTGTGGTATGCCAGTGACCTGTTCTCAGGACACCCCGCGCCGCACGGCCCCCCCAGCTGTGTGTGTGCCCCCTCGCTGCTGCTCACTGTGACGATCTGCTGTTTTTTGCCTGTATTGCCTCACTGTTTCCCCTGCTGTCTCATTGTGATATTTGTGATATTTGTACCCTGTATTGCCTGTTTCCCCTGGTGATAGCCCCGCTCCCCGCTTCCTGCCGCCGTGATCTCGCGGCCCGCCCCCTTTTCTTCAGTGTCCTCCCCGCTCCCAGCTACTCCTGCCTCCCACTTGGCCTTAATTGGAGTGTGACCTGCTCTCTGGACACCCCCATGCCGCCCGGCCCCCCATCTGTGTGTGTGCCCCCATCCGCTGCTGCTCACTGTGACGATCTGCCGTTTTTTGCCTGTTTTTCCTAAGCTCGTTTTTTCCTGGTATTGCCTGACTGTTTCCCCTGCTGTCTCATTGTGATATTTGTACCCTGTATTGCCTGTTTACCCTGGTGATAGCCCCGCTTCCCGCCGCCGTGATCTCGCGGCCCTGCCCCCTTTTCTTCCGTGTCCTCCCCACTCCGCTCCCAGCTGCTCCGCCCTCCCACTTCGCCTTAAATGGAGACCGCGAGGACGTGCAGCGGGTGCGCCGACTGTGCGCTGAAGGCGCGCCAAAGGCAAGCCAGTGTGCGCCCGTCCGCGCCCAGCACCAGGCCCCCTGGCCCCCGAGGATGCCAGCCCACATGACAGACTTTAAACTCCTCCACCCTCTACGCACTCACAGCCGGCCCGGGATGCACCCACGGACCCTTCACCTGCCAAGCCTGCAAATTTACCTGCCTCTGGACCTGCACCGCCCCCGCAATAAGTTGTTTGTGTCTATACCTGCTTGGGGTGTTATCATCTCCAGTATACAAAATTTGAGTTGCGAAGGATTATGCCTCGCTTCATTGAAATGGACTGCCACTGTGGACTTGAGGATCTTAAGTCTGATGTTGCTCTTATGCTCTGTCAGCCTGATTTTTATCTTTCTCTGAGTTTTGCCCACATAGGACAATCCGCATGGGCATCTTAGCATATATATTAAGTTGCTGCTGTCACATGTTCCTGATACTTTCAACTTAACTGGTGTTCCTCTTGTGGGGTGGTTGATAACATTCCCTTTAATTATAGCTCAAGCAGGTATAGACACAAACAACTTATTGTTAAGGAGAGAAACATTCTGGATGAACTTCTTATGTACATTACATCCGAAAGGATTAAATGAACGGATGGAACTCAGCTGCTTTATATAGACTGCTTAACATGAAAACAAACTGTACAGGAAGTTGATGTGACTGGATGACATGTAGTAGACATCAATGCACTTTTGTTATGGTTTTACAAAAACTGTTTATAACTGTGGTCTCTTTACCACCTGAGTTTTATTTTATTTATTTCACTTTCTCAATATTTATGTTGAACCTAATTTTGTAGCCTTCACATTAATATCGCACTTTTCACATTAATATCGCGCTTTACACACTCGTTAGTCGCTAAGGAGTCAGCTTACTAGAGGTAAACAAAACACGTCCGTTTTTTAGTTCGCCTACCCTCCCAGTCACATACCACGTGATTACGCGGCCGCACCATAGAGTATGAATGATAGAGCGACGCACGCCAAACGCACACAAACCCGGCAGGGAGAAGGAACCGCGATAAGCGCTGGAAAACAAATTACCCGGTAAGACTTTGAAGAGGCGAAAATTAGATTTAAACGCGTTACTTTATAAATCGGACAGTGTGAGTAATACGAGCACTCGGTTATTTACTTTCAGATGCGTACGTCACAAGAACTCTAAAGAGAAGGTCAGTGATGACACTAGTTAAAGGGAGTGCACATATGCATGCACCTTGGCAATGTAAACTGAAAAATGCGCGTCACTATGTAGAGATTGTTTCATCACAGGGGTATAAGGTTTGAGAATCAAGAAAAGTTAGAGATCATTCATGCTTTCAATTGTATACAGTGGGTGATATAAATTTGAGAATGTACCGACATATTGTTATTTTTTCAGAACGAAGTCCCCTGAGGAAGGGCATTTTTGCTTGAAATGCATTGGGCATATGTACATAAAAACATGAAATGAACATATGAATGAAACAAAGGAGGGTAATGATGAAATAATTACCTAAAAACGATAAACTAAAGAAGAATAATAAAGAAGACAACAACATGAATAATATGTGAAGAAATTTATTTTACATTGAATGAAGGATCGCTGAGTGCTATGTGAATGTGAAGCTTGGGTTCAAGCAACGCGTGTTGTGATTCATAGTACCTCCCATGCTCAGAGGGAGTATCGCATTTAGCACCAACCACATTGTTGAAATTAAATGAACTAAATAACTATCAGAATAAACTAAGGAGTGCAGAGCCACACCCACAGTGGTCTTTTCACTGATCAAGATGAACCACAACAGTGGTCTGAGGCTGTAGATCAAACTGATGATCCACATGCTGCACCAGACGCCCAGTCCTACAACGTCAAAACATCGCCAACTGAGGACACGGTGGCGTTTAACGCTTTGATAGAAAGGGCAGCACTCAACCATGACGTGGAAATGCACGCGGAACCTGTGGACGAAGATTTCTTGTTTGACACTTTCTCCACCTCTGAACGTTCCATTAAGACTTTGCCTATGCTTAAAGGGGTCCTTCAACATGCTGCGGACATTTTCAAAGAACCCACAAAAGCTAGGGTTATCAACCCACGGATTGAGAAAAAATATAGGCCTGCTCCAGTGGACCCCACCTACATCAAAGGCCAGCTCCCCTTGGACTCCCTTGTAGTGGCAAATGCCCGCAAGAGAGCGAACTCACAAACTAGTGGTGACGCTCCACCTCCGGACAAGGAATCAAAGATTCTGGAGGCATCTGGAAAGCGAGTGGCAGCGCAGGCTGCTAATATTTGGAGGATTTCCAATACACAGGCCCTGTTGGCTAGATACGACAGGGCGCACTACGACACACTAGAACAGTTGTTGCAACACCTCCCTGATATGTACAAGGAGGGAGCAAGAGATGATGATACAAGAAGGGAAATTGATTTCTAATGCGTCCATCAAATGCGCACTGGACGCAGCAGACACGGCAGCTAGGGCCATAAACACTAGTGTGATGCTAAGACGTCACGCATGGCTCCGCATCTCTGGTTTCAAGCTAGAGATTCAAACAACTCTGCTCAACCAGCCGGTTAACCCAGACTTCCTTTTTGGTCCCGAGGTAGACACAACACTCGAAAAAATAAAAAAGGACACTGACAGCCAAATCCATGGTGGCTCTACAATCTCAGCAGTTTCGGGGCAGTTCCTTTCGTCGCTCCGGTAATAGGGGATTCTCTAGAGGACAGGTTTTACAACAGGCCCAGTACACCAAAGGGAGCACGCAAACCACCTACACAAAAAATACCAGGGGTGGATACAGTGGGAACAGCGCCAAAGGCAGAGGACGTGGCAATAACAACGCCAGATCCTCCGCTCCCAACAAACAGTGACGCCTTGTCACTGCCCCCCGACCATTTAACACCTGTCGGGGGAAGACTCCAGCAGTTCCTGCCAGTCTGGGAAGGCATTACCACGGACAGGTGGGTGAGACAACTTATCCGATACGGCTATTGTCTGGAACTAACCTCCACCAAAACATACCCCCAAGGCACCGTCCTATGTCGGCAGAGCACATGCACTTATTGCAGCAAGAAGTACTCTCCATGCTGCAAAAAGGGGCAATAGAGCTCGTGCCTATGGAAGAACGAGGTACAGGGGTGTACTCTCTGTACTTCTTGATCCCAAAAAAGGACGGATCCCTGCGGCCCATTCTACACCTCAGACCCCTCAACCAATACATTCTTTCAGAACACTTTCATATGTTAACCTTACAGCATGTCCTGCCGTTGCTCAGTCAGGGCGACTTTCTAGCGACCCTGGACCTCAAGGATGCATATTTCCACATTCCCATTCACCCGAGTCACAAAAAATATCTCAGGTTCACCTTCAACAATCCGCATTACCAATTCAAAGTTCTGCCTTTCGGGGTCACCACTGCCCCCAGAGTGTTCACCAAGTGCTTAGCGACCGTGGCTGCGCACCTTCGCAGACATGTTCTGGTCTATCCCTACCTGGACGACTGGCTCGTTCAGGCCAAGTCAGCCCAGCAGTGTACCAGCCACATGTCGCGCATAATTAACCTCCTTCACAGTCTGGGGTTCTCACTCAACTACACAGTCACACCTGCAGGCAGCCCATGTGCAACAGTACCTGGCGGCAACATTGAACACTCTGACGGCAACAGCGCTGCCGAACTCTGCCAGGGTCAACAGCATGCAGCTGCTCATTCGGAGGTTCAGGCCTCAACAATCACACCCAGCGCAGGTGTTCATGCAACTGATCGGTATGATGACATCCTGCATATTCATAGTCCCGCACGCGAGACTGCACATGCGTCCCCTTCAAGAATGCTTGGCACGTCGGTGGAACCAGGCTCATGGGCATCTAAAAGACCTAGTGTTGGTGACCGGTCGTGCTTACAACTCTCTGCATTGGTGGAATCCACAAAACCTTTGCAGGGGACGACCGTTCCAAGAGCCTGTCCCACAGATAGTGCTAACCACGGACACATCTCTCCAGGGTTGGGGAGCGCATGTCCTCCATTACACGGTGCAGGGACTATGGACGACACAACAGCAGAAAATGCATATCAACCTGCTAGAGCTCATGGCAATATTCATGGCACTGAAAGCGTTCAAGTTGCACCTGTGCAACAAGGTCGTGTTGATCCGGACGGACAACATGACTGCCATGTATTACATCCAGAAATAGGAAGGCACACACTCCCCGCAGCTATCTCACCTGGCCCAGAGCATGTGGAAGTGGGCCATTCAGAGGAACATCTTCCTCATGGCGGAGCATCTCCCAGGAGTAGACAACCAGATGGCGGACCTGCTCAGCAGGCACAGTCATCAGATGCACAAGTGGGAAATCCACCCCTCGGTACTCCAGCCATACTTCCAGGAGTGGGGTCATCCAGAGATCGACCTCTTCGCAACAAAAGAGAACGCAAAATGCCGAAGCTTCGCCGCCAGGTTCCCACACCTGCAGTCTCAGGGCAATACGATATGGATGAACTGGTCAGGCAGATTTGCGTACGCTTTTCCCCCAGCCCCACTCATACTGCTGGTGGCGCGCAAACTGCTGCAGCACTCCATGACGCTCATCCTGGTTGCTCCAACGTGGGCACGGCAGGCTTGGTACACCACGTTCCTGGAACTTTCAGTGGTGCCTCACCAACGGCTGCGCCTCACTCCCAGCCTCCTCCCTCAGAGCCATGGAGACATTCAGCACCCACATCCTCAACAGTTGAGCCTAGCGATTTGGCTCCTGAGGTCATAGTTTTGCTACCTCAACTTTCCCCCTGAGTGTATGAACATCATCAAGGAAGCAAGGCGGCCTACAACCAGGGCGTGCTATGCAGCCAAATGGAAACGATTTGTCATTTACTGTTCCAACAGTGACATTAATCCGCTAGATGCATCCACGCAAAACATCATGTTACCTACTGCATCTGTACCAATGCAACCTAGCGTATAGTTCCATCAGGATACATTTGGCTGCTATAGCCGCTTATCTTCAGAACAGGCAGCACCTTTCACTTTTTAGAGTGCCTGCCATCAAAGCCTTTTTGGAGGGCCTTAAAAGGGTGATCCCTCCCAGACACCCTCCTTCGCCTGTCTGGAATCTAAATATCGTTCTCACCAGGCTCATGGGGCCCCCCTTTGAGCCTCTCCATTCTTGTGAGATACAGTTTCTAACTTGGAAAGTGGCCTTTCTAATAGCCATCACATCGCTGCGGAGAGTCAGCAAGCTTCAAGCCCTCACAATTCAAGAGCCCTACCTACAAATTCATGCTAATAGGGTGGTGCTGCCAAAGGTAATCTCGCAGTTCCACATTAATCAAAACATAGAACTGCCATTTTTTTTCTAAACCCCGACTCAGTGGCAGACCGAGCACTGCACACCTTAGATGTCAAAAGGGCTCTCCTGTATTACATCGACAGGACAAAAGACTTTCGTAAGACTAAGCAACTGTTTGTTGCCTTCTCTCCACAACACAAAGACAACCCCATTTCCAAATCCGGTATAGCCAGATGGATTGTTAAGTGCATACAAATCTGTTATCAAAAGGCTAAACGCACATTAACAGTTCCCCCAAGAGCGCATTTCACATGCAAGTTAGGGGCATCCATGCCTTTCCTAGGTAACATTCCTCTAGAGGATATATGTAGAGCAGCCACATGGACCACCATACATACATTTACCAAACACTACTGCGTAGATGTGCACTCCAAGCAGCAAGCTGCTGTAGGACAGGCTGTTCTCAGGGACTGCTATATATTCTATGCACAGATATGAATTCAGCAGCCCACATGCCTCGAACGGAATATGCAACTTACCAGTATGCATCTGTTCTTGGCATGTAGGGCTGCTGACATTCATATCGCCCACCCTCCTCCCCGGTGTCTGTCGCAGCTGTAGCACTCAACATAATTCTCAGGCATGGTCATCTCTTACTGTATTACACTCCATCTCTGCCACAATGGCGAAAAACAATCTGAGGATGGAGAGGATGCCCATGCGCACTGTAGTCCAGGGGAGGAGCCACCTATCTCGTGATACTTCGAAGACTCTTCCAGGACAACAATGTGCAATCATCCGGACCCAACACTAGGCGGCGATCTATGCACAGATATGAATGTCAGCAGCCCTACATGCCAAGAACAGATGCATACTGGTAAGTAGCATATTCCGTATGTGTGTGTGTGTATATGTATGTGTGTATGTATATGTGTATATGTATATGTGTATGTGTATGTGTATGTGTATATATGTGTATGTGTATATATGTGTATGTGTATATGTATGTGTATATGTATATGTGTGTGTGTATATGTGTATGTGTGTGTATAAGTGTAAAGGTATGTGTATGTATGTGTATGTGTATGTGTATGTATGTATAATGTTTATATTTGCTTTCTTTCAAGGTTATACTTTTGCTTTATTGGTATTCTGTTTAACAGACATGCTGTGTGTACAATTTAAAAAAAAACTATTCTAAGATGCTGTTTATGTGCAAAAAATAGGAGCAGAGCCCACAGTCTTTGAGGTTCTATCGGGGTCGGACATCTGAGGTATGATGGTTGTACTGGGGAGTGTGATGTCAGAGCTGGCAGCTGATTGGCTGAGTTTTGGTCCAAATAATGAGGTTTGGCAACCAAATATAATGGTCCCCTATGGCACTTTCTATGCAGTGTTTTTTACTCTGATACTGCTATAGTCATTCTGTTACCGTGAGACTCCCACCATGACAACGGGGAAGATATAAGCATGTGAATCTATGCAAGATAATACTGGAGAACTATAGCGTACAGGTAAGTAACTAGTTTTTTACCCGATAAGAATAGCAAGAACAGAGATCTTCCCCAGGAAGGCGCCCATGAGCGAGTCAAAGCTCCCTGCACCGGAGCTGAATTTTTAAAGCATGCTAGTGTGTGTCCTATGTGATTCTCGCGTCACCAGAACCGCGTGAGGTCACTCAAATAAAAAAACGGGCTCAATCAACTCGGCGTTATTCAAAAAGCCCGGTGGCCATGTTAGCAAGTCTCAAAGGAACACGCTGAAGGCAATATAATACAGCCTGCATCTGAACTGTGTGTAAAGATTACCTACAAGTGTCCCAAGTGACCCTCACGTCACAAGTATAGTGTGTGGTTACTAAAGAGACTCACACGACAGCATTTTTCTAGAAACATGACGGTCATATTAATGAGTATGACAGAAATGTTAGAACCGTGCAGGAGAAATCGGAAAAAATTAAGTGTTAAAATTAAAGAAAGTAAGCTATCAAGAAGTCTGCAATTGTGGTTAATTATCGGAGAACGCCCGAAAAAAATCCCCTGCAATGTATTTAGGCAGTGATGTTGATATCATTATAGTTACTTCAGATTTATACAGTATATGCTAACATACAAACATGTTTATAAACAGATCTTGTATACATAATCAGATTTAACCGTGTTGACAATGGCATGACATCCTGCAGTTAACTCCAACATTCCATTGCTTTGACTGTCTCATAGAGGCTAATCTCAGCTAATCTCATATGCATTAAACATTACAGGATTATGTGACATGACACATCTAAAAGAAACAGGTTAGTATTAGATTCCTTACCTTAGAATATCCCCAGGCGTCAGACTGGATCCGGAAAATTTTGCGTAGCAGTACCCCTGCGCGTCGGTAGGCGTCGTCTGCGGCTCCGCATCTGTCATCTGCACCGGGATGACGTCGCCGGAGTACTTAGACGCCGCCCTCGCGCGCTGACGTCAGTTCTTATTTTTTCCGTGCCAGCAAGCGCAGGTCCGGAGAAAGTGGTACCCTTTAGTCACTTTTTGACTTAGATTTTCCAATCCTTTTTGGATCAGTTTCGAGTCTGCGACTCAATCGGTGCTGGTAGGGAGGCCCAGGTTCCATGATGTCGGTTACCGACCCCCATCGCCGGTGCCTACGTTGCCTGGGGCCCGACCACGATGACAAGTCGTGCCCCAACTGCCGGGCCTTGACGTCGAAGGCTAGGCGGGAGCGGTCACGTATGCGCCTCGTGCTCTGGCAGTCGGCCCGCGCCGTTCAAGGTCCGGAAGGAGGTCTCGGGCCGGAGTCATCACAGCTCGCAGAGTCAACACCACTCGTTGGGCTCCAAGTCCTCAGGTAAGAGGCACAAGAAATCCAGTATACCCTTATGGACATCCCGTTATCCCGTTCGATGGCAGCCACCTCTTCGGTGGCAAGGCAGATCATGCGCTGGAACGCTTTAAGGACTCCAGGGCTATGGCCAAGTCCTTGGGCCTGTCGGCCCGCGTCAGCCATCTTCTGCCCAGCGTTCCTTTCGTGGCCACGGAAGGGGCGCCCCCACACGTCCTGCCAGCCACGGGCCACAGACTACCATTCTCTGCTGCGGCGGGCGTGGTTACCGTTGCGGCGGTAACAGGGGACAACGGCGCGGCCAGTCCACATCCACCCCGCAGCATCCGCCTCAAAGCCTTCCTAGTCCGAGCTTTCAGGCCCATTTGACGCCAGTGGGAGGCAGGGTTCGCCATCACCTCCTCCACTGGCGCTCCATCACATCGGACAGGTGGGTGCTGCAAATCGTCCGAAGGGGCTACTCCCTCCCCTTCGAGCCGACCACCGCGTGTCGGGGATCACTTGAAGCTTCTGCAAGAGGAAGTTACGGCCCTCTTGGCCAAGGGGGCTATCGAGCGCGTTCCTGGGCCAGAAGTAGGGTGAGGTTGTTATTCCCACTACTTTCTGGTTCCCAAGAAGGGCAAAGGGGGCCTACACCCTATCTTGGACCTCGAACGTCAACGGCTTCCTCCGGAAGGAGAAGTTTAAGATGCCTACTCTTGCTCAGGTCTTAGCTGCCCTGGACCCGGGAGACTGGATGGTAGCGTTTGACTTGCAGGACACTTATTTTCACATCCCCGTCCTGCCGGCCCACCAGCATTACCTGCGGTTCACGGTAGGCCACGAGCACTTTCAGTTTACAGTGCTCTCCTTCGGCCTTACCAGGGCCCCACGGGTGTTCACGAAAGTGATGGCGGTGGTCGCAGCTCATCTGCGCAGGTTAGGGGTTTCAGTCTTCCCCCTACCTTGACGACTGGTTGTTGAAGGCGGGCTCGCCCCAGACAGTCGTCGGCCACCTCCAGACTACGGCTGACCTCCTGCACCTGCTGGGGTTCTCCATCAATGTGCCGAAGTCGCACCTGTGTCCCTCTCAGAAGCTCCTCTTCATCGGAGCGGTTCTAGACTAGGCGCAGTTTCGGATCTATCCTCCCGAACAGCGAGTTTGTGATATTCAGGCTCTGATTCCGATCTTTCAGCCGTTATCCCGGGTCTCGGTCAGGTTGACGCTGCAGCTTCTGGTGCTGATGGCCTCCGGCATCCTTCTGGGGCATCACGCCCGGTGGTGGATGCAGGCTCTGAAGTGGGACCTGAAGTTTAAGTGGGCCCAGCATCAGGGCAACTTGTCCAACCATGTCTTGATCTCGGAGGGCACTGCAAGACAGTTGCAGTGGTGGCTTACGGACCGCGATTGGGTCAGCGGCAGATCCCTCTCCCTACCTCAACCGGAGCACGTAGTTGTGACGAACACGTCCCTCCAGGGCTGGGGGGGGGCCACATGGGAGAGGCGGAGATCAGAGGCCTCTGGTCCGAGTCCCGGCTCCATATCAACCTTCTGGGGCTGCGGGCGATCCAGCTGGCACTGAATGCATTCCTCCCCTCTGTCCAGGGGAGTGTAGTGCAGGTGTTCACGGACAACACCAACGCCATGTGGTACTCCAACAAACAGGGTGGGTGTGGTCGTGGACCCTTCGCCACGAGGCTCTGCGCCTCTGGCAGTGGCTGGAACATCAGGGCGTGACCCTGGTGGTTCAACACCTGGTAGGTTCCCTGACGCCAGGGCGGACGAACTCAGCCGTCGGTGCATGATGGATCACGAATGGAGTCTGAACTCAGACGTGGCGCAAGGTCTATTTCAGCAGTGGGGAGAGCCTTGGTTAGATCTATTCGCCATATCTGCGCGTTGGAAATTCCAAGGCGGCACTTGCTCTGCACCGCTTTTCGTCGCAAGTGGAGTTGCGGTCTGTTATACGCCTTTCCGCCTATACCACTTCTGCCCAGAGTGCCGAAGATCAGGCGCGACCGGGCCCCAGTCATCCTTGTGGCTCCGGACTGGGCACGAAGATACTGGTATCCCGAGCTACTCAGCATGTCAGTCGATCCCCTGATTCGTCTGCCTCTTCAGGAAGACCTTCTGTCCCAGCAGCAGGGGATGGTCCTCCACCTGAACTTGTCTAGCCTCCACCTCCATGCGTGGAGATTGAGCGGCGACAGTTGAGGCCATTTGACTTGCCTCCTGAAGTCTGTGATGTGATTCTGGCAGCCAGGCGTCCCTCCACAAAATCGGTATGCGCCTGCAGGTGGAACAAATTTGTGGGATGGTGCACAGCAAAGGCTGTGGATCCACTCTCTGCCCCTCTTTCTGAGGTTCACCCCTTTATTCTCTCTTGCCCAGCAGGGCTCTGCTCTGGGCATTATCAAGGGCTACCTCGCTGCCATTTCCGACTTCTTAAGGCTACTTGATCAGCCCTCTTTGTTCAAGTCCCCAGTTGTAAATAGGTTCTTGAAGGGCATCACTCATATGTTCCCTTCGTGATGCCTCAGTGGGACTTGAACCTTGTCCTGACTTATCTGATGTGCGCTCCCTTATAGCCACTTCATAACGGTCCTCTTCGTCTTCTTACCCTGAAGACTGCATTCCTGGTTGCCATCACCTCTGCCAGGAGAGTGAGTGAGCTCCAGGTCTTATCCTCTAAACCTTCTTTCCTTTCTGTCCATCCGGACAAAGTTGTGTTGCGGATGCTACCCTCTTTCCTGCCCAAGGTAGTCACAGCCTTCCACATCGGGAAGACCATCACCTTGCCCACCTTCTTTCTGCATCCCTCGAAAGAGGAAAAGAGGCTCCACCGTCTGGACCCAAAACGTGCACTCTCATACTATCTGGATCGCACACGCCAGTTCCGGGTGGATGACCAACTCTTTGTTGGTTACGTGGGCGCTAAGAAGGGATGGGCAGTGCACAAAAGGAACCATTTCCTGATAGGTCTTGTGCATCAAGGCTTGTTATTCTTTGGCTAAAAAGGAGCCTACTGTGGGGCTACGTGCCCATTCCACTGGGGCCACTGCGGCTACTACTGCCCTGGGTCGGGTAGTCCCCTTACAGGACATCTATCAGGCAGCTACGTGGGCCTCGCTGCACATGTTCGCAAGACACTACTGCCTGAACAGCCAAGTCCGGAGAGATGGCTTTTTCGTCCGTTCCATTCTCCAGGACTTTTTGGTGTGATCATTGGTTAGGAATCTAATACTAACCTGTTTCTTTCAGATGCACAAGTTACTTACCTTCGGTAACGATATATCTGTAAGAAACAGTAGTTAGTATTAGATTCCTTACTGCCCCACATCCTCCCCGTTCTGCGAACCGTTATCACATTCGTGCATATACAGCAATAATTATAAAATTCGCTGGAATGTTCCCACAAATCTATACAGCTTCATATCAACTCAAATGTTTCCATAAATCTATACAGCTATACATCTGTAAGTACTCGGGCATTGGGCATGTAATAAATGTGGCGTATTGAGAGTATTGCATAAAATCATCCAACATTAAAAATCCATGGTGTAATGCCAAGAGTCCAGTTAAAAGCAAGTGCTGTAGTTTAACAATGTTTACGTTCAAAAGAAGAGAAACCAAACTCGTAATATGTGCAACATCCTTACCTATCACCCCCCAGTGTTTGCATGTACAAATAATGTAATACCTGCTAATTCCTGTGCCTATGTTGAAGAATAAGAACTAATAAACATTAATAACAAAATCCAGTCAGAACCCGATCTACTCTTTCCAGTTTATAAAAACCAAACGCAAATGATAAACAGACAGAATTCCAGTTGTGGGGCATTGCTCTACAGGAAGCATGATGGCTCCAGTTTACCGTTCAAACCCTTTAGGGACATAGTGTCCAAGTAGCTAACCCAGAAAGTCACTCTGTGTGATATGTTTTGTCATGTCTCTATCATTGAGGAGTGTAACCACCTCCAGTACTGTAAACCTGAGTTGAGCTATGATGTGGTGCGCCTCTAACCAATGACTAGCTAATGGTGAATTCAATGATCTAGTTCTAATCCTCCTCTTGTGCCCAGTCATGCGAATCCTAAATGATCTGTTAGTCTTCCCTATATAATATAATGTACACTGGCAACGAATTGCCTAAATCACATGCTGAATTTTACAATTAGCTGTGAATCGTATCTTTATAGATTTCCCTGACCATGGATGTTAGTGTTTCCAATGATGGCATTGTTACAATGCAAGCAATTGCAGCATCTCTGCTTTCCCTCATGTTGCTCTGTATCATTAGTAGTTCTCTGTCAGTAACCCCCAAAGGTTTTTGGATCTTTTATATGCAAAAATCAGGGGATCCTGAAAACGATTTCCAAAGTCAGGCTCTGTTTGTAACATATCCCAATGGTTTAGGATTATTTTCTTGATAGCTGGTGATTGTGTGGAAAATATGGAAACCAACACTTCCCTTTTGTTGGGTGGTTTTTCTGTTTTTGTCAAGAGGGCAGTGGCATCCTCTGCTGTTCCTGTGGAATGTCTGCTAAGCAATGATATGGAGTCCTCCGGCTGGGCTGAGGTCGAAAGAAAGACCCATGCAGCTATGCTGGATATACCTGAATTGCTGCCTGTAAAAACAAGAGAACTATACAAATCCCTGGGTAAAAAAGAAGAGTTGGAGCCTGAAATAATGGTCCAAGCTTCTGATCAGGCCCCCTCTTTTAGAAGATGACCTCTCAGCCCCAGGAATTTGGGCCTTACACAGTAGAGCTCCTGAGCCCTGGAGGACCCTCTACGAAAGATCTGGGACTGGGACAGAGGACCTGTCCCACTCTTGAAAGCCTGAGACAGCAAGCTGCTGATCAGGAATAGAGATTTCTGTGGCTCCAACAGGACCTATTGGGAGGAGGGACTCCTTTACACTGATATTAGAGACCCCAAACCTGGTGTCGCTAGGAGAGGAGACGTGCCTCAGCAGCATTGAGAATTCCGGCCTGTTGGTATATGAGCATAACAGCTTAGAATCTGACCACCTAGAATTCGGCCATTTAGAAATCACAACAGACTGCAGAAATTCTGGTACAGGCACGTGCACCAGCAACTACAAAATCCTAAAGTGCAGAGTGCATGCATTTCTGCACACTTGCACAGACAGGTGCTGTTATTAATTCTGCATGTAACCCAGTTTTACTCGACAAGTAGACTCAAGGCTGGTGTGCATTAAGGATTCGCTGGCTACGGCCAGATCCTTGTGCTTCGCTGCGTCTTCCCATCCACCCCAGTCTGCTTTTCTCCCATCCTAGCCGTGGGTCAACGCAAGCTGCTGGGTCTCTGTGTGGCCACAGACGTGGGACTCTGCGACCTCACGAGTCTGGTAGCCAGCGTGTGGGCCAGTCTCTCTTCCCATGAAGTTGCAGTGGGCGCAGCATCCGGGGAATCTTTTTGAATCTTTTTCGACTTTTTCCAGATCTCGGAAGAAACTGCACAACAACTCCAGTGGCGGTTAGGGGACCAGGATTGGGACGGAGGCAGATCCCTCTCCCTTCCCCAACCAAAACTAATAGTGGTGACTGATGCATCGCTCCTGGGGTGGGGTGGCCATCCGCGAGAGGCGGAGATCAGAGGAGTCTGTTTTCCGGCACAGTCCAGACTTCATATCAACCTTGTTGGAGCTCCGGACGATCCACCCGGCACTGAAGGCATTCCTTCCCTCCCTCAAAGGGAAGGCAGTGCTGGTGTTCACAGACCACACCCCCGCCATGTCCTACTGCAACAAACAGGGCTGGGTGGGGTTGTGGATCCTAAGTTAAGAGGCTCTTCGCCTTTGGACATGTCATGACTTTGGTGGTTCAACACCTGGCAGGTTCTCTGAACTCCAGGGCAGACAAACTCTGCCGTCGGTGCCTGGTAGATCACGAATGGCGTCTTCACTCAAAGGTGGTGCAGGTCTCTTTCAGCGGTCGGGAGAGCCTTGGTTATGTCGGTTTGCCACCAAAGAGAACATGCAATGTCAGCATTTTTGCACGTTGGAGTTTCCAAGGTGGAATTCGCTCGGCGACTCTTTTCGGCACGAGTGGAACTACGGGCTCCTGTACACCTTTCCGCCTATACTACTTCTGCCGCGAATGCCGAAGATCAAGCGCGACCGGGCCCAAGTCATTCTTGTGGCTCCGGACTGGGAATGAAAAGTCTCGTACCCCTAGCTCCTGAGCATGGCCATCGATCCTCCAATCAGACTGCCTCTTCGGGAGCATCTTCAGTCGCTGCAACAAGGGACGGACCTCCACCCGAACCTGTCCAGCCTCCACCTCCTTGCATGGAGATTGAGCAGCGACATTTGACAGCTTTTGACCTTTCGCCCGAAGTCTGTAATGTCATCTTGGCAGCTAGGTGTCCCTCCACTAAAACGATACACGCCTGTCAATAAGTTTGTGGCATGGTGCAAATCAAAGGCTGTGGATCCTATCTCTGCCCCTCTTTCGGAGGATCTCCTGTTAATCCTTTCTTTGGCCCAGCAGGGTTCTGCTCTGAGCACTCTAAAAGGCTATCTTGCAGCTGTATCTGAAAGAGACACGTTAGTGATAGGTTCCTTACCTTAGAATATCCCACGGCGTCAGACTGGATCCGGAAATTTTTGCGTAGCAATACCCCTGCGCGTCGGTAGGCGTTATCCGCGGCTCCGCGTCCGTCGTCGTCGCCGTCAGCGCCGGAATGACTTCGTCGGAGTACTTAGATGCCACCCATGTGCGCTGACGTCAGTTCTTCTATTTTCTGCGCCAGCTAGCGCAGATCTGGAGAAGCTCTACCCCTAGTCCTTTTTTGACTAAACTTTTGATCTTTTTGATCATTTCTTTCCTCGAGTCTTCGACTCTATCGGTGCCGGTAGGGATGCCCGGGTTCAAACCCTGTTCGAAGTGCGACCGACTGATGTCGGTTATGGACCCCCATCGCCGGTGTCTGAAGTGTTTAGGGCTCGACCACGACGACTGCACCTGCTCCGACTGCCGGTCCCTGACGTCTAAAGCTAGACGGGAGCGGTCCCGCAAGCGACTCGCGCTCCGGCAGTCGGCCCGCGCCGTTCCAGGTACCGGTCCCGGTCCCACGTGAGGTCGAGGGACCGGTCGTGGGGTCTGAGTCATCGCAGCTCCGGGAGTGGACATAGTTTGTCAGGATCCAAGTCCTCGGGTAAGAGGCATGAGAGGTCGGAGAGAAGTCATCGTTCCTCCGACCCACCCCGATGTTCGCACGATACGGCCGAGGGTTCGGGCGACACTGCCCACGCGGCTCCGAGGGAGTCGCAAGCGTCGCCGCCTGCCCCACACCTTCGGGTCTCTGGGCGCGGCGCGACACCGGAGGAGATCGAGCGGTACCTCATGGCCATGAGGTCCTCCCTCCGCAGTCGGGTTCCGTGGCGCCTCCGGGCACAACGGTCCCGGCAGGAGGCCCTAGCGGGTCGGGTGCTTCGGCCAAGACGCTGCCGGCGACTTCGGTCCTGGCGCCGCAGGACCTCACCGGATCCGCTTCTGGATCGCCGACCTCACGACCTCACCAGCGCCGGCCCTACGGGTGTCGCCCCCCCCCCCCCGGCACCCACTGTGTTCCCTTCGGTCCGACTCTGGCGCCCGAACGGCGCCACTTCCGACGGCCTTTGGAGATTTTTATTTCCATGAGGAGACCCCATCTGTTAATCCTGTTTTACAGGAGACGGGTGACGAGGGAGATGGGGAAGGGTCTGAGGACCCTCTGGCACTGGAGTGCCAGTCTCAACAGGACATGACATATGAGCTTGGGGACGCCAGTGGTATTGACACTTTGCCAGACACTGGATTTGTCTCCCGTCCAACCGTGGCTTCGGAGGAGGGGTCTACTTACAGTGCAGTGTTGAGGAGGGCCCCAAGGCCTTAAACCTTGAGCTCCCCGTCGCGGCCGTGAGGACTAACCTCCTCACTGAGGTCCTCAAACCGCAGTCAAGCTCCAGCGAGCCTCTGCTGCCGTTCAATGAGGCCTTGTGTTACGTTCTTGTGGGCACTTGGTCCAAGCCCGCCACAGGTCCGCCTGTAGATAGGAACGTGGGCAGACGCTACCGCCCGGCACCGGGTGACCCTTGCTTTTTGTCCACCCATCCCACCCCCGAGAGCCTGGTTATCCAGGCCTCCACTTCCCAGACTGCATTCCCATCGGCTCAACCCGATCGGGAATCCAAGAGATATGAACAGTTCGGGAAGAAAGTGTTCTCGTTCCTAAGTTTAGGGCTGCGGTCTGTCAATACCGCCTGTCTCTTGGGCCGCTACACCCACACCCTGTGGGACGCGGTCGCGGATGTGCTGCCACAATGTCCGGAGGAGGTCCGGGCTAAACTCGCCCAAACCCTGGTGGAGGGCCATGATGCAGCGCGATATTCCATCCGGTGTGGGCTGGATACCACGGACTCACTGGGCAGGGCGATGGCAACGGCAGTGGCGGTTCGACGCCACGCCTGGTTGAGGTCACCCAACTTTTCGGCCGATGTCCAGGCCACACTTCTGGACATGCCGTTCGACGGCCGTCGCCTCTTTGGCGACAAGGCAGACTATGCGCTTGAGCGTTTTAAGGACTCCAGGGCTACGGCCAAGTCCTTGGGCCTCTCGGCCACACGCCAGCAATCGGGTGCCTTTTGCTCCTTTTCGTGGCCAAGGAAGGGGTGCCCCCACACGTGCTGCCAGCCACGCACCGCAAAATGTTAAACAGCGCGGTGGTGGCCGTGGAAACCGCTGTGGCGGCGGTCGGGGACAACGGCGAGGCCAGTCCACACCTCCCTCCGCAGCACCTGCCTCAAAATCTTCCTAGTCCGGCTTTTCAGGCCCATGTGATGTCAGTGGGAGACAGGGTTCGTCATCACCTCTCCCACTGGCGCACTGTCACATCGGACAGGTGGGTGCTGCAGATCGTCCGAAGGGGCTACTTTCTCCCCCTCGAGGCGACTACTCCAGCCATGCCACTGCAATTCCACCGCGTTTCGGGGGATCACTTGCAACTTCTGTGTTGCAAAGTCATCCTGTGCCCTGGGCACCCCCAACTTTTTGCTGACTGGAACTGGTGGTAACTTACTCTGACTGACCCTGGGCTCTGTTTAACCAGGCCCAAGGCCAGTGCCAAGCCAAAAGGAACACATTAGAACACAGTTAAGACACCCAACCTACACTAGGGTACACTTTAGTATGGTGGGGTACCCCTGTAGTTGCCATGACCTACCACCTAAGCCCCTAGTATGTAATAGGGCAGGGGATTGAAACTACCTAGAAGTCTCCAGTATCCTGGGGCATGGCAGTTTAGAGGCCAGCAGATTCTCTTCACCAGCAGTGTGCACTGGTGGCCAGGACAGTTGTTTAAACCTTAAATTGTGCCCAAACTCGACTTTGGGGGTAGGGGCCCTTAAAAATTAAAAACCTACCATGTTTTTGCATATTAGGGACCCCCAGGGTCACCCCTAGGTATCCCAGGGGTGGGGGGGTCAGTTATCTATAAGGAGCGCCCTTATAAAATTAGTTTTTAGAAGCCTGGGTAAAGTGAAATTTTACATTTCACTCCCCACCTTGTCTTAAAGAGGTGCTCAAATTCGACTTTGATGCTGGAAGAATTGGGTAAGGGTGATCTGCAATATTTCTGCAGATTCAGAACCCCTGAAGTCTCCCCTAGTTGCGCAGGGGGTGGGGGTCCTGTAGAAATTAGGGAAATACTTATAAAATATGGTTTTATAAGCCCTGGTGCTACAAAAGTGGCGCAAGTCATTTTCCCCATTGCAAACCACATGGCCCATAGGTTAACATGGTAGGAAGTGATTGATTAATAAATACTGATAGGAGAGGACTAGCCGGACCATTCAAAGACTTCCCAGAATGGTCGTAGTAAATCCAACAATATTATATTGTTGAATTTCTCCTAAAAGTGTACATACAATAAGTTATGAGACTTTCTTGTTTGTAAGTCCAAATTCAGCCTTTCAGTGGTCTGCCCTGATTGGTCAGAGTTAAGTGGATTAGCCAGGCTGCTGGGAGGGCAGTGATCTGTTCTATAAGAATGCCAGGCCAGGAGGTGGCGTCGTAAACTACGCTCTTCAAAGGCAAGAGGGGAGGCCTGGGTTTTAGTCCACTTTGACAGTAGTGACCCAGAGTCAGGACTAGGCTTATGAAAGGAATTTGCAGATGTTACTGGGTTGGTCCATGGAAATGAGATATCCCAGGGGGTGTGTTTAGCCAGCTCTTACCTCCTTGCTGGAAAATCAGCCATTATGGATTTGGAAGGATGATGCACCCTGGGACAAACTAAATGCCACACTCCACCGGAAGTGGTCATAACTAGGAGGAGTTGCCCTGCTCTCATTGGTCAGCAGTGACCTGGTGCTTGACCCAGAGAATTTTGAATAAGTATCTGAGAGGGGCAGAGCCCTCCAGATCTACTGCTTGAAACTGAATGAAGCAAGAAGTGCCCTGCTGAAGATTTTGCTGTGTGCAAGGAACTCTTTAAGGCATGACCTATGAAGACTGCACCCTCTGAAACTACAGCCCTGTGGATTGCCTTGCTGCCAAAAGACTCAAGAGTGGAAGCTCCTTGCAAGCTACAGGTTAACAGAGCTCACCTGAACAGCCCCACAAAGAATTCAAAGCCTGGAGTACCAGTGGATTTTTATGGGTTTTGTTCAACTGGATTGCGGAATTGAAGTTTCACACTTTCAAGGACCCTCTTGGAGATTCCAGAACCTTGGATTGTGTGTTGGATACTTTGGTACCTGCAAGCAGAACGCCAGGAAGGTGTTATAACTGGACCCCGCTTGCTGAAGAAGGCGGCCCACTACAGTGGTGAAAATTCTTCAGAACAATTTATAAAGGTGTGCCCCTGACTTAGAAAACGAAATGACTTAAAGGGGCACTGTTGGTTTCTAAGCACTAGAAAGTGACTAATCTTTAAAAATTAATATCTCTGGTTCCCTACAGTGGATTATTTTCGTTTTGGTGTCATTTAAAAGATAAAAATATGACCTATGTTTATAAATTGGTGTTGGATTTTTAATTTGTGTTGTGTCTTAATTATTTACTGAAATTTTGTTTTTAAATGCTTTACATACCTGTCTTTGAAGTTAAGCCTGTCTGCTCGCAGCCACGTTACCAAGGGTTGAGCAAAGGAATACTTTTCTAAGACCTATGCTGAGTCCTATCATGTGTTAGTGGCCTTATTGCCAGTGGCAGACCTACATTTGCCCCTACCAATAACCCACTTTCCAACATTCTGCAAGAGGAAGCCGAAGTCGCACCTGTGTCCCTCTCAGAAGCTCCTCTTCATCGGAGCGGTTCTAGACTCGGCGCAGTTTCGGGTTTATCCACCCAAACAGCGGGTTCGGGATATTCAGGCTCTGATTCCGATCTTTCAGCCTTTATCCAGAGTCTCGGTCAGGTTGACGCTGCGGCTTCTGGGGCAGATGGCCTCCTGCATCCTTCTGGTGCATCACGCCCGGTGGCAGATGCGTCTCTGCAGTGGGACCTGAAGTTTCAGTGGGCCCAGCATCAAGGCAACTTGTCCGATCATGTCTTGATCTCGGAGGGCACTGCAAGACAGCTGCAGTGGTGGCTCACGGACCGCGACTGGGTCAGTGGCAGATCCCTCTCCCTACCCCACCCGGAGCACGTGGTTGTGACGGACGCGTCCCTCCAGGGCTGGGGAGGCCACATGGGAGAGGCAGAAATCAGAGGCCTCTGGTCTCCGGCGGAGTCCCGGCTCCATATCAACCTTTTGGAGCTGCGGGTGCTCCGACTAGTACTAAAGGCATTCCTCCCCTCTGTCCGGGGGAGTGTAGTGCAGGTGTTCATGGACAACACCACCGCCATGTGGTACTGCAACAAACAGGGCGGGTGAGGTCGTGGACCCTATGCCAGGAGGCTCTGCGCCTCTGGCAGTGGCTGGAACATCAGGGCGTGACCCTGGTGGTTCAACACCTGGCAGTTTCTCTGAATGCCAGGGTGGACGAACTCAGCCGTCGGTGCATGGTGGATCACGAATGGCGTCTGAACTCTGACGTGGCGCAAGGCCTCTTTCAGCAATGGGGAGAGCTCTTTCAGCAATGGGGAGAGCCTTGGTTTGATCTATTCGCCACAGGAGAGAACACGCAATGTCATCAGTTCTGCGCGTTGGTATTTCGGAGATGCTTTTCGTCGCGACTGGAGTTGCGGTCTATTGTACGCCTTTCCGCCTATACCACTTCTGCCCAGAGTGCTGAAGATCAGGCGCGACCGGGCCTAGGTTATTCTTGTTGCTCCGGACTGGGCACGAAGATACTGATATCCCGAGCTACTCAGCATGTCAGTCGGTCCCCCGATTCGCCTGCCTCTTCGGGAGGACCTTCTGTCGCAGCAGGAGGTTCTGCACCGAACCTGTCTAGTCTCCACCTACAAGCTTGGAGATTGAGCGGCGGCAGTTGAGGCCATTTGACTTGCCTCCCGAAGTCTGTGATATCATTCAGCCAGCCAGGGGTCCCTCCACATAGTCGGTATACGCCTGCAGGTGGAACAGATTTGTGGCATGGTGCACAGCAAAGGCTGTGGCCCCACTCTATGCACCCCTTTCTGAGGTTCTCCTCTTTCTTCTTTCTCTTGCCCAGCAGGGTTCTGCTCTGGGCACTCTCAAGGGGTACCTTTCTGCCCTTTCCGCCTTCTTGCGGCTACCTGATCAGCCTTCCTTGTTCAAGTCCCCCATTGTAAATAGGTTTTTGAAGGGCATCACACACATGTTCCCTCCTGTTCCCTTTGTGATGCACCAGTGGGACTTGAATCTTGTACTTACTTACCTAATGTGTGCTGCCTTTGAGCCGCTCCATAACTGTCCTCTCCATCTTCTTACTTTAAAGACAGCTTTCCTGGTGGCCATCACCTCTGCCAGGAGAGTGAGTGAGCTCCAGGCTCTTTCTTCTACACCTCCTTTCCTCTCTGTCCATCCAGACAAGGTTGTGGAGCGGACGAGACCCTCTTTCCTGCCCAAGGTTGTAACGGCCTTCCACATCGGGCATTCCATTACCTTGCCCACCTTCTTTCCGCCACCGCATCCCTAGGAAGAGAGGCTCCACCGTCTGGACCCAAAACGTGCGCTGTCTTATCGTGATCACAGTAAAGATATCCGGGTGGATGATCAAAACTTCTTTGGCTATGTGAGTGCCAAGAAAGGTCAGGCTGTCCAAAAGCGCACCATCTCCCGTTGGGTTGTCCTGTGTATTAAAATCTGTTGCGCTTTAGCGAAAATGGAACCTCCACTGGGGCTGCACTACTGCCATGGCAACTACTACTGCATTGGCACTTGGAGCCCCACTCCTTCGCATCTGCCAGATGGCAACTCTGAACATGTTCACCAGACATTACTGCCTGGACAGACCAGTCCAGAGGGGCGGCTGTGCTGTACTCCAGAACTTTCTGGTGTGAACTTAGTTTGCAGTCCCTCCTTTGGGGATGATATTGCTGGGGTATCTATTCTAAGGAAAGGAATCTAGAACTGTCTCTTTCAAACTGAATAAGTTACTTACTTTTGGTAATGATGTATCTGTAAGAGACATAGGATAGTTATAGATCCCTTACCCTCACCCTCCAACCCATCCTCCCCTCTCTGCGAGCTGATTTCTAGGGATAGGGACTCCCTTCCGGGCTCTAGTTGTGGCTTATCATTGGTCAGTGTCTTTCTTGGCTCTGTGCTTCTGGCGTGGAAAGTCATGTCCAAACTGATATTGGCGCGCAGGGGCAGCGTCTAGGTAGGCACCGCAATGTCATCCCGGCGACCACGATGGACGCGGTGTCGGTGACGCTGCCTACCGATGCGCAGGGGTATTGCTAAGAAAAAGTCTCCGGATACAGTCCAATGCTTGGGATTAGTTCTAATGTAATGAAGGTATAACTAACCTATGTCTCTTACAGGTAAGTAACTTGTTCTTTTCTTCAGTCTGGTTTGGACATATCGCTAAAGCGGAGTCGAAGCAGTGTGGCGTTTGTCATGTATTTTGTTCCTTCCGCTCGCGTTCTTAAGAAACTGTCACTTTTTTTGCAGTTACCGTCCAGGTTTTGTCAACTTCGCACCAGGGATCTCTTCAACTCATTTGGGGCCTCACCTCTATTGGGCCTTTTCTTCTATGCCAACATATTTGAGAATAGACTGGGATAAAAAAGGACCCATTTCCAGCACTGTCCACAGCAACACTCGAAGTACTGCGGTAAGATCACCATCCAGTCTGTTACCGCTGCTTGTCGCCAGAACACGAGTCCTCCTGCCCCGCGTGGCTTGTTCTGTGGGACAAGATCCTCCGGTACTGACGTAATCAACGATTGGCTTGGTGCAAGATGGCTCAGTGACAAGACTAGGATACCTCAGACATCGGTGAAGACATTGAAGTCGAAACTGGCACCTCCACTCCCGCCGAACAATCACAGTCCTTTAGCTTGGGCCTGATCTCTTCTTCGGGTTCTGAGGCGAAAGATCAGCCGTGCCCCTCTGGCCAGCACCCAAAGACCTCGACCGTGACTTTTTTCTAGTTTCCAAAAACAACTGGTCAACCACTACCCCTCTGTGTTGGGAGTAGAGTCCACAATCATCACAGCAGCCTTCCAGGCCACCACTGCATTTTAGCCATCATTGCATAAGACCCAGCCATTGGTGCAAAAGACCCAGCCTTCCTCGACATCTGCAGGGCCCTCAACATATTCTAGGCCCTCGGTGCCAGTGCAGCTGTGATCTTTGGAGCTGAAGCACCATTTGACATTTAAAGCAACTTCAAAGCTGAAACATCTGTTGGTGCCGAGTCTACCATCTACAGGATACTCCTTGATGAGCTCCAAGGATCTTAGCGCACCGATGCTGCAATCCCTCTAGGAGGAGTTGGACAGTAGGCAGAAGAGACTTTTCATCCACCCTCAAACAGGCTAGATATCTGCCAAAACGCCTCCGATGGGTTCCTCGCGAAAGGAAGCTCATCTTTGAAGAGCAGCTTGCATTGGAGCCACCTCCTCCTCCCAAGCTGAAAGCATCGTGATAGGGTACTAGCCCTCTGCCCTCTCAGCATTCCATTCCTCTTCCACCCAAGGTTCCCACTTCTCTGCATTTTCTTTCACCTCCTCCACCACAGACGCACCCCCCGATATCCCCCCTCAGGGGCTCCAAATTCATCATCTGGAGTAGTTAGCCCCCTTGATCCTATGGACCCTTATGATGCCCAGTATGACCCAGAGCCTTAAGATGATCATGGTGTTCCCCCTAGGTTACAACGACCCTGACTTCTACTGTAGGAAGTTGGATCTTTATTTTGTATATCAAAAAGAAGTATGCTGAGTAAAGAGTCCAGGTATCCCTTATAAGTGGACAGGTGCTTGCTGTAGCAATCCCAGGGTGCTCTATCTGGGGTAGTGTGGTTGAGCAGCCTTGGGCTTATCAGAGAGTAGTGTTAGGCAAGTGTTGCACACAGTCAATAAATTATGGACACACTCAAAAGAAGAGCCACACCAATTTAGAAAAATGACTGGGTGCAGAGTGTTCGTAGCTGGCTGGCTCGCATGCGTCAAGGTACACACGGTAATCAGTCTGGTCCTGCAAGGAGACTATTCAGGATAGCTTTGCCATTCTCTGTGGTGGCCTCAGTGGTGCAAACGTCCCTCGCCGGCTGGTTATGGGTGATATCGTTGAAATCCAGACTGGGCTTCCCGCAAGTTTTGGTCGTGGCAAGGATCCGGTACCCGAGGTAGTGGAAAATGAAGGTTGGTGGAGGTTCTGGCGTCTTCAGGCTTGGCAGGAAGACTAATCTTATCTCAAGTGCACTGACCTTATCCTGGGTGGCTACTGCTCGGTGGACAGCATCTTCTTTAAACCGGACTTCGTGGCCGGTGCCTGCAGAATCCTCTACTCCAAGGGAGTTGCGGAGTGCTTAAGGCGAAGTGATTGCAACCCTCCAGGGCGTGTCGCAGATACACAGCTGCAGGACGAGCCGTGTCTTTGCAGTTGGGTCTTTGTGCAACAGGCAGGGTTTAGAACCAAAAGTCCACTGCGGTCTTCAAATTTTTGAGGGATCGGCTCTTCATTGTCCTCCTTGTTCTTTTTAGTCAATGGAATCCAAAGTTCTGGATTCAGAGGGCCACCTAAATATTTAATTTAGGGGTTTTAGGGAAGTGAAGAGTGGAAGCCAATGGGCCTCTTATCCTTGGGTCACTACACCCCCTATATGACCACTTCCTGTGGGAAGTAGGCATAACCCTGTCCCAGTTTCCTAAATTCTGCCTACACCAAGATAAATATTCCTAAACTGCAACACATCAGACAACCCACCTTAGGGGTGTGTCTTACCTTGCTGTACTCCACACACACACTCTCATACTAATTTCCTGCCTGTCCTGGTGCCGAATGTGCCTCAGGGCAGGGTCGAATATCAAACGCGGCAGAGGCTCTGAAGTCTCTGACCTTGATATGCTGTTTGCTAGCCATCCTGTTTGGAGGAGGTGTAAACACCTGCCACAGCAGGCATTGTGCCCGACCTCTGAGAGCAGGGCTCTAATCTTCTAGGGGGTCGGAAGCACATTTATGGTAGCAGGCTCAACTGTACAAGCCAGTCAGCACACTAGTGGACTAGTAGTTTTCAGGGGCTACCTTAATCTACCCTCTGGGTGAATGTATTAATAAATCAATCACTGGAATCCGGGTGGGTTAATTAATATGAGGTCTTTGTTACCAAACATGTTTGGTTTCATTTAACTGGGTAACTCTTGATCAGCAGTGCCCAGTACATATACCTAAGATGGTATCCTTGTTCAATTGCAATGTCTAGGAATAGACTTAAAAATCACATGGGTGACTTTAATATATTGTATGCAGTTTCTGCATGCCACACATGTTCATGTCCTGTTTTCACTTTTGTATGCAGCATGTCACGCAGCCTGCAATGGCAGTTTGCATGAGTGTGGTGAGGGGTTCCTTAGGAAGGGACAATACATACTGCAGCTCTTGGGGGAGGTTGGGGGTTCTGGAGGGGGAGGACCCTCTTTAGGACCCTTGCCCGAGGTACCAGGGGGTACCATCCACTAGGGACTTACTGGAGTGCCATAGCTATTGACAATTCGGAAACATTTGTACAATTTAAGGGATAAAGATCTGGCACTGGTGACCTGGATAGCAGCAACCCAGTGGGCTAATGTCAAAATTGCATCAAATACCATGCAAAAGCTGCGGGTGACATGTCAAAAAGGGGGACTTTCCTACATCTACCCAGCCAAGCCATCCCCTCCGATGATGCCACCTTGTATCTTGAGCTCATTCACATGGCTGCCAACTTCCACAATGTAGACTTGCACACCATTGCAGAGGAGGATGACTTCCTAGTAGAAACTCTCCCATTCCCACGTTCTACACAATACCTACCCATGTGCAAGGGTATATTGAAATCCACACAGGACGTCTTTTAGGACCCCGTTAAGGCCAGGGTTGACAAAGAAGGTCTTTATCTGGGATCAGGTTTACATTAGAGGGCAGCTCCCGTAAATAAGCGAATGCACAGGGTACTGGAGATGCCCTTCCACCAGAATAAGAAGGTAAAAAAAATGCTGCCTTGGAAAAGGGGGGCACTCCATCTGCCATCCCCTTGCACATCGCCAATTCAGTCCGCCTACTTTCTAGATATGACTCAGCACAGTGGAATGAGATGGGAGACCTGATCGAGCACCTCCCCTAAACAGTACAGGTAATGGGGCCAAGGAGGTAGTGTAAGATGGGGCAGACTATCTCCAATACCACCATTAGGTGTACTCTAGACGAGCTGACACTGCCACCAGGGGCATTAATTCCAGCATATTTATCCACTGTCATGCCTGGCTCCGTCTCTCTGGCTTTGAGCCAGAAGTCCAGCACCATCTGATCAGCATGCCTTTAGATGGGAACATCTCTTTGCGCTTCAAGTTGATCAGATGCTGGAGAAGATCAAAAAAGACACATACACGAGTAAGGCAATGGGAGCTCTGCAGTCCCCATCACCCCACCACTATTTTTTGGCAGTGCCAATGCTACCTCCCTAGAGGCAACAGGAGCAATTCCCGACGCGGCAGGGTCTTGAGCTCAAATGTCCATGGACTCGATAATTCTCGCTTCGGTGCCTGACCTAATCATGGGTTCACACTCTGCAACTCTGGGCATTAAGCTTGCTTTATCTCCACAACGCCCCCCCCCGCGGCGGGATGCCTGGCTTTCACCTTGGGGATGCCCTGTAGGGGCTATCTCACAGGGAAAAGCCAGGACGGGTTCCCAAGGCAAGCGCGGAGATACCCCTTCGGGGGTCGATTCAGGTGCTATATAAGAAACATAATAATAGATCTGTTCACAAATGCCTAAAACTCCAAAAGCCTAAGCTTCGCCTACAGGATTACGGACCCAGAGTTCATGGACAAAACACTATGGAAGAAGTGGTCTGGGATATTTGTCTATGCTTATCTGTCTCTCCCACTTCCATATGTTGCCTTGAGGCTACTACAGACTTCCCTTACCCTGGTGGCACTCACATGGGCCAGACAAACCTGGTTCACAACCCTTCTACAGTTTTCTGTAGTCCCTCACAAGAAGCTTCCCAATCCGCTAGATCGTCTCGCACAACACCAGGGCTCAGTCAGGCCTCCCCAGGCAGCTCAAAGTACGATTTAGGTCCTACGGTCCCGCTTCCTCAATCTCCCCATCCTCAGAGGTCCACTGTCTGTAAGGAAAGGCTTCTTTTTGTATGGTCACCCCCAAATTTTTCAACTGATTCTTAGCGACTCAAAGTGCACTGAGACTGCTAACCAGACCACAGTGACAGTTCCCTTAGCCTAAAGTATGTCCCGTTGGCTGTTTTCAATTGGAAATTATGAATTTACCTGTGAGTCCCTAGCAAATGGTACCCTGCTGCCCAAGGCATGTAAGTTCGAGTGGTACACCAGAGCTTGCAGCACTGGTTGTGCCACCCTGAAGGTCCCCCAAGTAAAACGAGTCCTCCAGCCCACCACAGCAAGCCTGACAGAGAAATTGTGCACTGATGGCTCAACATTGCCATTGAAACTAATGGCAAGGCCACCAGTTCCCCTGTAAATTTGTATTACCCCTTCGGCACGGCTACTGAGTCCTCAGGCAGGGTGCCGCACATGACCCAGGTAGGACATATATTTTACTTTACATATCTTGACAGTAGACACAAAACCTCTGTTTTTACTGTGTGAAGACTTGGCTTCCCAGTTGGCAAGTACAGGATTACATGCGGACATCTCAGCTGTGCAAACTCCTGAACGGTGTTACCAAAGTGGGGACTCCAAGGTATCCAACAACTTGTTACATTAATCCCAACTTGTATCTCAAGTCGGAAATGAATAGAACTTGTGCCAATGCTGCCACCTTGTTGCCTTTTAAACTCCTGGGTCTTCCGGCACACACATGGAGCCTGTTCTAATAAACTACTCTTTGCCCTCCTGGAGAGATGTGCCAACGACTGCCAAGAAGGAGAACAATGAGGGATTGCAGGCCACGGAGGTGTTGGCCCCAAAAGCCATTCTTAATGTTTTTGATGGGGAGATGTGTCACACGAGGGAGGACCCATTGTTTAGGCAGACAGTCTGGCATGGGGAGCAGAGGGGAAAAGTGTTGCCACACCAGTTTCCCAGCGGTGTGTAGCCCTAAGATAGCCACACCCCATGGGTGGGCTAGTGAGGTCTGAACACCAAGAGAGGAGTATTGCCATCTTGGGAGTGGGCAGAATGGTACATCCCGGGGTAGCCAAATGCCACATTACGCAGGAAGTGGTCACCATGTGGGAGGGAACCTGGTAGCTCATTGGTTATCAACCACACCTTCCCGGAGGTCAATTTCTTAGCATAAAAGGGGCATCCTTGGCACCCGGACCTCTACTGACTGGAAGATGGACCGAGGGAGGACTGCACAACTGCATTAAAGAGGACTCCACCTGGTACCACCGAAGGAAGGGATCATGCCTGCCGGGTCCTGCTCAAGGGAGAAGCAGTCCAATATGCCAGCAAAGCCAAGAGACTTTAATGGCCAGTTGCCTGGACTCCTGTTCACAGCACAGGACCATAACAGCTAGATAAGCCTGCTGGGGCAAGTTGGTAGCCTAAAGTCTTAAAGCCACTACCACTGCGCCATGGAGCACCTGAGACCGACACGTAAAACAGAGTTGCACCAGAGTTTGCTGAGCGCAGGGATGTTGTCAAAGCTTCTGGGACCTAGTAAGAAGTAGCCTGTGACAAGGACACCAGGCGACTGGTAGTCCAGTGGTGACTGAACTTTGGTCAGACCAGGATGTCTATCCTGCAACTAAGATCCCCGCCATCTTCAGGTACGGAGAAGTGCTTGCCAATCTTCTTAAAGCTTTCTCTTACAAAAACATTAATTTGTGTCATTGTCTGACTGCTGAATACCCCATACAGCAGTCCGACAATGACACAAATTAATGTACCCCACAGGTTACTTCTCAAATATGTTTACTTATAGATAGGAATGAAATTGGCATTGGTCTTACAAAATGTATTTCTTATGCTCCTTCAGGTCCTAACTCTCAAAATGTGTAGTAGTTTGTGTGTTGCACGATAATGACGATACAAGTATAACTTGGTGTCCAACTTCTCCAGTGTAATTCATATGGACAAAATTGATCTGTGGGGACCACTCAAATTAACATTTGTTATACAGCACATGTGGCATTAGTGCTATATGGTCTCTGGAGCAGGACTTGGCTAATCTATTGGTGGTGTTTGTTACATGGACAGTAGCTCATTATGTTTTTAGTGACGAGAAGTAGCACTCACTACAGAAAAGGTTGGAGACCCCATGACTATGACAATCAAACTAGACAATCAACCGCCTGATGACATTTCATGATATCAGACAGATTATGAGGGCTGCAGACAAACATGGTGTCCAAAAGGAAACAGACAAGACTTTATGGAGATAAGCCCACTGCATAAGAAAAAGTTGCTACTTACCTATGTTATCTACAATTAAGTGACGATTTAATACCTCCACATTGGAATGGATTGGAAACATTACGGAACCGGAATAGAGATAAGTGATCTGTTTTCCTTTTTCGTGAGTGCAGCTTACTGCCCTCTACCAACTAAAAACATTGGACATTCCTATATAAACAAAACCAGGGCAGAAACCATTTTTGCCCTGAAGAAAGTCCAGGACCTGAATGGGCCATTTTTTTGAGGACTGAAACATGTTGACACTAGGGTCATAGGACAATTCTCTTCTTGCGACCCCTATAGTTTTTTCTAATTATAATATCCCCTACAGTTCCGCGAATAAAGGGATACCTGGAACCAAATAGGAGTTTTAATCTTTAAACCCCCTTGCCATATTCTTCTAAGGGCTCCCTGAAACATGGTTGAGCCCACGCTGACCTTTGGGAGTCAGGGTGAACCTGATGATGAAGCATGACACTACTAGAGTGTGTGAGGGTTATTTAACAAAAAGGAATTGCTTCCTTTTCCGCCCTTGAGCTGTTGGTACCCTGTGAGCATTTTTCCCAACTGTCCTTGATTTAAGTGGTATATTTCTGTTGGCATTGCTAAACAATTTTATCAAAAGTCAACCTTTCAGAATCTTGTTGTTTCACGAGATTTCACTACTCCTGGATACTGGAGATTATATGGCCTCCTTCGATCTTCTAGATGCATACTTCCTCATCCCCATACATCTGAACCATCAACGTTTTCTCATGTTCGAGGTGGCAGGGGACCATTACCAAAACAGGGTGCTACCATTCGGGCCAAAGTCAGCACCCCAGTTTTCACCAAGTGCTTGGCGCCTCTGATGGAATTTCTCCGGCAATCCTGACAGCAGGTATTTATCCTACCTGGACGATTGGTTGGTCAAGGCCCCATCCTTCCATGACACCAGAAAATCTACTGAGGCCTGTCTTCTGTGTTTTCGTTCCCTAGGCTTCAATCTCAACAGGGAGAAGTCTTCTCTCATCCCTTCCAGGGCACTAGTATTTTTGGGAGCAATCCTGGATACCAACCATTCAAAGACCTTTCCCACAGAAGAAAGAATTTTCATGCTTGCAAAGTGTAGAGCACAGTCCCTTTGTCCCTCTCTTCAAAAAAAGTCTGTTTCAGGAAGTATTTACTCAATGCTGGGGATGATGATATCCTGCATCACATTGATCCCATCCTGCTGGTTACAGATGAGACCTCTCCAGGAGCAGCTCGAGGCTCAGTTGGTTCAATCTCGAGGCTCCATCAATTACATTGTCAGTCACACTAGAAATTACCACAGCAATGTCCTGGTGGACAATCTGGGACCATCTCTCTCAAGGTCTGTCCTTCCTCTTAACAAAGCTGGATATGGTGAAGATGATGGATGCTTCCGTGGAGGGATAGGGTGCTTAGCTTCAGGAATTACAGGTCCACAGGAAGTAATCAGACCAAGCTGACTAATGCCTGTTGGATTTGAAAGCAATGTTTCTGGACCACCAAGTTTTCCTGCCAAGGATCAGGGGATCGTCAATTCTCGTCCGCACGGGCAACACCACCATTTTCTACGTACAGAAGCAAGGTTTGACATGGTCCCTTGCCCTGTCCGTCCTAGCAGAGCAGATCTTGGAATGGCTCATAGGCTACAACATATCAATGCAAGTACAACACGTACCAGGAATCCAAAATGAATAGGCCGATTCCCTCAGCAGGACACCAAGCAATATCACGAGTGGGAGCTAAACGTGGCCCAGTTACAGAGAATATTTCATTGTTGGGGGTTGCCAACCCTAGATCTATATGCTACATCACTCAACATAAAATGCAAGTTTTATGCCAGCAGATTTCCTCAACCAGGCTCTCTGGGGAACACCTTCCACTTTTCTTGGGAAGGAACATTTGCCTGTGCATTCCCTCCATTTCCTCTCATTCCAAGTGTTCTGCAGAAGCTTAAGTGGGAGCACTGCCGTATTATCCTAATCATCCTGGTGTGGCAACGCAGTACTGGTAAACATAGCTATATCACCTATCAGTCTTCGCCAATCCTTATTCAGCCAACAGAGTATATACTTTCCATGAACCAAGGCCAAGTGGTTACTCCACAGATTCACACACTTCAATTGTCAGCTTGACTTCACCACATAGAATTTGGAGCATTAGCACTCTGACTAATGCCAATCCATACTCCATAGAGCCCAAGCTCCTTCCATGCTCAAGTGCTATTCTACTAAATGGAAGCTGTTCTGCTCATGAGGCATCAAACACTCTTGTCATCCTCTCTCTTCTCCTCCAAAGGACATTTGAATCAGTCAATCGTGCATGCTTCGTTTATACTTAGTTACAGAGAAATAGAGACTGGCGTTTTCAATAAAAGGATATATTGAATAGTCTTCTTTCTCATGCAAGAGAGGTGAACTGCTACAATCGTTAGGCAGAATGCGAAGTATAATGTGTATAGCGTAAACAGTAATATGAAATAATACTGTAATAGCATTGTATGGTTTCTAAGCCATATAAAAATACATACATGAATAACACAGGCTAAAATACTCAACTGGTGCTTCTAAAATACGCCTACCCCAATGTACCTAACCGAAGTCTAGTATGAGGGAAAGTGTATGGTCTTTAGCATAGCCAAGTTTTTGCCGAAGGTTTCTCTAGGTTCTAATCCGCTGAATACCTTAAAATGAAGGAGGTCTGGTCTCTCTGTCTCTGGACTCGATTTCCCAACACCCCACACAGGGAGTCAAACACTGGAGCTGGATTTCTCGCGGCAGAATATGAAGGTGTTTAGGAATGCCATGTTTGACGTAAAGTCTGGCATATGAGCGTCATGAATGAACCCCTGTGGAAAAGTTGTTCATTGTAAAGTAACTAAGTTCTTGGAGAAATCACTATTCAAGCAAGGGGAAGTCCCTAACGGCTTAAGCTGGTTTTCCAAGAAATCGTTGACGTTTGGTGAACGGATGGAAGTAGCCATGCCTGTATTTGGGTTGCATGGGCTATGCCTAAATAAGGGCTTGATTTCTATGCCTATATAAGGGCAATGTGAATTGTACCTATATAAGGGCATGAATCTGGGAAAATCCTTTCGGAATCTAAAATGCGATACAACAGTCCAACAGGCTGGTGAAGGAGTTTATGAAGGGTCTCTTTAAGGCCTACCCACTGATAAGACCATCTGATAAGACCATCTGAACATTGTCTTCTCACAACTTATGAACCCCCCTGTGAACCAATTCACAAATCCGATTTGAAATACCTTTCATGGAATGTGGCTTTTCTTTTGGCCATCACATCTGCTAGATGCATTAGTGAGATCCAAGCCTTCACCGCGACGGAACCCTACCTGCAGTTTCATCAGGACGGAGTAGTCCTTCGCACCCATCATCCTTTTTGAACACAAGTGCCTTCCACGTTTCATCTCAATGAGCCAGTGGTTCTACCTTCCTTTTTTCCCCTCTTTATCTTCAACTGCAAAGAGTGCCCTCCATTCTCTGGACATTAAACGTTTACCTGCAAAGAACAGACTTTTCGTAAATCAACTCAGCTGTTTCTCCTCCTTTGTCCCTAGAAAGGGTCAGGCCTTGACATGATCATCTATTGCAGTCTGGGTATCCTTAACTATAATCTTCTGCCAAGAGAAAGCGGGACGCCCGCTTGCTGCCGAATTCACAGCTCATTTCACCCGAAGGTGGCTGCGACTTGCCGGAGTGTCTTTACCCGACATCTGGAGGGCAGTGTCATGGGCAAATGTCCATACCTTCATGATCCATTATTGTCTGGATGCATAGCAAAAAGCAGATATAGCAGTTGGATAAGCTGCCCTGAGATGTATAGTCGCATAAGGTATGCCTTTTTTCGCTAAGGTCTACTCTTTTTCCTATAGTACTGTTTTGTGGTGGAGAATAATAAATCAAAGGCAGATAATGTAAATGTAGAAATAGATGGTTTTGGGTCACATGGTGGGATGGTTCACCTTACCCACCTCCTTTGTTACTTGGAAACTGCTTACTATTCTGATTCAAGCATGTGAATCTATAAAATATACAATACTAGAGAAAAAACAAGTTACTTACCTGTACACTGTGGTTATCCACTATTAATCTTTTATAGATTCACATGCAGCCCTCTGTTCTCCCCTTTCAGGTACTCCATTCCATACCTCTATTATTCTTCTAATTGCAATTGCACTGGTGCTCGAAATCTGTGGTATGATAGCCCTGCAGGGTATGGATACTCTGGGTCTGTTCTGTGATTGGCTGAAGTTTGGATGTTCTCAAACGATGTTAACTGGTCACTAAATGCTATTGAATTTCAAGGGAAATTAAGTTTAAAGCTTAGTTCGAGGCATGTGGGCTGCTGAATTCATATCTGTGCATAGATCGCCGCCTAGTGTTGGGTCCGGATGATTGCACATTGTTGTCCTGGAAGAGTCTTCGAAGTATCACGACATAGGTGGCTCATCCCCTGGACTACAGTGCGCATGGGCATCCTCTCCATCCTCAGATTGTTTTTTTCCGCCATTGGGTTCGGATGTTAAAATCTTAGCTCAAGTTAGGAAACTTTTTCTCAAAGCCAAAAGGCTTTCGCGAGCGTCTGTATCGTTCCGATCGGTATCGATAACATTTATCTACAGGACATCGCCTATCAGACGGCTTCCTTCACCTCTCGCATCGAGTTTCATCGACGATGGAGTCGAGGCCTTTTCAAAAGGTGTCCGCTGTGTAACGCCAAATATGCACACAACGACGTCCACCCTGTGTGCAACAAATGCTTGTCACCGGACCACAATGAAGACCAATGTATGGCCTATGCCCAATTTAGATCAAAGAAAACTCTTCGGACCCGACGCGCGGCTCGATTGGAATCGAAGAGGCCGGCACCAGATAATATGTTCGGGACCGAAGACGAAGAAGTCTTCGAGATCCCGGACCAAGATGAACCATCGGAGCAGGGATCCGCGCATGGATCCGACAATAAGGCCGATGAGGAGGAATATCTGGAGGAAGAGGAGAATTATGATGTCGTCGTCGACGAGATAGGAGACGTCGACGTTCAGGCCCTTGGGGCCGAGGAAGATAGCTCAGATGAGCTAGGCCCGACCGTCGATACGGGGGTCGATGGACATAATATCGATACGGCTCAGGTCGAGGGATCGCCACGAGGCCTTACCCAAGATCTACCTTCCAGTTCAACAGCCCCTCAAAAAGGCCCGGCTTCGAACATTTTAATTGAGCCATCGGTTTCGAAACCAACTTTGGTTGATCTCAGCAAAACGAAACCGAAGCCAGCACAGTCTAAGCCGAAACCGAAAGTGCAACTGGCTCTAGTCGGCGCCAAGGCCTCGAAGCCCTCGGGCCGACGAAACAGATGAGGGACTTCGATGCGGGGAGCTTCCAGAAGGCCCTCGACTCAAGTAGCGGGACGCTGAAGGCCAAGGTGAAGGTCGTCGAGTCGAAGACGTCGGCGCCGAAGGGAGCCGCTACGCATCTCGAATCGAGACGGGGCACCAACCCTCCATCTATGACGAGACCGGAGACGACCGTCGGTTCCACGTCAGATGCCGAGGCGGCGCATAAGGCCCAAGTCATGGCCCTACACACCGCGGAGTCGATTCACGGATTCAGAGGCCAGACTTCGACGGCTGGACCGAAGAAAGCCACAACTACCAAGTTGGTCTCCGCGCTCGCAACGTCGGCGCCGATAAAATACGGTTTACCACCGGCTGTGCGGCCGAAGATGTTCGAGCCGAAACAGGGCATCGGCATCATAAAGAAGCCTGCATTGAACCAAAGGCCTACAGATGAGACCGAGGAACGGGAATCGAGGCACTTCATTGACTCGGAAACGGGAAGACTGTCTATCTACAAAAGGAAAATTGTCCCTGAAAAGCCCATGGAGTCTTTCAGGATTCCTCTAAAGAAAAAGAGGGGATCACCTGCGTCACCAGTGCTGGTCGAACACTTGCAGACAGAGCAAGAGCCTCAATCCTTCTCCCCTACATACTCAGATGCAGGGGCAGGTGACTATGATACTCAAGGTGATGGCGAGGTGATGGACACTGATCGTGATGATCTGAACCAGACATGGGCAGACACTGCTGACCCAGGAGACCCGCACCATGACCCTGATACTACGGTCTACAATGTCAAAACGTCTCCGACTGAAGACACTACAGCTTTCAACGCTCTGATTGAAAGAGCTGCGTTAAACCATGACGTTGAACTTCATAGTGATACGGTGGAAGTGAACTTCCTTGTGGACACATTCTCAACTTCCGAAAGAAGTGTAAAAACACTGCCAATGCTCATGGATGTTCTTAAACACGCCAAGGACATTTTCAAAGAAAATACTAGAGCAAGGGTAGTTAACCCAAGGA
Source organism: Lissotriton vulgaris (assembly GCF_964263255.1). Taxonomy (NCBI): domain Eukaryota; kingdom Metazoa; phylum Chordata; class Amphibia; order Caudata; family Salamandridae; genus Lissotriton; species Lissotriton vulgaris. The sequence goes on along the minus strand of NC_141691.1, from coordinate 1,766,275,735 downwards.
TTGAAAAGAAGTATAGGCCGGCACCCGTGGATCCTGCTATATTAGAGGACAATTGCCTTTAGACTCTATGGTAGTTGCCAATGCAAGAAAGAGGGCCAACTCGCAGACAACAGGTGATGCGCCTCCGCCTGATAAGGAATCAAAGATACTGGACACATCTGGCAAGAGTGGCAGCACAGGCTGCAAACATCTGGCGTATTGCTAATACTCAGGCGCTTCTGGCCAGATATGATAGGGCCCACTACGATACTCTAGAGACTTTATTGCAGCACCTCCCAGAAACAATTCAAGGAAGGAGCAGAGCTGTTGGTTCAGGAAGGGAAGCTAATCTCCAACGCTTCCATCAAGTGTGCACTATACACAGCTGACACTGCAGCTAGGGCTATAAACACTAGCGTCATGCTAAGGCGACATGCTTGGTTGAGAATATCTGGTTTCAAACCAGAAATACAAACCACCATTCTTAATCAGCCAGTTAACACTGACTTCTTGTTTGGCCCTGAAGTTGATGCCACCCTAGAAAAGATAAAAAAGGACACGGAAACTGCAAAATCCATGGGGGCTCTGCAGTCGTAGCAGTTTAGGGGTGGTTCCTTTCGTCGATCCAATAACAGAGGACCGTCAAGGGGCCAAAACACCCAACAAACGCAGTATAACAAGGGAAGTACGCAATCCACCTACAATAAAAATCCCAGAGGTGGATATAGAGGAAATAACATCAAAGGCAGAGGATGAGGAAACAACAACTCCAGATCCTCTGCCAATACCAAACAGTGACGCCTTGTCACTGCCCCCCGACCATCTAACACCTGTCGGGGGGAGACTAGACCAGTTCCTGTCTGTAAGGAAATCCATCACCACAGACAGGTGGGTAAGAGATATTGTACAGTACGGGTATTGTCTAGATCTTACAGCCACTCCACCCAACATACCTCCAAGACACCGTCCTATGTCCGCAGAGCACTTACACTTATTGCAGCAAGAGGTCGTCAGTATGCTGCAAAAAGGAGCCATAGAGCTCGTGCCTCTAGCGGGTCGGGGGTGTACTCTCTGTACTTCTTAATTCCAAAAAAGGACGGGTCTCTCAGACCCATACTCGACCTCAGACCTCTGAACCAATACATTCTGTCGGAGCATTTTCACATGCTCACCTTACAGCAAGTCCTACCGCTTTTAAGTCAGGGGAATTTCCTCGCAACACTGGATCTCAAAGATGCGTACTTCCACATACCCATACACCCCTCACACAAAGTATCTCACGTTCACCATTCAGGATCAACACTACCAGTTCAAAGTCCTCCCCTTCGGAGTGACAATGGCGCCCAGAGTATTCACCAAGTGTCTGGCAACGGTGGCGGCACCCCTCAGGAGGCATCACATACAGGTCTACCCTTATCTGGACGACTGGCTTATTCAGGCAAAGTCAGCCCAGCTGTGTGCCAGCCACATGTCCCACACCATTCACATCCTTCACAATCTGGGATTCTCACTGAATTACCCAAAGTCACATCTTCAGCCCGCCCACGTACGGCAGTACCTGGGTGCGACAATAGACACTCTGGCAGCCACAGCTCAGCCAAATTCAGTGAGGATAAACAGCATGCGATTGCTGATACAGAAATTCAGACCTCAACGCTCCCTTCAGGCGCGAGTGTTCAGGCAGTTGATAGGCATGATGGCCTCCTGCATCTTCATAGTCCCGCACGCGAGACTACATATGCGCCCGCTTCAGGAGTGCTTAGCACGTCACTGGAACCAGGCTCAAGGGCAGTTGAAAGACCTAGTGTTGGTGAGCGGTCGGGCATACAACTCTCTGCATTGGTGGAATCCACAAAACCTTTGCAAGGGCGACCGTTCCAAGAGCCTTACCACAGATAATACTGACAACGGACGCGTCTCTTCAGGGATGGGGGAGCTCATGTACTCCATTACACAGTGCAGGGACTATGGACTACACAGCAGAAGATGCACATCAACCTTCTAGAGCTGATGGCAATCTTCATGGCAATGAAAGCTTTCAAAGTACATCTGTGCAACAAAGTCGTGTTGATTCGGACGGACAACATGACTGCCATGTACTACATCCAGAAGCAGGGAGGAACACACTCTCCACAGTTGTCTCACCTGGCTCAGAGCATGTGGAAGTGGGCCATTCAGAGGAACATGTTCCTCATGGCAGAACACCTCCCAGGCAAGGACAACCAGATGGCGGACCTGCTCAGCAGGCACAGCCACCAGATGCACGAGTGGGAGATGCATCCATCAGTACTCCAACCGTACTTCCAGCAATGGGGTCATCCACAGATAGACCTGTTCGCCACAAGGGAAAACGCAAAATGCCAAAGCTTCGCTAGCAGGTTCCCACACCCAGTCGCAGGGCAATGCGATATGGATGAACTGGGCAGGCAAATTTGCATACGCTTTTCCTCCAGCACATTACCTCGCTGAGGAGAGTTAGTAAACTCCAGGCACTCACCATCCAGGAGCCATTCATCCAGGTCCAGGCAAATAGGGTGGTATTACGCACCAACCCTAAAGTGATTTCGCAGTTCCACATGAACCAGACCATAGAACTGCCAGTTTTCTTTCCCAATCCGGAAAATGTCGCAGAGAGATCCCTACACACGTTAGATGTCAAAAGGGCTCTAATGTACTATATAGAACGAAGGATTTCAGAAAAACAAAACAGCTTTTCGTTGCCTTTTCTCCACAGCACAAAGGCAACCCCATTTCCAAAGCAGCGATAGCCAGGTGGATCGTTAAATGTATACAGATTTGCTATGCCAAGGCTAAACGCACACTAACCATTCCACCACGAGCACACTCCACATGTAAGTTAGGAGCGTCCATGGCTTTCCTGGGGAATATTCCTTTAGAAGAGATATGTAAGGCAGCCACTTGGTCCACCACACATACATTTACGAAACACTATTGCGTAGATGTGCATTCTAAACAGCAGGCAGCTGTAGGACAGGCTGTTCTCAAAACTCTTTTTCAGACTGCTGCAGCTGGCACGGGCAGCCGCCGCTAACAGGGGGGGGGGACTGCTATGCAATCTATGCACAGATATGAATTCAGCAGCCCACATGCCTCAAACCGAATATGCTACTTACCAGTATGCATCTGTTCTTGGTATGTAAGGCTGCCGACATTCATATCGCCCACCCTCCTCCCCGGCGCCTGTAGCAGCTGTAGCATTCAGAATTACTATCTAGCATGGACATCGCTCACTGTATTGCACTCCATCTCTGCCACAATGGCGAAAAACAATCTGAGGATGGAGAGGATGCCCATGCGCACTGTAGTCCAGGGGAGGAGCCACCTATCTCGTGATACTTCGAAGACTCTTCCAGGACAACCATGTGCAATCATCCAGACCCAACACTAGGCGGCGATCTATGCACAGATATGAATGTCAGCAGCCCTACATGCCAAGAACAGATGCATACTGGTAAGTAGCATATTCCATTAGAGTCCTTACTCAGGTTTATTTTTCAGTTTGCTTTGTTCTCCTGACTGAAAGGAAAACAAATAATGGTGCACCTTCATTGAACTTCTGATTGTTGGACAGAACACTGGGCAGGCCAGAATGCATGTTCTGAGGCAGCAAAAATATACTAGCCATGCAGGGTACCAACATGGGGTAACATACGGTCTCACATATTTTATAAATGTTCTCCATTAATGTGCCAGTAGATGTCTTAAGAGTACCAAATGTTTCAAAGCAGTGGATGCAGATAATCTGTGTGCTTTTGCATGGTTTTGGTGATTTCTCCCTTTTTAGATAAAAGAAAAGCACACAAATGGCTGTACTCGTATTGAACATTGTAAAATTGTTGGGGTGAATGCTTTTAAAAACCTTTTTAATATTTTGTCTGTTAGGTGAACTTGCAAGAAACGATGAACCAGCTTTTCTGTATTATATGAGTGATGGAGTTTATGGATCATTTACGAGCAAGTTATCTGACAATTTCAATGCTGTACCAGCAGTGCATAAGGTATACTTTCATTGTGTTACTTGACGTTGCATCTCTTTAAATATTATTTATAGTAAGTCTACTAACTGGGGCATGAAAAATTATACCCTCCGTATTGTACGTATATAAAAAAAAAAAAAAGCACATTGTAATACAGCCTCGTAACAGATTGTATCCACCCCTAAACATAGCGGTCGAGTCAGCTAGTCTATTTAATTAAGAACCCCACTGGGTTGGAGAAACCTTTCAATGACCCTCAGGGAATGTTACAGAAGGAAACATTTTAATGAACATGGAAATTGTAAGAATGGTGAAAATGCAGCGAGCAAATTGAAGAACTCAAAAAATACTTCGGTTTGCAGTGGGTTTGAGTCCCCCCTCCAGTACCTGTCATGCTGACCCTTGACTTCAGGGAGTATAGAGTATTCAACTCATACAGTCAGGTGAAAACCACCCCACAGCTGAACTACTCTACCTGGGTGTGGGTATTAAGATTTTCCAGGAAATCCTTTGATGCCTTTATGCTGCAGAAAGCATAGGACATGGGCCAGACTGACACATGATAGCTAGCCCAGCTCTGGGCGTTGCCGTCCTGGAGCGTTTTTTTTTTTTTTTTTTAAATGGTCTGAGCACCCCAACAGAGAACCAACAGGATTCCTTTTTGTCCAGTGGGGGTGTTTTGGGGCCAGGGGGAAGGATTAATGGCTTAGTTATGGAGCTCTCTGTGGGTAGTGATGTGTTTCAGGAGACAGACGCTGGAATCCCTCAGAGTGAGTTTGCCTGCATTTTCAATTTGGTGTAAACTTTAGGCTCTGAAATCTATGGCTTCCAAATCAGCCTTCTTTTTTTAAGTCTCCGGTTGTTAACTGTTCCCTGAAGGGCATTACGCACACTTTTCCTCCTGTTGGGTTCATTATGCCTCAATGGGACTTAAACCTAGTCTTGACATATCGGATGTGCGCTCTCTTCGAGCCCCTTCATAACTCTCCTTTGCGTCTTCTCACTCTTAAGACTGCTTTCCTGGTAGCTATCACCTCTGCCAGAAGAGTGAGTGAGGTCCAGGCTCTTTCTTCCAAACCTTCTTTCCTTTGTCCATCCGGACAAGGTGGTTTTGAGGACCCGTCCTTCTTTCTTGCCTAAGGTTGTCCCGCCCTTCCACATAGGTTAGACCATCACTTTGCCCACCTTCTTTCTGCAGCCTTCAAAAGAGGAAGAGCGGCTCCACCGTCTGGACCCAAAACCTGCGCTCACATTCTATCTGATGCAAAAATAAGTTGATGGACAGAATGCAGAACAATGTCATACATTCACCCCAGTACAGAGATCTGGGCCTAAATCCATCGTTTTTTTGCACTCCACACCACCCCAGTTCAGACATAGCCATATGCAAATCAGCCTAGACCCTGTGCCTCATGGGAACAGTCCAGCCCGAACTGCCAAGCCATGTCTTTCCTGGACCGGAATCAAGCATCCTGGAACCGGTTTCTGGCTATCAGCCGTCTTCAGCCAGGATAGCTTGACTCCAGTGGCTTGGAGATCATGGGACTCACGTCTAAGCATACCCATCCCACTCACTGGGGTGAATGTATGACATTGTTCTGCATTCTGTCCATCAACTGTTTTTGCATTTGTCACCCCATGTGGAGTGCAAAAAAACGATGGATTTATGCCCAGATCTCTGTACTGGGGTGAATGTATGACATTGTTCTGCATTCTGTCCATCAACTGTTGTTTTTGCACGTTCTATCTGAAGCGCACACAACAGCTCCGGGTGGATGACCAACATTTTGTTGGCTACGTGGGCGGTAAAAAAGGATGGGCCGTGCACAAATGAACCATCTCTCGGGGGTTGTTTTGTGGATTAATGCATGTTACTCTTAGCTAAGGAGCCTCCTGTGGGGCTGCGTGCCCATTTTACAAGGGCAATGGCAGCCACTACTGCCTTGGGACCCGGCGTTCCCTTGCAGGACATTTGTCAAGCAGCTACGTGGGCTTTGCTGCACTCATTTACCAAGCATTACTGTTTGACCGTCAAGTCCGGAGAGACTGCTTCTTTGGCCGTTCTGTTCTCCGTGACTTTCTGGTGTAATCTTGTTAGCAGAGCCACCACCGGGGTTGGTATTGCTGGGGTATCTATTCTAAGGTAAGGAATCTATCACTAACGTGTCTCTTTCAGATGCACAAGTTACTACTTATGTAACTATATATGTGTAAGAGACATTAGTTAATGATAGATTCCTTAACGCCCCACCCATCCTCCCCGTTCTGCAATCTTATTTCTAGGGTTAAGGTCATCCCTTTCAGGGGCCTAGTTCTATGGCACCAGTGGTCAGTTTCTTGCATGGCTCTGGGTCTCTGGCGCAGAAAGTCATGTACAGAACTGACGTCAGCGCGCATGGGTGGCGCCTAAGTAGTCTGTGACATCTCGGCGCTTACGATGCCAGCGACTAACGCGGAGCTGCACGACGCCACCTACCGACGCGCAGGGGTACTGCTGACAAAACTTAGTCGGACGCCTAGGGATATTCTAAGGTAAGGAATCGATCACTATCTAATGTCTCTTACAGATATATCATTACACAAGTAGTAACTTGTGCTTTAGAAATTCCACCATCTTGTATGTGAGGGAATTGTGAACTGAGACGGGGTGAGACCCACTCCCAAATTGAAATGGTCTTTTAGGGAGGTGTGGTAATCCCAGGGGTAAGGTGCCCTTTGACTACTACCCCCTCACTTACTTTAACGCCCCTTAATAATTTAGGGGACCCCTTGATACCAGGACTTCAGATTTCAATGGATTAAGTGGAGTGGACAAAGAGTCCTAGTGTGGGAACAGAGAACAGCCTTTGTGCTAGCCTGCCTGCTGCCCCTGACAATAGTGGAAGAAACACTCGTCCTGCCGCTGTGCAGGCTCCAGGAAAACCGGAGGGCTTCCTGTGCTTTGCCAATCGCCAGAGAAACTCCCTTGGAGTAGAGGAGCTATTCAGGCACCAAAGAAGCAACGTCCAGTACCGACCTGCCACTCACTGGGTCTACCGACGCAGCTGCCGCCCAGGATGGAGGTAGCCATGATCCCATAGGTCGCATCTATCCATACTTCCTTCAAGTGTGGGGACATCAGGACCGTCTGGAGTGGCACAACACCAATACCTGGGGTACTGCACCCCTTGCAGCAGCCAAAGCTTGATGTGTCCAGTCCGGACGCCAACGCTGAGGAAGACCGACCTGCATGTCTAGGGACTTCAGGGCCAGTGGGACCTACACAGAATGGCCCAGCCGTCCTGTATGTCCCTTTTCTGCAGAACAAAGCGAAAGTAGTGAGTATTTGACCACCGTTGCACGATGCCTCAAAGCACCTATGCACCCATGCTCCTCAGCCAGAGGTCAAACCCGTTTCTGCAAGCCCCTCTGTAAGAAAGTAGCTCTGTATATACTATTCCTTACTTTGGTACAGTCTATACAGAGACAACTTCCTACAGTTCACTCCCTCCATTTGGACTGCCTCCTCAAGAGGACATGCTGTCCCAACAGCAGACAGGGTTTTGCATGAGAACCTTCACAATCTCCATTAGCATGCATGGCGAGCCGGCAGAATCGCATAGAGCTTTGAATCCGCCTTTGGAGGTGGCGGACTTTATTCTGACTCTGCACATCACATCCATTAAGTCAATATAATCTAGCTGTTGGTCCAAGTTCATTCCTTAGTGTGAGGAAAGGCAGATTTTCTGGCAAAGTGTCTGATGTGCTGCTGTTCTCTTTAGCCAGGCAGAGCTTTGTTTCGGCTCTGTTAGAGGTCACACTCTGGCCCTTTTGGCCTTTTTTTGTTAGCCTGATGAGGAAATATAAATTTTATGGTCAAGTTGTGTTCCCTAGCGCGTACCCCACCGACTCCATGTACCAGCTTAAAGTGCATGTAACTTCCCTCCTGTGTCAGCTATGAAGACGCAAATACATTTGCGTCCAACGTTAACTTGTCCTCTTTCAGATCCACCCTGAATGGATTAAATAGCCCGTTCCTAAATATGCTATGCCAATGTCTTTTTGTAGTGTACTTTACATGTTTTCCTGCTCTGGCAAAGTAGGCCCTGAATTTCTGCCATCGAGCCTCTTTTCTGGCTTCTGACTCTGACAGCCTCAGCCCAGGCTGCCTCTGTACCCGTGAACTCTGACTTACTTCCAGCGCGGCCCCTCGCGCTCAGCTCAGCCTGCTTTCTGCCAAGACTGACTATAACCTTCGAGTTATCTGTTCCGCTCCTCGAAAATGCATTCCTGCCTACTAGCTTCAGTAAACATCCTCCCCAGCTGCAGAGCCAAAGGGCCGACCTGTCTCAGTGCAAGTAATTCATAGCTTCTGTTACCATGCTTCCATGGAAGGCCCCGTGCCCCCACGCTTCTCATGCAGACACTTAGGCGCATATACACGCACTCTCAGTTAGTATAGAATAGCTTCTGCCCCAGAGACCTTTCCACCCAGATAGCTTAGTTCCTACAACATCAGATATCAGATATGATAAAGGTACAAGTTGATCTGACATGCCAGACTTCTGTCTCTTTCCGTCAGTGTAAATGTCAAGTCCCCTGCACCCTCCAGCTTCACGTCAATCACACGTCATGCAGCTGCGCGCGCATCCAAGCTTCCGATTTCTGCTGACATTGCAACATTTCTGTTAGTGCCACCCCTTTGTGACACCCATCTGTGACGTCTCTAGTTCACGCCTAGTTCACGCCTTTTGATTACGTACTAGTAACACGTGTATACTGTTATCTTGTCTTCTCTCAGCTGTTACGCCTCCTGCACTATTTCCTATGACATGAATTAAGTATATAAGCTATGTACTGTCAATAAAATGTAGCGCTCTATCCCTTCTTCCACCCCTGCGGTGGGAAGAACATGATATTATGGTCCTGACCATTCCTTTTTGAGGAATAAAACCCCTAAGAACTCTAACACCACGGACTCTGGTTCTTTCTTTCCGATTTGAGTTATTATTGATTGAGTACTTACCTGCATAGAAATTAAGAGAGTAAATTAATTATTTACGTCATATTGGCGCCCGAATAGGGACCCCTCCCCCACCTCACGCGCCGGTTTGTGCGTTGCAAGCTATGTCCCCTGCCATCAGTTAGATGGAACCTACGCGTACCGGCAGGATTTCCTGCATCTCCCTCTGACCCACGGAGGTGACGAAGACTGCGATCAGTACCCAGACGAGGCGGTGAGGAGTGCGGAGGATCCCGACCAGAGCCTAGCCGAAAGAAGCAAGGTCCGAGGTGTCAAGAGGCCCACCAGGTTTCCGAGGTTTTCCGAAGTTTTCCGAAGTGTCGAGTCGAGTCCAGTCGAGTTTTCCGAGGCCTTCTGTTTCCGTGCTTCCCGGTGAGTACCATTGCTGGGACGTATCTAGACGGGTTTGGGTACACAAGTCCGGTCTGCACTGTTTTTAGGCAGTGTATCTGTACTGTTTAGCAGTATATCTAGTATTCTGAATTTCTGCACTGTTACACCAGTGTATCTGTACTGTTTAGCAGTACATCCAGTATAGGGGGTAGTCATCTATGTCTCAAATGTCTTTTCATGTGATTATTGTCGTGGTATGAATGTGACTGTTTTTATGTGCATTATTGTGTTCCTCGTAAAACTAGCTGGATCCAGTATTAAGTAGTAAGGATTGAGCATTCAGTAATAAGTAAGCAAAATGCCGTTTTTCAACAAATTGAAGCAGATAGGAACTAGGAAAGGGATACTGGAGGAAGAAATTCCTATCCCCCCTAGGGACACTCCAGGTAACTTTATGTATCACAAACATGGCATAGATGCCATATTGTATCTAGACTTATGGGCCGACTATACCAAGCATCTAGACGAAAGACACCGATGGCCCGCTACCGGAACATGGGATGCCGAGTGCATCATGAAGGTAGAAGAAGCATTATGGAAAAAGAAAGCTAGACAATCTCAGAAAGACGCCATAGAATTTTGGCGTAAGGAATCACATAAGCGTGCTGAGAAAGCACTCCGTAGAGAAGACAGACTTAAAGAATCAGAAAAAGCCCAAGAAAACGAATTAGTTACTGAAGGGATTCGAGTAAAAACAGAACAAATAGACCGTGCCCGAAACAATCTCGTAAACGGTATGTATCTCGCGGCCGAGGGTACACCTGAGGCCCTATCAGAAATACCGAAAAACCTACCGCCCCCATTAGTTCCAACTAAAGTAAGACACAAGACTACTAAAGACATATTCCTAAATTCTTATCTAGAGGATGTAGCACCAGCTTACGCCAATCTGCCTGTTCGTACCTTGCCTACTGACAGGGACGGGGGTGGCACCCCGCCCCCAGATCATGTTCCGCCGGTACCGCGACAGACCTCCCCCGCTCCGCCAGCCCCGCCCCTTCCCGCACCCAAAATTGACCTACCGAAACAAAGTCTACCTGATCCTACTAAACGACAAATTCAAGTTCAGATACAGACTTCACAGGGAGATAATGCCCAAACATCCGCTTCAGGAGGTGCGACCGCGGGTCTTCGGACCCCGCCATTAACACACAGATTCAATCTCAGGGATATGCAGAGTCCTCTCACGTTCAGGTCACCCCGCCTTGACGCATTAAAAGAAAACCTTTCAGTTTGCAGATATGATCCAGTACCCGGAAAAGACGATCTAATGATATTGGCATCCCTACGGTTAAGATCTGCTACTGATATCTTGCTATGCTATGTAGGAATGAAGGACCGTCTAGATAGAATATATGAGTTTGTTCAGACAGGGAAAGACCCTGACAGTATCAAGGATGCCATGGAGAAACAGAAAGTTGACGTTCAAGCACAGATACTACGATTTTTCATAAATTGTCTAATAAGAGAACGAGATAGGCCTGGAACAGATCAGAGTGAATTAGATGCACTGAACAAGTGGGGTCAAAATATAGCTGAAGGAAAACATGACAAGGGGACTTGCATAGCCAGTATGTACAAGAAAATTAGAAAAGCAGTGATAGCAGCACACCAAAAAGAACAAGAAAAGGCTTCCTCCGAGGAGGAAGAAGAACTTGAAGAACCAGAAAGGACTACAGATACTATAGCATATGTAGGTAAGGGAACTTACCTAAGGAAGGGCATCCGTCCGGAAAACAAGAGAGTTTTTCTCTCTGCTTTAACAAACCCGAATTCTTCTGAACATCAGTTCCAGGAGACTGATAAAAGATTACGAGAAAGAATGGGGTACCATGTACTCAATTCGATGGATGAACAAGAACTAGCCCGGTCAGCCATCTTATGGGCCGAAAATCCAGACATATATAATGATGATACCTTAGCACAGACGTTTCTGAACCTTTCCCCAGACGAACAGAAATTAGCAGGTGTATACATGATTCAGCACCTCCTCACGAAATACAGAAACCAACATTCCGATCCAGGTCCCTTACACGAAACATTAGAAGCACTACTTATGGATAGATGGAGAGGTTTCAGTACCAAGTTAATACAAATAATTCTAGAACAACGACATAAATATAACACCTTCATAAGCTCTGAATATGTTCCCGCCCCGCCTCCAGAAAGGAAAACGTACCACATGCAATGCGGGAGTGGCATTGAAAGTCAGAACCCCTTACGAGAAGTACACCCAGTTATGGGTGCGGATCACAACTTGAAACGTGTATATGTACACACGCCACTGACTAAGTTAGAACTGTTAGAAATGAAGAAACTAGTTCCGTGTCATGATAAAGACCCTGCAGGTTTTCACAGAGAGCTTAAAGACATGTTACTAATGGGGGATTACACGTATGATGATATCATGAAAATGTTGAAGGTGCTGTTGCCCACGGGCATCTACGAGAAATTAAAGGAAAAAGAATGGGAGGTGGGGGACACAAAGATTGCATGGGCAGAAATAGAAGACGAAGAAAGCAAACGGGTCCCAGGGGTAGGCCTTGGGGAAAAGACTAAAGCATTACCCGGTTTGATAGTACAGGTCCTGCCAAGATTATTGACAACTAGAAAGGAAGATTGGGACGCCATCTCGTCCTGTAAACAGAAACATGATGAAGATACTAGTGACTTCTATTCAAGATTCGAGAAATGTTTCATTATTAATAGTGGCCTAAAACCAAGTAGCGAGTCATATCCACATCTTTTTGTATCAAAACTAGTCGAGAACTCCCTACCATTAGTTAAAAACCGAGTGTACAAAGTTGAAAGTACTTGGCAGGCAAATACGCCATCCCAGATGTTACAAATGTTACAATATCATCAGAACAGAATCAGAGAAGAACAGGATCAAGAACAGAAGCGCATGAAAGACACGAAGATGAAAATGTTAGTAGCTCAGACGGTCCCAGCCGACGGTCAAAGGAAGGGTGGGACCCAGACAAGTCACACTACAGCTCCCGTTAAAGGGTCATGCAATTATTGCAAGCAGCCAGGTCACTACGTACATGAATGTCCCGTTCTGAAACATAACATAGCAACAGGGAAAACTAAAGAAAGACCGCATCCGCCTAGACAAGATCAGGTCCAGCAACAGACCTCACAAAATGTACAGCCCATGCAGAACACACAGCCTATGCATGCTCCATCTCACGCAGCACAGACAGTAGCAGTACCACAGCCCATTGCCGCAACTCAGCAAGTTTCACAACAGATGTACCAGTATGCCCAATCTGCATATCCAGATTATCCTCGATATACATGAAACAGCCTAGAGAGGGAAGGTGGCTTGCCTCTTATTGAAATTCCTGTAGATCAAGAAGGTCCTTATGTACACAGTCACGTATTGGGAAAAGACAGAACGTTTTTAATTGACACAGGGGCAAGCCGCACCACAATCAGCCATAATGAAGTCCCAGGGGCACCCCTCTCAGGCTCACAGAATGTTTCCCTTGGTTTTTCAGGACAGCCTATTGTAAATGAAGTATCGGAACCAGTACCCCTGGCTGTGGGTCCATTATCACGAGTTACAGATTTGTTACTTACGAACTCATGCCCAGAAAATCTGTTAGGAATCAAAACATTGAAGGCTCTAGGAGCTATAATCTGCTGTTCCCCGGAGGGAGTTAGACTCTTTCTACGGGATTTCAAGGGTCACTATGTGTTGCGAGAATTCGATGTCAGATTGAAAAATGTACCAGATCACTTGTGGGCCAAAGGCCCAACAGATGTAGGTTGCATGCATATCACCCCATACCGCGTTACACTCAAAGCAGGTGTTGTTTTACCGAGAATCAGACAATACAAGTTACCACCCGATGCTGTAGTGGCTTTACTGGAAATCATTGAAGAGCTTATAGCCCAAGGAGTGGTCGTAGAGACCGACTCCAATATCTGTAATTCACCAATCATTCCGATTCTTAAACGTACTGACCCCAATGCACCGCCAGTATATCGGCTGGTGATTGATTTAAGAGAATTGAATAAATGTATTGTACCACAGTATCCTGTGGTGCCCGATATCTCTTCCCTATTGACTGCTATTGATTCAGAAGCAACGTTCTTTACTGTAATTGATCTCAAGAACGCCTTTTTCAGTGTACCTATTGATCCGGAGAGCCAATATCTCTTCGGATTCAGTTTAAATGGACGAAGTTTCAAATTTTCCCGCGCACCTCAAGGATTCACAGAAAGCCCCAGCATCTACAGTCAAGCACTGAAAAGACAACTAGATTGTATTCAAATGCCAGTTAACACCGCTTTACTGCAATACGTCGATCTACTGATCACCGCACGAAGTGAGCCCGAATGTGAACGAGCATCACTGACAGTTTTATATTTCCTGGCCGACAAGGGACACAAGGTGTCTCCTTCGAAGCTGCAATTCTGTGTTCAGCAAGTTGTGTACTTGGGTCACTTGCTGTCCAAAGTGGGGAGACAGCTCACTCCCGATCGCATTCAGTTAATTGTAAATATGCCACGACCCCAGACACAAAAGGAAGTGCGGGCCTTCATAGGCCTCACCTCGTACTGCAGACAATGGATTCCTCAATATGCATTTCTAGCTAAACCACTCATCCAGTTAACAACGCAGGAGGCAGCAACTTCGATTGCCCTCCCTTGGACTCAGGAACATACACAAGCCTTTGAGGAATTAAAGAAAGCATTATGCCAAGCACCAGTTTTAGCGACACCATGTTACAGCAAACCGTTTACACTTTTTGTTACAGAACGTGATGGTACAGCATTGTCTGTCCTCACTCAAGATCAAGCAGGTTCACATAAGCCTTGTGCTTATTTTTCAAGTACATTGGATTCCGTAGCCCAGGCACTCCCTGCATGCTTAAAGTCAGTAGCAGCAACAGCGTTAGCAATAAGACAGAGCGATTCAATTGTTTTAGGTCATCAGTTAACAGTACAAGTTCCACACTCTGTAGAGGTTCTTTTAAACAGAACCCAGACTCAGCACTTGACTATAGCACGACTGACAGGTTACGAATTAACGCTATTCCAGCCACACATAGAAATCAGACGCTGCAGCATTTTGAACCCCGCAACATTGTTACCTACAATTATGACGGATCCAGCCCCGCATGATTGCATAGAGATCATTAATGCAGTAACAAAGCCCAGACGAGACTTAACAGATGTTCCATTGACAAATCCAGACCTGACACTTTATGTGGACGGTTCATGCCTAAGAACAAATACAGGAGAATTAGTGGCCGCGTATGCCGTGACCACTGAAACCGAAGTTAAAGAAACACATCGTATTGACACACTGTCCGCTCAAGCAGCAGAGCTTATTGCTCTGACCCGAGCCTGTATTCTAGCCAAGAACAGAAATGTTAACATATACACTGATTCCCGTTATGCGTTCGGAGTTGTACACGACTTCGGCATGTTATGGCAAGAACGAGGTTTCCTGACCTCTCACGGTGCCAAGATTCAACATGGTCCCCTCATTCAAGCACTGTTAGAAGCAATACATCTGCCTTCAGGCATATCCGTCATGAAGTGTAAAGCACATACTAAGGTTACAGATTCTGTTTCCCAGGGTAATGACCTGGCAGATCAGACCGCAAAACATACAGCATTGACTCACACTCAGACAACTGACATGACAAAGACAACAGGACCGACACACTGTTTGACAGTCAGGGATCCCACACTAGATGTTATCGATATTCAGACACATGCTACCCCAGAAGAAATAAAGAAATGGATTGAGCTAGGAGGGATCCAGACAGATCAAGGTTGGATGACGAAGGGAAAATCTACATGGTTTCTCCCTGACTCTATGGTTCAAGTCATGATAAATACAGCACATAGCCCAGCACATCTAGGAGAGAAAGCGATGTTAGACAGTTTACAAAATCTTTGGAACAATAAACACTTACGAGCAGCAGCGAAACAGAAAGTGCGTACTTGCATGATCTGTTGTCAGTTCAATCCAGGTAAAAGCGTCCCTGTAGAGCAAGGTGGATTTCATCCTCCCGATCACCCTTTTGAAGTCCTCCAGATGGATTATATCCAGATGGACCGTTGTCGAGGATTTAAATATGTTCTCGTAGTTGTTTGTGCTCTGTCCCGCTGGACCGAAGCATACCCAGTCCCAGATTACACTGCTCCGACCACTGCCAAGCAGCTGGTCCGTGAATTCTTCCCACGGTACGGTTTGCCTCGTGTCGTGTACTCAGATAACGGTCAGCCATTCTCATCCGCATTAATGAAAGAAGTTTCTTTATTGCTAGGATACCAGTGGAAATTCCATTGTGTCCGACATCCCGAAGCAGCAGGCCTTGTAGAAAGGCATAACCAGACACTAAAGATCCGCCTTGCAAAAATATGTCAGGAGAAAGGGGTCGACTGGATAGTCGCCCTGCCCGTGGCACTGTTCTACATGAGAATGGTTGCCCATTCGAGATCAGGGCTATCCCCGTACGAGGTGGTCTTTGGCAGACCACCGAATATGTGGGGGACGCCCATTCCGAAAAAAATCACTGATGTTGATTGTAATATGTTGACAGATTACCTTGCCTCCTTGATGTCTGCACTCCAATCAGGTCGTTCACAGGTTGCCGCAGCCTTTCCTGACAACACTGATGTAAAGCCACATGACGTCCGTCCTGGGGACCTAGTATTGGTGCGAAACTTTGATAGGAAGAGCCCACTGGAGCCCCGCTGGAAATCGCCGAAGACCGTCCTTCTCACCACGAGGACAGCCGTGAAGATCGAAGGGAGAAAGGGGTGGGTCCACACGAGTCATGTGAAAAAATTCCATGAACTGAAACCAGACCGAGACTCGTCCACCCCCACCAAAGACTGTGTTGAGCCAAAAGACTTTACAGTATCTGAACGAGAAAAAACTCCCCAAGAAGAGTATCGGTCGAAACTCCGATCTAGCAAGTCAGACAGTTTAATTGTTTAAGTCCTCCCCTAGGTGAATCGGTTAAATAGTTTCTGACATGTATCCCCTAGATCGAGATAGAGAGAGAGAGACAAATTAAGAAAGGTGCATATTGCAAATCACTTCGTAGTCACTGTATAGTGACACTATTAATCATGTTTATTCTGAGTATTTTAATTATTGTTGCTAGCATCTTACTACCTATCTATTGTCCTATTTTCAAGCGTGAACAATCTGCCTACAATGTATCTGCTGAACACACTTTTAGTGAGTTACCTCCACACGAACTCTCCTACAGACTTGCGCTGCGCAACAACACATTCATCAGTATGCTACACCATTCTCATCAAACTAACAATGCTACAGATTGCTGGATATGTGGCCGACTCCCTCCCTACCAGAATTACAAGGGAGCTCTGCCCCTCTTTCCGTACCCGTTCACTCACAATGGCTCCTGTGGTGCATGGTTTAAAATAATTAATTCCTTAGATCCTGATATTGCTGTTTTCGACGGGGGCTGGGTTTGGGGAAACCTGAACTTGGTCCTGCTCGACGTCTGTTACCCTGATAAGGAGGGACTCCCCACTAGAATAGGAACTGATCTAGAAAATGAAGTGTATGGATTAGGTAATTATACAATTAGCCTTATGATTCTTACTGTTGAATCCGAAGCCGCACCTGTTATACCCACTATGTCAGTATTGCCAGTCACTGGCGAATTATGTATCAGGAAGAAAGGTTCAGTACACTTAGGTCATAGTAAATGCACTACTGTGGTCGAATTCAGTGATCATGGTAAATCGTCCTTTAAAGCTATTAGTCATTCTTACTTTGTTTGCGGTCATACCGCATACATACGCCTACCTCCAGATTGGGATGGTACCTGTTACATTGCATTCCTTCTGCCACCTGTTTTCCTAGCTCCTCCTGACTACCACAGAAATACGAATCTAGTAAAGAATAGACCCAGAAGAGATATCCCACTTGTCGACTACACAGAAACGGCATGGGAACAGTACACTGATTTTAATAAAGGATTCTTTTTCTTTTTAGGACCTGTTCAGAATAGTAAATTAATACGCAGATTAACTAGAACACTTGAAGCAGTAGTAAATGAAACTGCCTCCGCCTTAGGTAACTTAACTGAAGAGCAGTCCGCCATGCGGGTGGTTGTCCTTCAGAATCGTCTTGTTATTGACGTCATCTTGGCAGATAGAGGTGGAGCTTGTAAGGTCATCGGGTCAAGTTGCTGTGTTTTCATACCACAAAACGCACCATCTGTATATCAAGCTATTACCCGTCTCCATAAAATTGCAAATCAGATACATCAGAATCCAGGCACCTGGACTTGGTCCGGTTGGTTCTGGACAACATTAACCGCTTGGGGATGGAAGATCCTATCCTTCCTAGGCATTGGCCTAGTCCTAGTATTCAGTTGCTGCCTGTGCCTGCAGTGCGGGCCAGCGATTTGTGGACTATGTGCCACATCTTGTATTGAACATTCCAGTTTTCTCTCAAAACGTAAAGGAAAGAAAGAAGAACAAATGATGTTACAAGAACAAACTGATCGATTCATGAGGATCGATATATCATGAAGGGTCCGTAGGGAACAAGGAGGGAATGAGGAAATATAAATTTTATGGTCAAGTTGTGTTCCCTAGCGCGTACCCCACCGACTCCATGTACCAGCTTAAAGTGCATGTAACTTCCCTCCTGTGTCAGCTATGAAGACGCAAATACATTTGCGTCCAACGTTAACTTGTCCTCTTTCAGATCCACCCTGAATGGATTAAATAGCCCGTTCCTAAATATGCTATGCCAACGTCTTTTTGTAGTGTACTTTACATGTTTTCCTGCTCTGGCAAAGTAGGCCCTGAATTTCTGCCATCGAGCCTCTTTTCTGGCTTCTGACTCCGACAGCCTCAGCCCAGGCTGCCTCTGTACCCGTGAACTCTGACTTACTTCCAGCGCGGCCCCTCGTGCTCAGCTCAGCCTGCTTTCTGCCAAGACTGACTATAACCTTCGAGTTATCTGTTCCGCTCCTCGAAAATGCATTCCTGCCTACTAGCTTCAGTAAACATCCTCCCCAGCTGCAGAGCCAAAGGGCCGACCTGTCTCAGTGCAAGTAATTCATAGCTTCTGTTACCATGCTTCCATGGAAGGCCCCGTGCCCCCACGCTTCTCATGCAGACACTTAGGCGCATATACACGCACTCTCAGTTAGTATAGAATAGCTTCTGCCCCAGAGACCTTTCCACCCAGATAGCTTAGTTCCTACAACATCAGATATCAGATATGATAAAGGTACAAGTTGATCTGACATGCCAGACTTCTGTCTCTTTCCGTCAGTGTAAATGTCAAGTCCCCTGCACCCTCCAGCTTCACGTCAATCACACGTCATGCAGCTGCGCGCGCATCCAAGCTTCCGATTTCTGCTGACATTGCAATATTTCTGTTAGTGCCACCCCTTTGTGACACCCATCTGTGACGTCTCTAGTTCACGCCTAGTTCACGCCTTTTGATTACGTACTAGTAACACGTGTATACTGTTATCTTGTCTTCTCTCAGCTGTTACGCCTCCTGCACTATTTCCTATGACATGAATTAAGTATATAAGCTATGTACTGTCAATAAAATGTAGCGCTCTATCCCTTCTTCCACCCCTGCGGTGGGAAGAACATGATATTATGGTCCTGACCATTCCTTTTTGAGGAATAAAACCCCTAAGAACTCTAACACCACGGACTCTGGTTCTTTCTTTCCGATTTGAGTTATTATTGATTGAGTACTTACCTGCATAGAAATTAAGAGAGTAAATTAATTATTTACGTCACTGATCAGCCCTCCGTGAAGCCACTGTTTGTGATGCGTTTCTTAATGGGACTCATATGCTTCGCCCAATTCAGTTCATTATGCCGTAGTGGGTCTTGTTCGAGATGTTTTGACACTTAAGACTTTTTTGCCATCACTTCTGCATGCTGTGTTAGTGAGTTGAAAATAATCTCAATTTAGCCTCTGTATTCCAACTTTTCCCTCAATAAGTTGCTGCTTGAACCTCTGGCTTCTTTTGTCTCTGCAAGTGTTGCCACCTTTTCATGTGGGGCAATCAATCATGCTCTCTGCACTCTTCTGTCCATATTATCCCATGGAGGAGGCGAGGCTTAACCTTTCTTATCTTTATCGGGCTACAAATTCCTATGTTTTCAGGACTGAGGTGCATTGATTGGACTATCAACGTTTTGTTGTATTAGCTGGTGCGAACTAAGGGAAGGCAGTGAAGTAACTGACTGTGTCAGGATGGATTGCCCTTTGTATCAAATTGTGCTATGCTTGGCCAAGTATGTTCGAGTAATTGGCCTCTGCTAAGTGACCATGAGGTCATCTTTCCAGAAGTTCATTAGGTATTACTGTATCAAATTTCTGATCCCCAGGGAGGCCAATTGTGTATGTTCAATCCAGTAGGACTTCCTAGTGTAAAGACGATCCTAAGACCCACCACCTTCATAAGGATACTGGTTTGATATTGATTCAAAGAGTGAGCAATCTGCAATTTGAAATATCTTTTTTTGTTAACGCTCTGACGGATATTACATTTAACCTTAGATTTCTCTCCCACCCTCGTCTGTTCTGACGTGGACTTTGTCGATTAATAAGGTTCCAAGTTAGGTTCCACGAAGTAAACTCCTGTTGATAGTCAGCCACCTTTGAGAGTTTCAGACAGTTCTGTGGATAAACTGTGTGGGTGGCACTTCTATGTGGATCCGTATTAACACTGTTATCCATGTATTCCCATGAGCAAACATGGTTTCATGTCCTCACATACAGACAAGAGACAGTCATAGCTGTGGCTGACTGCTCCACTCGATGCCAAGCAATAGCTATTGCAGTTTTTTCGAGATCCACTCCAGACTTTGGGGAGATTAAAAAGGTAAGAAATATGTGGCTATATGGAGTATCCAGCCAAAAGAGTTACCGGAGGTAATTAACTTATTCTGTCAGGGAAATCTCTTTTCAAACCACAAGTTAACTCTCCCACTTCATCAGTAGAAGTAAAGACTGCTTTAATTGATTTTATATAGGTTTGAATCCTAAGTCTTACTTTTACTTTAGAAAGGGTGTGTGAAAGGTGATCTAGTCACATTTCCTGATCTTGTGTATTTTTTAATAATTTTTTTAATATTGAAAAAGCGCTGCCTGTATAGCCTGCAATAAGCTGTCAAAGTTTTTTCATTTATTTTACAAATTGGCTGTAACTTCCAAGATCCTGTGCATGCGCGGGGAAATTCAGTGCTTATGATTTCAGTGGAACATCTTGTGAAGGAGAATTAAGGTTACAGGTAAGTAAGTTTTCCTTCCAACTAATGTTTCCTTCAAGTTATAACAGATAGTAGTAAGTAACCTTTCCATGTACAAATGTCATATTGAAGCACTGTTTACTGTACTGGAATAGTTTCTTTTCATTCATTTCTTTGATGTAGAAATGCAGGGGAGATGAGCCTTTATTCGCAAGCAGTCTTTGGGGTCCATCCTGTGATGAGCTTGATCGAATTGTGGAGTACTGTCTTCTTCCAGAGCTGAACGTTGGCGATTGGATCATTTTTGAGAACATGGGAGCAGGAAGCTTGAATGAACAATCACCCTTCAATGATTCTGATCAGCCTCCCCTTTACAACATCATGTCTTTCAGCGATTGGTAGGAAATTGTTACATTTTTGCCATCTTTTCCTTTATCTGAAACCATTTTATAAAAGTAGTAACACTTTCCTAATTTTCATGTTTACGTTTTCTGCTTCTTTGCAGGCTAATCGCGCTTTCTTCATTTTCTTTATAAATTCTGTGTTAATCTTGAATTTTTCCAACACCAGTATGCCATCATGAACATCTGTTCCTAAAAATGCTTCTCTGGTTCAAGTCTTAACCTGCTTTTATAACCAATATAGGTACTATTACCTTGCCATGTAACCACCACCACCACCAGCATAGGTAAGCCACCCCTCTAGCTGGGTGCACAATACCAGTGGTGAGGGTACTGTTGCATGGTTCCTGTACCCCTACAGTGTCTAAGTCCATTCTTAGACATTGTAAGTGTAGTGCTGCCATTAAGAGTATATGGTGCTGGGAGTTCGTCCACAGCACCATAATGGCCTCACTGAAAACTGGGAAGTTTGATATCAAACTTCTCAGCACAATAAACCCACACTGATTCCAGGATTTAATGAAAAATGCACTCGGAGGGCATCTTAGAGATGCCCTGAAAAACGACAGTCTAGTGTCCTGGCTTAGTGGCTGCTCGCCAGCTGACATCACCCGATATGTTTCTGGACCCCTGGGTCGAGACCCTGGCGCTCTCGGGGTCCTGAAACAAATCACATCCTGGGACGAGGTGCCAAGCCTCCTCCCCCAGGATGGACAGGGTCCCCTAAGGGTAAGCTTCGAAGGCTTGCCGCCTTTGGAAGCTACCCTAGCCATTTGCTGCTCTCAACATCTGGCCCCACCAGTTGTGACCCCCACTTTAGGCAGGAGAATCGTCGGGAAAACCAAATTAGGAGGAGAGGTGTACCCACTTTTGCCAACCCCCCAAGGAACAGACCCATTGTTCCCGACCTGTACCTAACTGTAACGCCCCTAAATTTAGTACTTGGGGGAACCCCTGATCCTTGTCTCCTCAGACAAGAAGAGACGGCCCGAAGAAGCCGTGCTGAAAGAAGAGGACACCAACTGACTTGGCCCCAGCCCTACTGCCCGGTGCCGACCTCAACCTGCTCCAGCGAAATCCCGATGTGTCCAGTAGCCCCCAAAAACCGGGAGGACCTGCCCTGCCTTCCCAAACCAGACTGTCCCTCTTGAGCACCGGATTTGCTTACCCACAGACTCTGGCTCCGGCCAAATCCCAGATTCTGCACCGGACACCTGTAGCCTGAGTTTGAGTGGCCCAACACCACAAGGTCTCCCCAGCAATCATGACCTGGGATCTGGTGATCCCTGACCTGCCTTGAGTCTGCAGCCAACGTCTGCAGCCCCTTTCTGGAGGATCCGTGCGACCGGAGCCGGTAAGAATAAGCCTGCGCCCCAAGACACCCCGGCACCAGATGTCCCACAGCCTTGGGTGGCCCAACCAACGGTGTCCTGGCATCCCAACGTAACTCCCCAACCGGTGGTCGCCTCCAGAAGATCTTAGTCTCCGAGGATGCAGTGCTTGTTGCAACCGGAGAATCCCCAATGAAATCAACTGGGCACCCGATGCCAAAACAGCACCCTGCACCCGGCCTCCCCTGTTCCGCTGTAGGTGCTGAATCGTATCCCCCTGTGACCTGAGCCTAACACAAAGAGCTTTGCTCCTCAACCTTATGGCCTGCTTGTGAGCAGCCACCAACCGGTGGCCCTGTAGCCTACATTGAATAACATTGGACCTCAGCACTCTGCAACCAGCCGTCCTTGTGTCGCTAAGGGTGTTTTGAGAGGCCATCCTTTACCCTGGGAGAACGCTGGGTTCGAGGCATATGGGCTGCAGATCACACACTAGTGCATAGATTGCCATCTGTTGGTGGGCCCGGATGATTACACTTTGTTGTTGTCCTGGAAAGAGTCTTTGTATGGTAGATGACTCCTCCTCCTGTGGAGCATAGTGCGCTTGGGCATCGACTCTATCTCCAGATTGTTTTTTTCCGCCATCGGGCTCGGATTGGTTTGTCGCTCGGTCCCATTACCGATCTCTTTTCGACGCCCACTCCTTCATTTCTACCGCCAGTATCGTTTTCGATCTCTTTTTTTCTTTATACTCGCATCAAATAAGCCTGCACTTCTCGATTCCGGCGATCATCGGGGCTGTTGGGCCCAACTGCGCCATTGGTCCTTCGGCTCATAGAAAGAACATCCTTCAAGAAGTGCCCTAAGTGTGGGCACAAATTCCCCCACACTGATCTACATGAGGTGTGCAATCTGTGCTTGTCCCCAAAGCACGAAAGCCGATATTGCCAGGCCTGCCCTTCGTTCCGGTCCAAGAAGACTATCCGGGACCGTCTAGCTCGGAGAGTCATGGCACAATCCTCTTCATCGGCACCAGACTTAATCCTCGAGGAGACTCCAGTCGATCCGAAGTCCGAAGAAAAACAGCAGGAAAACTTTGTCATTTCCAAGGCAGAGGATTCAGCTTCCAGAGCCGAAGAGCATTCAGATGATGACAATCCCCTTCCAGCTGGTAACCATGTCATGAGTACAGATGTCGACCCTCTTGACACCCCCTTACCGGTTCAGGCTTTGGTTCCACCTTTGGGGTCAGGTCCACCCCGATCACCAACTTCCGACACCCCACCTTCGGTCCTGGCAACGAAGACTCCCAAAAAGCCTCGAGGCGACTCGGGCTCGAGTCAGCCTATTGGTTCCGACAAACAAAGTCCTTAAATGAAAACCAAGTCCGGCACCGAAGCAAACTTCAGTACCCAAGTCAGTTGAGGTGAAGAAAAGTTCCGCACCAAAACCAATTTCGACACCAAAAATTGTCGTACCAAACCCAACTCCTGTACCTAAACAGGTCGAACCGAAGTACACTTCTGCACCAAAACACACTTCGGCACCTAAAGCTGTCGACCCGAAACTCGCTTCGGAACGAAAAACTCCTGTTCCGAAAACATCTAATCCGAACAAAAAACACAAGCCGAAGAAAGCTTCTGACCACAAGTCTAAGGAACCAGAACCAAAATCAGCTCCAAAGACTGTAATAGACACTGCTAAACCCTCTAATCAACTCCGCCCAAGCAAGGCAAGTCGGTGCCGAAAAAGGATGCTCCCACAGAAAAGCTTTTCAGTCCAGATCCAAAATAAAAGACTTCTTATTCATCCAAAGGCTGGACATGTCATTACTGGACCTGCTAAAAGGAAACCGGACCCTCCCCCCACACCTTCAGTTCCTCTCAAAAACATGCTCAAACTTCTCCTATAAGGGTACCTTCACCACTACCACAGGTACCAGACCTTGACATTTCCCCCACACATTCAACATCCCTCCCACACAGCCCTGCACCAGCGGATGATGATGATGATGAGGATGATAACTCAGGGGGGATAGAAGATGAGCAACCCTTAGGTGACCCAGATGATATTCCTGGACCATTCCCTTCTAGGCCATTTCTTCCAGATTAGGGTTAGGGTTCACACAACTCATTCATGGAGCAGCAACCTTTCATGGGGTCGATCTACACACTGATCCAGTAAATGATGACTTCCTTATGAACACATTATCATCATCCCATAAAACTACAACCATTTTACCAATGCTTAAAGGGGATCTAAAGCACTCACCGGAGGTGTTTAAAGACCCCGTCAGGGCTAGGGTAATTAATCCCAGGTTGGAGAAAAAGTACAAAGCTGCTCCAACTGACCCAGCCTATATCAAAGGCCATCTGCCATTAGACTCATTAGTCTCAAACGCCAGGAAAAGAGCTAATTTGCAGACATCAGGAGATGCTCCACCCCCTGATAAAGAGTCCAAACTTTTAGATGCTTCAGGCAAACGCATGACATCTCAGGCAGCCAACGTCTGGAGAATTGCCAACACCCAACCTCTGTTGGCAAGGTATGACAGGGCTCACTGTGATGAGCTTGAAACCCTTTATGCAACATTTGCCAGACAAATATAAGACCAGGGCTTCTGATTTAATACAGAAAGGGAAGGTTATCACTAATACTTCCATCCGTTGCGCTTTAGATGCTTCTGATTCAGCCTCAAGGGCAATAAATACTGGCATACTTTCACGTAGACATGCCTGGCTGCGCATTTCTGGTTTCAAACCAGAGGTACAAACCAGTATTCTTAATCAACCTTTTGACCAGCAACATCTTTTTGGTCCTACAGTTGATACTTCCCTAGAGAAAAAGGATACTGACAATGCAAAGTCCATGGGAGCTTTACAAACTCCAACTCCCCGAGCGTCCTTTCGTCGCTCCTCTTACAGAGGCGCCTCCAGAAATTTTCTAACATACTGCCTCCTCTTCTTACGAAGCACCCACCCAATCCTCGCCCAATAGAGATTAATATAGAGGAGGATACATAGGCAACAACACTAAAGGTAGAGGCAGAGGTAACCACACCCGTACTGCCTCCACTCCCAAGCAGTGACTTCCCTCCCCTCCCACCGTTCCACTCCTGTCGGGGGGAGATTACAACAGTTCCTACCTGTCTGGAACTCCATCACAACAGACGGGTGGGTGAGACAAATAGTTCAGTCAGGTTATTGCCTGTAGCTCACTTCCACTCCTCCAACAATACAACCCAGACAGCGTCCCATGTCACAAGAGCATCTCACACTCCTAAAAAAGAAGTTGCCACTCTACCGCAGAAAAATGCAATAGAACTAGTTCCAGTACGCCATCAAAACACACAAGTTTACTCCCTATGTTTCCTTATTCCCAAAAAGGACTGCTCCCTCAGACTTATAGTCGACCTGAGAACCCTAGATCTTTACATACAGTCCGACCACTTCCATATGGTCACATTACAGCAGGTCCTTCCTCTGTTAAAACAAGGCGACTTCCTTGGTACCCTAGATCCCAAGGACGCCTACTTCCACATTCCCATTCACCAAGCTCACAGTAAGTACCTTCGGTTTGTACTTGACGGTCAGTAATACCAATTCAAAGTCCTCCCTTTCGGAATGACTACAGCACCCCGAGTTTTCACAAAGTGTCTCGTGGTAGGAGCAGCACACCGGAGAACGGAAAACATCCATGTCTTCCCATAGCCCGACGACTGGCTAATAAAAGCGAAGTCATACCACCAGTGCGTGCAGCACACACACCAGACCATTCTCCTATTACACAAACTCTGGTTCACTATAAACCAAAGAGGCACATCTCCAACCATCCCTGCCTCAACAGTATCTGAGTGCCACAATAGATACCACCAAAGCACTTGCTTTCCCCAATCCAGCAAGAATACAAAGTATGCAAGCTCGTATACATAAATTCTAACCGCAACACTCACTACCAACTCGTGTTCATGCAGCTAATTGGAATGATGGCATCTTGCATCTTCGTAGTACGGCACACAAGACCTTAAATGCGCCCCCTGCAAGAGGTGCTTAGCAAGCCAATGGAACCAGGCTCAAGGTCAATTAACAGATCTGGTGGTGGTGGACGGCCGGACTCATCACTCTGCAGTGGTGGAACACCAAAAACCTTTCCAAAGGACGGCCGTTCATAGAGCCAGTTCACAGGAGGTGCTAATCATGGACGCATCCCTCACCGGCTGGGGAGCTTATTTGGCAGAGCACACAGCACAGGGCAGGTGGACACCGCAGCAAAAGCTATGCCACATAAACCATCTGGAGTTGCTAGCCATTTTTCTATCTCTAAAGTAATTTCAAAATTACCTTTCAGGCAAAGCTGTCTTAGTACGCACCGAAAATATGACAGCCATTTACTACACCCAAAAACAGGGAAGAACACACTCCATACAGCTCTCCCAGTTGGCACAGAGCATATGGAGGTGGGCCATTCCTCAAAGAATCTTCCTATTATCAGAACATCTACCAGGAGTTCACAATCAGGTTGCAGATCTGTTGAGTAGTCAGAGACAACAGATTCACGAGTGGGAACTTTATCCACAAGTTCTTCAACCTTTCTTTCAACGGTGGGGACAGCCAGAAATAGATCTGTCGCCACACACCTAAACTCCAAATGCCCAAGCTTTGCCGGCAAGTATCCACACCCATCGTCCAAAGGCAATGCAATATGGATGAGTTGGTCAGACAGATTTGCGTACGCTTTTCCGCCTCTCCCACTCATTCTGTTGGTGGTGCGCCAGTTACAGCAACACTCCCTCACATTGATTCTCATTGCACCAACATGGGCAAGGCAACCGTGGTACACCACACTACTAGAACTCTCAGTGGTACCACATCAGAAACTAAAACTCTCTACACACCTGCTAACACAGAACCATGGAGAGATCATGCATCCAGATCCCATGCAGCTCAACCTAGCGATTTGGCTCCTGAGGTCTTCGAATTTGGATATCTCAATCTCCCATCTGATTGCATTAATATTATTAAAGAAGCTAGACGTCCCACCACTAGGGCATGCTATGCAGCCAAGTGGAAAAGGTTTGTTATAAATTGCACCAATAACAACATTAACCCACTAGATGTTTCCATCCAAAACATCATATGCTACTTGCTCCATCTACAAAGATGCAGTTTAGCATATTCCTCAATCAGGTTACATCTTGCTGCTATAGCAGCTTACCTTCAAAACAGACAGCATCTGTCATTATTCAGAGTTTCTGCCATCAAAGCCTTCATGTAAGGCCTCAAAAGAATAATTCCTCCCAGGGTACCACCCTCCCCTGTTTGGAATCTAAACATTGTTCTCACTAGGCTTATGGGTCCCCCCTTTGAACCCCTGCAAAAGTGTGACTTGCAATTTCTTTCATGGAAAGTTGTTTTTTTTAGTGGCTATTACTTCACTCAGAAGAGTAAGTGAAATCCAGGCATTAACAATTCAAGAACCATTCTTGCAACTCCATCACTACAAAGTGGTTCTAAGGACAAATTCTTTCCAAAAGTCATTTCACCATTCCATCTCAGTCTATTGAGTTGCCAGTTTTCTTCTTTCAACCTCAAACAGTTGCTGAAAGAGCTCTCCATAAATTAGATGTCAAAAGCCATTTCGTGAAACAAACCTGCTTTTTGTGTCCTTTTCTCCTCCATTAAAGGTAATCCCATCTCAAAAACTGGGATTGCAAGGTGCATTGTTAAATGCATTCAAATTTGCTACCAAAAGGCAAAACTCCCTCTGTCCATTCCCCCTAGGGCTCATTCCACACGTAAACTAGGGGCATCTATGGCTTTTTTAGGGAACATTCCCTTAGATGATATCTGCAAAAGAAGCTACATGGTTTACACCGCACACATTCGCAAAGCACTACTGTGTAGATGTGCAAGCAACAAGCTAGTGTGGGCCAGGCTGTACTCAAAACACTATTCCAAACCACTACAACAGATACTGGTACTCACCGCTAAGGGAGAGAACTGCTTTGAAGATGAAGGTAGCTGGGGAGGCGGGTGGGCGTGTGTAATCTGCAGCCCATATGCCTCGAATGGAAAATGCTACTTACCAGTATGCATCTGTTCTTGGCATGTAGGGCTGCAGATCCACACCCGCCTCCCTGGCTACCTTTATCTGTTCCAGTAATATCTTCATTCGATACACTATACATGGACATCTTTCTGTTCTTACACAACTCCGTCATTTTCCCTAATGGCGAAAAACAATCTGAAGATCGAGTTGATGCTCATGCGCACTATGCTCCACTGGAGGAGTCATCTACCATACAAATACTTCCAGGACAACAACAAAGTGTAATCATCTGGGCCCACCACCAGATGGCAATCTATGCCACTAGTGTGTGAATCTGCAGCCCTACATGCCAAGAACAGATGCATACTGGTAGCATTTTCCTTCTAACCCCAGAATACCAACTCTAAAACCTAAGTACTTCATGTTAAACCGACCCATAGGACTGCATTGACTGCTTTTCTGTAAAAAATCTTTTAAGTGTGGAGTTGGTTTGTATAAAAACCTAAAACTGCAAATGTACAAAACCTGAATTACTTACCTTTTATTTAGTAAGTGTCCCAGTGTGATATCTAGGCATATCACACTGAGTAGAAAAAGTAACTTTAAAAAAATTTGAAAAGTAATGTACAACGTAATAACAATAGTAACTGAAAAGTAATTTTGACTGTTGACTTACCTGAAACAAACCAATTGCATTCTACTGCATTCAACTGCATTATCTTTAAAAAGTATTACACTTAAATGTACATGGCCTGGCTTGGTTCGAGAAAATAAAATACAGCTAAATAATGTTTTTACAAACAAATGTGTCTGTGTTTAGTCTTTGAGTGTGGGACATCTTTTCTTGCCTGAGTGAGCACAATAAATGCTTAACACTACCCTAAGCCTTACTGCTTAGTATCTACTTTTACCTCTGCCTACCTTTGGGTTTCCTCTGCACTCTGTGCACTCTATACCTTACTTTGCTATAGTATATACTGATCCAGCTTCCTCCACCCACATAGAAAAAATATGTAGCATGTTTATCGCAAGTGTGGCTGTAGATACACAAGCTTTACATTCACTTTTCCAATCTAGTATTGGTCTCTCACATTATAAGTTTTGAGTCACAGGATTTTGTGACTCCTCTCTTGGGTTACAATGTTCATGGTCATTGTAAAAAAGTACCTCTTTTGCATGGTTAGCCCCTCTCTTTTGGCATGGTTTTGATGTGATTTATTTGATAGTGCACAGGGTTCCTGTCAACCAGGTACCCTGTGCCAGTGCTTCTAATCTGAAAACAAATCCGCAATTGGTACTTCTACCCTCTGTAAATAGTACTCTGGGTACCTATTACCTGGGAGCTGAAGATGGTCTCTTGGGACCACCCGTACTGGGACCATGCACCTGCCCTTGCATCTTGCATGCCCCTGTGAGGGATAAAACTACAAAGTTGACATGGCACCCTGCCTGGGTGCCATGCTAGCTAGCACTGCCTGAAGGTATAGTTAAGTTAACCCTCTAGCTGGCCTCACAGCCTAAGGCAGGGTGTACTATACCCCAGGTGAGGGCCTATCTGCATGAGAAGATCTGTCCCTAGAATATTATGGTCCATTTCCTGATATTGTAAGTGCCAAGGAAGCCATAGAGAGTACATGGGCTGAAACTCAACCAGTAGAGTTCCCTAGCACAAGTATAGCTTCACTGAACACAGGAACGTTTGGTACCAACATACACCTTACAATAAACCCACACTGATGCCAGTGTGGGATTTATTGTACCATGTACTCAGTGGGCACCTCAGAGGTGCCCCTGAAAACCTACCAACCTTAGTGTGGTCTCTGACTGGCTGTAGGCAGCCAGCCATCACCAGACATGTTTCTGGTCCCTTGTTTAGAGAGCCCCTGCTCTCTGGGATCCTAAGCAATGCACATCCTGGGCAGAGGTGTCATGCCTCCTCCACCTCCAGGATGAACCTGTTCTCGAAGAGAGAAGCTTCAAAGGCCTGCCACTTTTGTAATGCGACCCCCAGCCGCCGCTGCGAGGTGTTGTCGCAGCCAAATGTCCGACCACATCACATCCTCAGAATCCTTTGAGCATCTTCAGCATCCTACATCACTTGCATCAGGATCACTTCCATAAGAAAGCCCTGCAATGGATAACAGTGCATGGAACGGACTGAGGACTGCTTCACCTACTGAGGTAACTGTCTCTGAAGACCTTGCTGGTACTCCAGACTGGCTCCCAACTGGAGTTGGCTGCCAAAATGGACTACGTGACCGCATTCCAACTAGACCAAACATTTTAGTCAAAAAGTTTGTAAGTGTCAAATTCATTGAGCTTGCCAGTGCTTGTTCGCAGTTGAGTTAAAAAAATCCCCCCTGTCACTTTTTGGCAGGTTTTTCTTACTATTTTTCGACCAAAAGATTTTTGGTGTGTTGAGGGATGTCTTCTAGAATGAAAGGGTTTAAACTGTGTGGCGCCTGTGTGAGAAAGTGGCTCTATAAATACTGGACAATAATGAAGTACAGCGTGTATAGAGTCCACAAACTCCAAAGGTATAACAGAGGTTAAAGTCAGGACTGACCGTACTCTCAAGTGGTAGCTTGGTCGAGCAGTAAGGCAGTACCAGAGGGCAGTGCAAAGCATTTGTTGTACACACTGTCAGCAAAGGATTTCACACACTCCAAGATTGAACTCCAGGCCAATGGTTGTTATATCCAAAGATATAGATGTTTTATTTTTAGAACCAACAGGCATAACAATACACTTTGCTAGATATGAGAACTCTCATGTAATTACTTTGTAATGACGTTGATGAACACAGCAGGTACAGGAGTTGCTGAAGGCAACTCAAGTCTAGACACACTTTAGCATTGAGCTCAATGAATTGTTACCATAAAAGTACAGTTGATTATAGTACAGATTACGTTAGTAGTTCCAGGACCAGCTCCTAGATTCAGTCCTGGGATCTAAGCTGAAAACAAGTTAGCAAAAACGTTTTAGTTACTGTGGTGAATTTTCATGAATAGAAAGCGGTTTTAAAAGTTCACGCTTAAAAAAATGTCAATCGGGCAATGTTATTCAATGGGAGAAAATTCAGGTTGCAGGTAAAGTATGATTGCGTTACTTTTGTAATCCAGTACTGGGCTTCTAGGGCCAGCACTGGGGTCTGAACTTAAAACAGGTAGGTAATTGCGTTTCAGTATTTCGTATGATTTTTAAAGAATATTTCAAGTTTTCAAAAGAAGGCACTTAGAAGAAATTTCATAGAAAAACAGACAATGGGTTCCTATGGAGAAAATAGAGATTACTAGTAAACCCGGTAAGGATTACTTTTGCGGTTCAGTACTGGGCTGCAAGGTACAGTACTGACTTCTCGCCTGCTTGCAGGTGAGTATTTCGGAATTCGGGCTTCGGCTGATTTTATATGAATATTTGCAGTTTTCAAAACTTCACACTTTGACCCATTTTGACTCGAAAATGTTCTATGTTATCCAATGGCAGGCAAGTGAGTTACCGGTTTCCAGGTGAGTATTTGGCTGGTGAAGCGAAGGTTCTGGGTGTAGACTCAGGTGCCCCACCCCCCATCCCCCCAGGGTCAGGTAAGTATAGTCTGTTCCGCCCCAGCAGCGCAGAACCGGCCGGGTGCAGAGGTAGGTAGGCCCAAAGAGGGAAAGGGAGCCTTCGGTTGGTGGCTGCTGGCTAGCAGGCCAGGTGACTGTGGGAGCTGAGCTCCTGGTCATTTGCTCAGGGCAAAGGGGGGGGGGGGGGGGGGGGGAGTAGGATAGGACAAAGGTGGCACAGCCAGCGGCACTCGGGTGGCTGGGTGCAGGGTGCTCTTGAGCCGTCGGGCGATCAGTATTATCCAATGGGAAAGGTCAAAAAGGAACAAAGGCTGCAGGCTCGGGCGGAGACTCTCCAGGGGGGACTAGCACTTCGAGAGGTAAGCTTGGATCTTGGAGCACAGGTAGGTACCCCAAACGGATGCACAGGGGGCTGTAGGGCGCAGGGGTGTCTTTGGGTGTCGGAAAAGCTTATCCTCGGCTGGTCGTGGTTGGAGTGGTCCCTGGTTCTGAGTCTACAGGCATCCGCTGGTTCGTCGAGGAGGGTCTTTGGACACTGGACTTCGTGGTCTTGGTTCGGTTGGCCCCGGCCCGGGCTCGGCAGGTGCAGAGTGGGCTTGTCCGGAGCTTCCTGGTAGGCACCTGGTGGGTTGTTGAAGCAGATCCTCTGCTGATGGGATTCCCAGTCTTTGAGAGGGTCAAGGCAGGCAGGTCCTCCGGGTGTCCCATGGTTGCTGTCCGCAGGAGTCGCCGGGGTTAGGCAGGAGCAGGTTCCAGGATCGGCAGGCCGGTAGGGCTGGGGCCAAGTCCGTTGTTGTCATCGTCCTGTTAGCAGCTGCACGGCGGGTCTTCTTCTTGATCTGCTTTCTTCTTTTCGTATTGGGATCGGAGGAAGGAAGGTTCAGGGAGCCCCTAAATACTGAATTTAGGGGTGTTACAGGTAGGGCAAGGACAGGGTCCAATGGGTCCCTGTCCTGGTGTGAGTACACCCCCTAGTCTGCTCCTCTCCTGTGGCGGGGGGGCGGGATTTGGCAGGGCTCCCCATCTACAAGATGGCCAGAGCCCGGGGTCGTGCTTCACCTAGTCTCCCACACCAGATGGGTGGGGTTGGCACAGGCTGGCACACTTCCCCCCCCCCCCCCCCCCCCTTCCTGACGTAGTTTTTTCCTGCCAGTCTTCCCGCCAGAGTGGGGGTTCGAACTGGTGGGGGCCAGTTGATGGGTAAATCAAATGGTCTGGAGAAGCTCACAGAGGCTTTTGAAGCTTCCCCCTGCCCATCCTGGGGGAGGAGACCTAGCACCTCGCCCAGGATGTGCATTGTTGCAGGCCCAGGAGAGCGGGTGGCTCTCCACCCAGGGGTCCTGCAACATGTCTGCTGTGTGGCAGCCACTCAGCCCAGACTTGGATTGTAGGTTAGGGTTCAAGAGTGCATCTCGAAGATGCCCTCTGGTGCATTTTACATTAAATCCCACACTGGCATCAGTGCGGGTTTAATGTGCTAAGAAGTTTAGTACCAAACTTGTCAGTCTTCAGTGTAGCCATTATGGTGCTGTGGAGTTCGTAATGACAACCTCCCAGCACCATATACTCTTAATGGCATCACTGTACTTACAGTGCCCAGGAATGGCCCTGGGTACTGTAGGGGCACAGGGCTCATGCACCTGTGCCCACAACTCTGGCATAGGGCACCCAACTAGAGGGGTGACTGAAGTATGCTAGGGCAGTGGGTTCTTTGGGCATGGCACACAGGGATGTGTGCCATGTCGACTCTTGGTTTAGTTCTGTTCTTAGGCACTCAGCCTGCAAAGGCAGTGTGTGGGTGCCAGGTTACAGGGCCCCTTAGGGTGGCACAATAAGTGCTGCAGCCCTAAGGGGTCTTCTCTGGTCACCATGCCCTGGGTACCTAGGGTACCATTTACTAGGGGCTGACAGGTGGCCAGAGGCCAATTGGGTTTTTAGTTTCAGCACAGTTTTAGTGAAGGAACACAGGCCGTGAGTACCTGGTTGGCAGGAACCCAGGGAACACTCAGTAAAAGCACATCAGCAGTTCAGAAAAAAGTGGGGGCATACCAAGGCAAGAAAGATGGCACTTTCTCACAGCCTGGTCGGTAACCGGCCCCCACCTCAAGTTTTGGGTGTCTAGAGCACGACCAAGACTCAAAGTGGGCACATAGCTCCAAAGGCCTTGCGGGAGCGAGCTATGAAGCTCCTTGCGGCCCGGCAATCAACACCAGCCAGCTAGACTCTGGGGAGGTCGCGGGACTGCTCCCGGAGCCCAAGTTTTCTTCCTCCCACTCAAGGTCTTCGGGACACTCGAGGAAGAGGCACAAGACAAAGAAGTGTAAGAGGACTTTTATCTCCGCCTCAACTGTCGTATGTTGAGGTAAGGAAAACTGGCCCTCTAGGCACTGTTCTGCAGAGCTGGAGCCAGTTGACTCCGCGCCTTCCATTTCCAGGAGCTGGAGTGACCCCAGCTCAAATAAAATGTTACGAGTCCATGCGCCATGTATTTGAGTGGGATGGCGAACCTTCGTACCCCTTGGGGTTGGAAGGGGCTCCATCAGATTCAACGCCATCTGCTCCTGCCATGCTGCCGGTGGGGGCCTCATAGATCCAATCCGGGACAACTCCAATCATGCTTACGCAACCTTCCCTGAAGTCAGTGAGGCTGGCACAGGTAGAACCCAGGGGTTCTATGTTATCGCCTAATCATTTTCAGGACCTTTAAGGCATGGCAGAGAAGTGGGAGGGGTCTGTGGACCCTTTAGAACACCAGGATTATTATTATTATATTTAAGTTTATAGAGCGCACAGCTACCCGGAGGTTTCCCGGCGCTAAGAACAGGTTGAGGGCAGAGCACCGGCAAGATTAGACTAGAAAAAAGGGAGGTCTATTGGTTAAACAACCAAGTTTTTTCATCCCTGCGGAACTTGAGGTAGCTAAGTTCAGTACGCAGGGGGAGAGGAAGAGAGTTCCACAGCGATGGAGCCAGATAAGCAAATGAGCGACCGCCCATTCTGGCTTTTTTGATCCTGGGGACCTGAAACTTGTGCTGGTTGGATGAGCGGAGGGTGCGGGAAGGGGAATATTGGTGGACTAAAGTTCTGAGATAAGGGGGGGCTCTGCCTGCGTTGATTTTGTGCATAAAACAGAGGGCCTTGAACTTTTTGCTATTTTCAATACGGAGCCAATGAAGGCTTCGTAGAGAGGTGGATGTAGAGGACTTGTTGGGAAGTTTGCAAAGGAGCCGGACAGCCATGTTCTGTACCGTTTAACTTTCCTTGCAGGCCCCCAGAAAGAGAATGTTACCGTAGTCCAGTCTGGATGTAATTAAAGCCTGGACTACTGTTTGTTTTGTGTCCTGAGGAAGCATCTAGAAGATCTTTCTGAGCCACTTGAGAATGGTTGTACAAGTGGAAGAGACTCTGACCGCATGTTGCTTCATAGACAACTGGTCATCACAAATGATGCCAAGGTTGCAAGCAGTTTTGGAGGGGACAGGGATAGTGCCCATTTGTGGTGGCCAATGGTGCGGGCCCCATAAGGAGGTATTGTGTCCAAACAGGAGAAGTTCCGTTTTCCCCCCGTTTAGCTTTAATTTATTTTCGTACATCCAGGTAGCAATATTGTTAAGTCCTGAGCTGAGGGAAGAAGTAGTAGAATGATGGCCCGTGGAGAGCGTAGATGATCTGGGTATCATCCGTGTAAGAATAGATGGTGAGTCCAGCTTGCTCTGCAATGGTGGCCAAAGGTCTAACATACAAATTAAAAAGTAGGGGACTCAGGATGGAGCCCTGGGGGACGCCATAAACAGATTTATGGACTTTGGAAGCCGATGTAGAAGAGAAGACTTGGTAAGTTCAATTGGAGAGGAAGCTTTCAAGCCACTCAAGGGCTGAGCCAGTGATGCCGGAAGACTTAAGAGTGTCGAAAGCGGCACTTAGGTCAAGCAAAATAAGTGCCACTGTTTCCTCTTTGTCGGCCTGGCATCAAATGGTCTCAGAGACCCCCAAGAGAGTCGATTCTGTCGAGAAACCAGACCTGAAGCCAGACTGAGATTGGTGAAGAAGGTTCCATGATTAGACGTGTTTGGTGAGTTGTGTATTAATATATTTGTCCAGAATCTTGGAGTAGACCCGAAGGAGTCAAATGGGGCGGAAATTGGATGGGTTATTGGAGTCTGCATTTTCTTTTTCAATAGCGGTACTATCATGGCGTGTTTCCATGCGCTGGGGACCTTGGCTTCCCTAAGAGAGGTGTTAAGTAGTTCTAGAATAAGATTAAGGGAGGAGGTGTCTAGGGTTTGTAAAATTTGGGGGGGATAAGATCCATCGGGGAGCCGGATTTAATGTTGCTAATGATATCCTGCAGTGTGGTGATATCTAAAGGGTCCCAAGTAGTTATCTGCTGTAAGGAAGTGTGAGGGGTATGATCCGGTGGCTCGGATACGCAGGGGACAAGCAATGCAGGCCACTCAGAGGGTGGGTGGGTGGGGGTAGGGTCTCCAAAGTCGGCCTAGATATTATCAATTTTGGAGATAAAGAATTCTGCTAAAGTATTGCATTGCATTGTGTCTAGACATGGGGCTTTAGGCTGGCAGGATGCACCAGAGAGCTCCTGTACAGCTTTGAAGAGCGCTTTGGGGCGGTTTTGTGCATTAAGTATAGTCACAGTGACATATTCTGCTCTAGCTGTGTTGCAGAGTGCATGGTATTTGGCTAAGGCTGTTTTGTAGAGTTGCTTGGTGCAGGGGTCATAGTGAAAGCGGCACTTATGCTCAAGGTTTTTGCAGATGGTTTTTTCCCTTTTTAACAGGTCTGTGAACCAAGGGGCGGGTGGGTGGTGCAGATTGTACTTCTTCTTATGGTGCGGGAGGCACACATTCACGGCCGAGGTGAGCCAGCTGTGAATGGCCGCCTCCTCTTCAATGCTAGTCACGGAGGGGGCGTGGCCAAGCACGCGATGTGAGAAGACGTGCCCGGGCTGAGCTCCGAGTGAAGCTCCCCTACCACGGGCCATTTCTCCTCCATTACCAGCGGAACTGGGCCCAAACTCGAACCGAGTGCACCCGGGAGCCCGATCCACCACCAGAGAAATTTACAGACGGATCGGAGTGCCTGACCATCCGACCGACGGCGGCCCCGGCGACTGCCCGCCCAGAGCTCACTTCCGGTCGGCGACCCAACCACCTGAGACCGGGGATCTGGCCCTGCGAGGTAGGCCGCGGCGCGTGTGTCCTCCCCGGCGCAATCAAGTGGGGGAAAGTGACCACGCCACGACACCGGATACCCCCCGGCGGTCCAACTACACAGGGGCCCCAGACACTGATAGAGGACTCACCACCCTGGCTCGCGGCGAGCCGTGAAACCGGCCCACCCTGTCTGTCATCGCTGGGGGCGTCCCGCCAAACCCCGTGGGCATCGAGGGGAGATTGCGCTCGACTGTTCGGGGGCCCGCATTGGCGACATAACACCTAGGTCCCGACGGCCTACAACGGGAGCGGACCAGCCCTGTCCCCGGGGCCCCTACGCCCACCCGCCGCCCTGAAATAGGCCCAGCATAGGGAAAGAGACCGCGCCACACCACCCGTTACCCCCGGTGACCCAACTAATCAGGGATCCCAGAAGCTGCAAGTAAACACACCGCGCTGGCTCGCGGCGAACTGTGACATCAACCCGCCGCACCTGCCAGCACTGTCCAGGGAAGATCGTGCTCGATTGTTAAGGGGCCCACACAGACGCCATAACCCCTGGGTCCGACCGACCAACAACGGAGGCTGCACGGCCCGATCTCCTGGGCCCCTGTGCCCGCCCACCGCCCAGAAATAGACATTAACCAGCACCGGACCCGTCTAACACCGGGGGGCCCGGCCCACACAACACGCAGACTGCGGCCGCGTTGGAGCGGCCCCTCTGGCAGCCGGCCCAGTGCTGGGGGGGATCTCCTGGGCCTACGCGGGTGAGGAAACAGAGCGGCCCCGCACTCTCCACCTCTGCTAGCCTTATACTGAACTACGCGGAACCCCACGCGGTGCTTGGTGACGTCTAGAATCACCCGACAGGGCGCGCCTTCCCAGGCCCAAAGGGCGGACACAATCGGAGAGAACACGCGGCCCGGCCTGGCGGACCACCACGTGGCACGGCCGAGAGGTGATTTGCAAAAAAGACACTCACAGTGACAACCGGTACGCCTGGGGGATCTCATGCCAGTCAAAGCACGGCCATCTCGTCCTCCCCAGACAGTGTCATAGTGCCAACTCCTGAAGTCCTGCGGTAAAGCGGTCCCCCCCCTCCCCTGCTGACCACAGGCCGTCCGGCACGGGTGGAGCAGAGAGCCTGACCAGGAGGCCCACGCGCACAGGCCCCAACAGTGTTCATTGCGAGAGCCTACCCAATCGGCTGCCTAGCCGCGAAGACCACCCACATGTCAGGGGGGACCAGAGCGAAGACCGGCACCGGTGGGACACTGAGCAAAGGAAAGATGGTGAAGAACACAGAAGCTGACCTAACCGCCTCCAAACTGGATACTATGCTGGCAGCCATG
This sequence comes from Lissotriton vulgaris, assembly GCF_964263255.1. Classification (NCBI taxonomy): domain Eukaryota; kingdom Metazoa; phylum Chordata; class Amphibia; order Caudata; family Salamandridae; genus Lissotriton; species Lissotriton vulgaris. The sequence continues at coordinate 1,766,237,250 of NC_141691.1, read as the reverse complement.
GAGCGCCTGGAGGAATCCATGCAGCTGACCCGTACATCACTGGAGAACAGGATTGATAAGGTGGCTGTGGACCTGACACTCCTCCGCGCGGACCACAAGAAACTGTCCCGACCGCATCACGACCCTGGAACATACAATGGCGGAGACCACACCCAAGCTGGCGCAGACAGATAAGCACGTCCGTGACCTGCTCAACCGGGTGGAGTTCCTCGAGGATAGAGCGGAGGATGCGGAAGGAAGGACCAGAAGGAACAATGTGCGCATAGTAGGCCTGCCGGAACGATGGGAACGGAGGGAGACGGCGGAACATATGGAGACCTGGCTCAGAGGGCTACTACCGGAAAGGCACGCTGTCACCACACTTTGTGGTGGAAAGAGCGCACAGAGTACCATCCCGTCCACCCCCGGAGGGCTCCAACCCGAGACCAATGCTCATGCGGGTGTTGAACTACCGTGATCGGGACGCCATCCTCCGCGAAACGCGGAAACTGTCGAACATACAGGTAGACAACGCCACGGTGATGTTCTTCCCTGATTACACCATACAAGTTCAACGACGGCGTCAATCGTTCCTCGCGGTGAAACAACGGCTCAGGCGCCTGGCTCTCAAGTACTCATTGCTGTTCCCGGCACGCCTCAGAGTGGTGGCACAGGACAGGACCCACTTCTTCGATACTCCGGAGGCGGCGACGGCCTGACTGGATTCGGGAGTGGATGCGAATCACGGGCCCACACCGATGGAGCAACGCCGAAACAGAGGTTCCCGCAGGCGGAGACAGCGGCACGCCTCGAGGGCCGGGTTGCCGACCGTGGACGCAGAAATCGGCCCCACTCCAGAGCAAGTACAGAATGAACAACAAGAGGCCCTCCGAATAGCAGCTGAGATCAGCGGGTCACAATCACCTATTCTGATCTCCAACGCCAGCCCACGGTCACGCGGGAGCGAGGACGACTACATGTACGGACTACCGGATGACTCGAATACAGAGGGCCTACCGGATGTCACACCCCAAACGTCGGATCTGATAGCATAAGCAATCCTCCTCGGCCTAGCCCTGGCCAGGCCACTGCAACTTGCATCGTGGAGCAGTTTGTTCACTTCCAAGGCTGACCCGATCGGGGGTCCACATCAGCACTCCTGGGGACCCCGACAGCTACGACCAGCCCCATCTCCGGGGTCTGTGCCCCACTCCCGAACCCCCCCATCTACCGGACTGTCGCGGAGCCGCCGCGGCACCGGGAGGAGAGCCGGAGCTGTTCTACTGGAGCACCACCGGGAACATAATTTTGGTGGGGTGGACGGACCCCTAAAGGTGAGTGCCCCCCCCCCCCCCCCCCCCCCCCCGAGGGAATAACAGATGAGACCCCACCTGGGACTACTTATCCGAGTCCAGTGACATTGGGAACTCTGACCTATCTGCGGACACCGCCACTGACTTCTGGTGCCCTTTGACCCACTGCCCGTGGAGGGGAGCCACCACGGCTCTTAGCTTAACGAACTAACTTGTTTTACCTAAGTGCTGTGCTTAGTCATCACCCCATTGAACTCACGGATTGATTGAGCTCGATAGAGCGTTTCGGCGGCGACTTGTTTTGTTGTTGCCCTTTTGGTATTATGTTTATGTTCAAGTTCTTCCTTTTGAGACTAGTGTTGGCACTGAAATGCTACAGCTTGCATCCTGGGGTCTGTGTGAGAGGGCAAAATGGTCATTGTTCACTGCTGCTGTGCGTGTATGGGTCGGGCGGGCGGGGGGTCGGGGGGGAGGGGCGGGTACTTGGGCGCAATGAATACTGTGATGGCTACGATTAAATTTTGTACCTGGAATGTCAGGTGCATGCACACACCCTCACGTAGATACCAGGTGTACTCCTATCTTAAAAGACATCAGATCCAGATTGCCCTACTACAGGAGACACACCTGGTCGCCACTGAGGTGGCCACGCTTCGCCGTAGGTGGAGGGGGCAGATATTTGCCATTACCTTTTCCGCATTTGCGCGAGGGACCCTGATCTGGGTTCGGCCCGGGGTTCCGTTTGCACTGACACACAGCAATGTTGACACCGAGGGGCGCTACGTCTTCATACAGGGCAGACTAGACGGGCAGCAGATTGCCATAGCTTCCATCTACGCACCTAATGTAGAACAGGGGAAATTCTTCACGCGATTATCGGCAGTAATTGCGCCTTGGCCAGATGTACCCCTGATGATGGGTGGGGATTACAACTGCGTAATAGATGTCTCCCTTGACCGCTCGTCCCCCCCAGCGGCAATTGCCCTAGTGCAGGCAACCTCCAGGGCCCTACTTGACTGGGCAACGCAGTGGAATTTACAGGATGCCTGGCGAGTCAGAAATCCCACCGCCCGGGTGTATTCCTACTACTCGGGGGCCCACTCACTGCATGTCAGGTTGGATAGATACATGCTGTCCCGCGACCTGATCCCCTCCGTGACAGACACTGACTACCTGGGACAGACGCACTCGGACCATAACCCACACACGCTGGTATATGGATGGAGGCGCCCACGCCCGCCTGTACCCACATGGCGCTTGCAACCAGATCTCCTACTCGATACCCCATTCCGAGAGGAGATATCCAGGAGGATCATACAGTATTTCGAGGACAATAATGACTCGACCTCCTCCCCGAGAATCGAGTGGGACGCCTTCAAGGCGGTGACCCGGGGAGGCTGCCTCGGTGTGCAGGCGGGCCTACGAGGACAGGTGGAGAGGGATCTGATACGGGCGGGAGAGGCACTGCTGGATAAAGAACGGGAGGCGTCGGGGGCGATGATTCCCAACTGATCTCGGCCAGGGCGGATCACGCTGTTTTGATGGAGCGCCTAAAGAACATTAACTTCGCAGCACACTCCGCGCGCACCCACAACGCAGGTGATAAACCTGGAAGGCTACTATCGTGGCTGATAATAGACACACAATCCGCGTCGATCCGCACAGCCCACGGTGTTGAGGTCTACACCCAGAAACAGATCCATGAAGCGTTCACGTCGCATTACAGGTCCCTGTACAGCTCACGGCTGCGGGCCACAGTGGTGGAGATCACGGAATATCTGACGACACTGCAGCTCCTGACAGCTACTGCTGCCCATCAGACAGAGCTGGGTGCTGCACTCACCGGTGAGGAACTGCGGGAGGTGATTTTCTCCCTCTCCAATAGCAAGGCACCGGGTCCTGACGGACTCCCGGCAGAGTTCTATAAAGCCTACTCACTGGTGTTAATACCGGAACTGTTGAGAGTGTATAAGGCAGCATCGGAAGATGCTGAACTCCCGGCGTCCCTGAACGAAGCTAACGTGGTCTCTCTGCTGAAACCGGGTAGAGAAGCGAACGAACTCGGCTCATACAGACCATTAGCGCTCCTCAACACCGATTACAAAATATTAGCAGCGACACTGGCCCGGAGACTTGCACCACTGGTCCCCACGCTGGTACACTCTGATCAGAATGGCTTCGTACCGACCCGGAGCACGTCCTACAATCTACTCCGCTTTTTCAGGGTCCAGCGGTATGCGACCCCCACCTGGCCGCGCTCAGGATGCATCGTGCTCGATCTGGAAAAAGCGTTCGACTCGGTGGAATGGCCATATCTCCTCCGCGTCCTCGAAGTACGAGCTGGGCGATGCCTACGTCCAGATGGTGGGACTCCTCTATCAAGCGCCCGAGGTCCGAGTCCGGACTGGACGGTTGTTCTCTGACAGGATCCGCATTGGAAGGGGTACCAGACAGGGCTGCCCCCTCTCCCCTCTATTATTCGCCTTGGCGATGGAGCCATTGGCGGAACTGCTCCGCACCTCCGGCGACGCCTGGGGCATCCCACTGGCAGATGGCATACACTCGGTGTCTCTGTATGCCGATGACTTATTGTTATATATTAGAGACCTCACATGCATACCTGCGGCAATCACAGACATCTTTCGAACGTTTGGAGACATGTCGGGGCTCCGCGTTAACTGGGCCAAATCGGGAGCCTATGCATTCAGTGGCGAGATGCCACAGTGTGATGTGCGCATGATGGGGGAGATGCTCCGATGGCACCCGACGGTATTTAGTACCTAGGGATCTTAATATATCGAGACCCTGTGGATCTCCTGGAGGGCAACCTAGTGAGAGCCATATCCTCGCTCTCGGCCCAGGTCACGTTCTGGAACTCCCTCCCACTGAATATGCCAGCCAGAGTGTCGCTAACCAAGATGATAATGCTCCCCCGGCTCCTCTATTATTATGCTAACCTGCCAGTGTATGTGCCGGCGCACATATTCAAAGGATTGGAAACCCTCACCAGGCGCCTCCTCTGGAATAAGGGGAGACCCCGGGTAGCATTGAAGACCCTATACGCAGCCACGGACGCTGGAGGCTTAGCGGTTCCCAATCAGGAGCTATATTACTTAGCAGCCCAGCTACAATGGGTCGCTTACTGGCTGAGCGGCAAGAACCTGATGGACACGGCCACGGTCGACACCACCCTGTCTCCCGTACAGGTGCTGACTCTCTTCCACCCCCTAACACAGGTCCATGTGGCAGTTGCGAAGCGGTGCTTTGTGCGGAGCCTCAGACTCACCAAAAGTACGGTGCCCTATGCTCCGAACCTGCCTCTACTAGGGACTCCCTTAGGCACTGGCATACTGTCCTCGACCGAGCTACGCAGCTGGACTGCGGCAGACTTGGACGACCTGAGCGGCCTATATAGCGACGGAGAGCTGTTGCTCTTCGAGACCCTGGCAGCAGACACCGAGCTGCCAGTGGGTCAATTTCTGGCGCACGCCAGACTCCTCCATGAGTTGACGAAGGCATGGGGTGACATGAGCCACGAGCCGTCCACTCATCTACTCATCCAATACCTGCATGTGATGGGCGATGGGTCCCACATAGTGCATTGGTTGGCACAAGCGCTGCACAGTCACACCCAATTTTCCTCCCAAAGACTGAGGGAAAAGTGGGCGACCGACCGGGGTACCGACTGGACGGACAAACAGTGGGCTGCAGTATAAGCGGGCGCCAGGAATATTCCTTGCAACGCGCGATTTAAGACCATCCAATATTACATCATTCATCGTGCATATTTGTCTCCAGACAAACTGAATCGCTACTTCGGACTCACTTCGTCGGCATGTCCCAGATGCGGCATCCTGGATTCGGACTTCTTGCATGCACTCTGGAGTTGCGCCCACCTCGCCTCGTACTGGTCGGCGGTCACGGACACGTTGACGGCGGCCACAGGCGATACCCTCCCCAAGACATGGGAAGTATGCCTGCTGGGACTCTACAAGAGAACCAAGCAGACCAAGCTACGGGCGCGTTTCTGGGACTTAGGCCTCATCACGGCTAAGCGCCTTATCATGAAACGGTGGAAAAGTGCCACCCCACCGCGCCCTGCGGACTGGCGTCGCTCTCTTGATAACTGGGCTTGTGCGGAGAGTGTGTCTCTACACAGGGAGGAGACCGCTGGCCTACGGAAGTACCCGATCGCCCAAGACTGGGACGCTGCCCTAATCGCGTACCATCGGGCGTGCACCCAGGCCGGTATAGAGTACCATCCCGACACGGAATAGAGGGGACCCAGTTGATTGCTGTCCTAACTTGCCGCGGGCTCCCCCCCACCCCGCCACTCCCCCCACCCCGCCACTCCCCTCCCCCGTCCCCCCCCGCCTTCCCCGACCGCTGAGACCTTACACAACGGGGGATGTCCCCGCCCTGCAGCCGCAGCGACACCACTTCCTCAACTGCCCCCGCCCCTGCGCGACCCGCATAGGGTGCACCACACACAGCTAGGGATCTAGATACACTACTACACACGCAAATACTGGTCCAACAGTTGTTGAAATGTTTCTCCCTCCCCCTCTTCTTTTACTTCCCAGTTATATCTCTTGGTTGACATAGAGGTTGTTCATACTGTACTTATGATAATGTTTGATCCCCCCTCCCCGCTTACGTTTCACATAATGCCGGCTGGATGCTTCCATGAACAGGAGACGGAAACCCAGCGACCCATATGACAACGGAGGGTATGATCCTGCCTCTGCCCGCTAATGTGCTAATCAGGGAACACAACTTAAAACATTGTCTGTTGGTTTTCGTGACCACTCTGGTCCTTTCGCAGTGCTACGAGCTGCGAGCACTGTAGCACGAGACGTTTCCTGGCACCGCCACTTGCGGACTAATGCATCTCCACTGGCTACTGTTTATTTTCACTCATATGTAACTGACATGTCAATATGTGCTATTTGCTGAGTACCGTTTGTAGTAGTAATTCATTGTTATGACATTGTATGAATAATTACTAACTTATCTGTGAAACTAAATAAAGTTTGGGACCGTTGGTCTTAAAAATAAAAATAAAAAATTCAATGCTAGTCACGGAGGTGAGGGGCTTAGTGTTCTCAAGACAGGAGTTGAATTTATTGGAGTCCAAATTTTTCCAGTTTCTGGTTAATCTTGGTTCTGTAGGAATTACTGGAGTCTTGGGGGACCGATCGATTATCGTAAACTCTACCAGGTAGTGGTCTGACCAGGGGATAGGTAGGGGAGGCCTGCTTGTTACAGTGTCCAAATTAGAAAAGATGGGATCAAGGAGGTTCCCTGCCTTATGCGTTGGGCCCGAATTGTGTAGAGTGATATTCAATGCTGCTAGATCCAGCGTGAGATTGGTATTAGTGGGGCAGGATGTGTTGTTAAAGTGTGTTTAGGTCAACAATTAGCAGGAAGTTGGTAGCGTTTAACAGCATTGGGCTATGTGCTCCGGAAGAGCAGTAGCCCACGAGCTGGCTGGGCCAGGGGGGCCGATAGATGAGGGTTCTGGAAAGAGTGTAATTTGGGGATAGCAATACTTTAAACAGGCCAGATTCACTGTTGGGAATATCTAGATCCTCCCATTTACAGAAGTAGATTTGTTTAAAAATGATGGCTATCCCTCCTCCCTCTTTCCCCACCCTATTTTTTCCGATCTAGGTGTAATTGTCGGGGAGGGCGGATGTTATATCGGGGCCGGAGCTATCATTTAACCATGTCTCAGTCAGCAATAGGGCAGCTGGTTGTGAGGAAGTAAGTAGGTCAAAGATATTTCTCTTGTGCTTCGGTAGTGACCTGCAGTTCAGGCTGATAAATGTGAGTTTTTGAGAGGATTCACCGAGAGTGCCTTGATTGAGGCTGCAGAAAGTCAGATGTTGCAGTATTAAGCATAGAGGGGAGGAATGTGAGGGACAGATTACATACCGGGCATGTCAATGGGGTTAGATGACAGCACAAGGGTAAGTTCTGCGACACTGAGGATGCATCTGTAGAACAGATGGACTGGTGTAAGGAAATTGGGGAGGCCAGTGGGCTGGACACATCTCCAGATACTGTCATGCTCTCCACCAACTGTGGCTATGGAGGAAGGGTCTTCTTATGTCCTGGTGGTAATGAGGACAGCAGAGGTTCTAGGATTGGAGTTGCCCTCAGTACAGTTCAGGGCTAATCTAGAGGTCTCCTGTGAATAGGAAAATTGCACGCCGCCATTGCCCGGCTCCGGTTGACTTAAAGTTCCTCAGTGAACTTCCCACCCCTGAGAGTTTGGTGGTGCAGGCATACACGTCCCATGGCGCATTCCCTTCTGTCCCCCCTCCCTGCATGCTTATTGGGCCATTTCTCCCACTCCCTTTAGGAGACAGTTGCACAAGTGCTGCCACAGGTCCCAGAGGAAGGACTGGAGAGATGCAGAAAAATTCACCATTCGGTGTGGTCTTGACACAACTGACTTGCTGGGCAGAGCAGTTTTGTTCGACAGTGGCCTTACGGTTCCAAGCCTGGCTAAGAACATCTAGCTGCTCCAGCGATGTCCAGGCTAATTGGATGGACTTGCGCTTTAATGGATCTTGTCTCCTTTGAAGAGAAGGCAGACTGCTGTGAAGCACTTCAAGGACTCTTGTGCTACGATACGATCAGATCCTTGTGCCTCTTAGAATCACCACATAGCCAGTCTAGCTTTCCCCACTGTAGGTGAGTAGGGTCTGCAATCCTATGGTCACCCCAGATTTTTGCTTTTTGCTTCACTGGTTTACGACTTTCCCTGGCTGTGGGCCTGCTAATCAAACCCACAGCCTAGCTGTTCACTCTCTAAATTGACATCCATGTACCTTAGGTGCATTTACTTATTGGTATTGGGTCACTCTTGTAAGTCCTTGTACAGTGTACCATAGGTACCCAGGGCATAAGTGAACCCAAGGCCTACCAGGGGCTGCAGCATGTATTATGCCACCCCTGGCTGGCCCTCCAAATCTGACACAACTGGCTGATCAATCAGCTGGGGCAAGGTGGTGTAATCACCCTTTGCTTTAGATATAGTATACCTATATCTAAACCTGAAATGGACACATATACTCCTATAAGTCACTCCTATGGCAGGCCTTAACAATCCTGGAGGCAGAGTGCTTGGAATTATGTGAGACAGTGCTCTGTCTGCAGCTTTCGGAACCAAGTCCTGTAGCTGTTTCCATGATAACGCTATACCATAAACTCTTAAGTGCATTATAATCCTTGCGGTTAATGCTAACTTTGGCAACTCTAGAGGGCTTGTTAAGCCAGCTGTTATACCATCACATACCCCTTGAACACCAAGTGAAAGGACACCACACAAGTGTTATGAAAATAAACAGTATATTTATTAGAATCACAACAGCCCTGTACTCTTTATGAGGACAGGGTACTAAGCACAGAACAAAACTCTTAGGAAAATACTTAAGTTAGCACAGTATATACAAATGCCCGAGGGCACGGAAAGTTTATTGGTCTCGGGCGGACCCGATAAGGCAAGTCGGAAGCGAGGGACTCAGGACCTTTAAGTAAGGAGGCTATGCGGGCACCGAAATGCCGGAGTTACCTAGCCACAAGGGCTGTGGCTGCACAAGTCTTACAGGCGTCGGGGGTCTTCGCTGACGAGCCAGGAGCCGGAAGGAAGGAGTTGCTGGCCGGCGACCAGTGAAGAATAGTTCGTAGAGACCCAAGCCTGGATCAGAGATCGATGATACCTGAAAGCAGAGGGGACCAAGTTCGTACTACTAGCCAGTAGTCGGAGGGTACCAGGAAGGCACCGGATGGCCGTCACCTCGACTAGGTGAGTGGGCGACGCTAGGCTCTGCAGTCTCACGGACCAGGAGGCGTTGTCTGCGACCAGGATGGAGGTGCGAGCTGTCCCACGAAGGTTGATGCTGTCGGCGTCGCTGGGTCCAGGATTGGGGCGACAAGCCTTGGCAGATTTCAGGGCCACGTGGTGGGCCTAAAATGGCGTCTTGAGTGGACCAGGAGGGTCCGGGGTGCTCCTCTCGGAAAAGGGAGCAAGGGCCGGTCTGGAGCAACCAGACCAGCAGAGTTGGTTGTCGGATGTCGTCAAGGAGATCACAAGCCAGCGGCTAGTGATCGGACAACGTGCTGAGCGGCGAGCAGAAGGGCCCCACGCAGATCGTGGAGATGCTGGGAGGCTGCACTTCGGTGCTGGAGCTGCTCAGGATCGGGGCTTCTCGGACCCCAGAGCACTCACCAGAGGATTCCTTCGGTGGTCGTGCTGGATTAAGAAAGCGTGCAGGTTTTGATGATGGCCGGTCCCTCGAGGTCTCGTCGCACCCACAGATCTCAGCTGAGCTGACGATGTGGGTAGAGGTCAGAGGTGCCAGGGAAGCCGGTTCTTGTCGAGCTGGGCAGTCGGATTCCTGAGGAAGGACGTGCAGCAAACCGCAGAGTTCTTAGATGGTGCCTGCGGATGCAGGGTGACTACTCCTTAGCCACAAGGGAGAAATCTTGAGAAGAGTCTCGAAGTCCTTTCGTAGAAAGTAGTTCTTGATTCAAAGATGATCTAATTTGGAAGGGTCCCCGCTCCGGCCTTTATCCTAAAGAAAGGGGTGGGTACATGACTAGGTCCTGCCCTAGGGGTGGGACCAGGAAGGGGGGTAGCTACACCCCTCTCCCCCTGCTGGACTTTCCCCAGGTCAGGGGCTGCGCGCCCCTGGAACTGGTTCTAGCCGGCAGATGCGTAGTGAGCACCGGGGTGCCACTCCTCAGTCACCTTCTTGCAAAGCCCCACCTACCCAGAATACACAAACCCTGTCTGGGACGGTGCGAACACCGCCCCTGACAGGAAACCCTTTGTCCAAGCTCTCCTCGCTGGAAGGACTCCCAGCAGCAGGAGGTCAGACTCGTGTCTGTGGTGGCAGCGTCCATTTTGTGGAGCTGAGGCTTCAGTTAACTTTAACCGGGGTTCACAGTTACGTACATGTCGTGTCCCTCTAGAAGGGCGGAATGCTAACCTCGTCGCCAGAATTGGTGAGGGGGCAGCATCCCGATTCGTATGACACCTTACTCGACATGTCTTGATAACGCGATACAGAAGTTACCGATATGATACGCGTTATCATGGAACAGCCATTGGGTCTTGGTTCCGCAAGCTGCAACCGGGCTCGGCTCGTGCCAGAGCCCAATTCACACGGTTCCATGCACTCTGCCTTCAGGATTGTCAAGGCCTGCCATAGGAGTGACTGATAGGAACTCGGGTGTCCATTTTAAGGTTAGGTATAGGGATACTATACCTACAGCAACGGGCGAGTACGCCACGTTGCCCCAGCTGTCGTGCAGCCAGTTGTGACATATTTAGATGGCCATCCAAGGGTGGCATAATACATGCTTCAGCCCCTGGTAGGCCCTGGGTACACCGATGCCCTGAGTTACAGGGTCTGACAGGGTGGCCCAGTTCCAATTGGGTAATGCACCTAGGGTACACACAGCAATTTAGCGAGAGAACAGCTAGGCTGTGGGTCTGATTGGCAGGCCCACAGCCCGAGAAAGTCGTAAACCAGTGAAACAAAAGCAAAAAGTCCGGGTGATCATAGGATTGCAGACCCTACTCTCTTACACCATCCCCCTGGCATTCGATAACAAAATCTTGGAGAAGTGTCAGAGAGAGCTAAATTCCTTTGTCTGGAATTATAGATCTGCGCGAGTGGCATGGAAAAAACTGAGGAGGAGGAGGAGGGGGGGGAAAGGGGGGACTGTCCTTGCCTGACTTGCAGTATTATGCATGGGCCTTTCAGTTGTCCCATTCCAGAATGCTTTTAAAAATACCATCTAATAAATCTACTGGTGTAATGTTTAAAGCCATATTGGTTGGAGCTGTAATACCAACTAATGGTTTCATGTTTAAATTCTGGGATCAAAAATACTTCAAAAAAGTAAAGTTAAAAATTCTTATGTCCCAGGCGAAGGTCTGGTCACAAATAAGGATAAAACTAGGTTTGCCGTATTTCTCAAATTATGCACCTATCTGGGAATCTCCCGGGTTACCGGTGTGTTTGAAAGATAGACTGGCAATACCGGTGAGAGATGGAGGAATAACAACATGGGAATATCTGCTTGTTGGAGAGTCACTGAGGTCCTGGGAGGAGCTATGGGGACAACTGGGCATAGAGTTTTCGAGATTCAAGTTTATACAACTAGATAGCTGGGTGAAAGCACTGGCAAGGTCAGGGGTAACACTTGGGAAGAACAGCACCATAGAACAAAAGTTGGTAAAACGACAAGGGGGGGGGGGGGGAAGAAGTTTCACAGTGGTACTGGAACCTGTTGGAGGAGATAGATGGTGAATTCACCCTCCCGGAGCAATTATGGGGAACAGAGCTCGGGGCCCAAAGTATAGACATCTGGCAGAAATCTTGCACCCTGCTATATAAAAGTGTTAAACCTGCATGGCTGAGGCGTAATCATTTTTTTACAATACATCAAGCCTATTTTCCCCCTTTAAACTGTCTAAATTCATTCCAGGAAAGAAATGCAATAAGTGCAATTACATCGCGGCCTCGGACATCCATATGTTTAAGGATTGTCCTTGTATAGCTCAGTTTTGGAATGAAGTGAAAGAGACCCTGGACTCCATTCTCAATATCTCGGTGTCCATCACATTACCACTTATTACCCCAGTATTGGAACTTTCATAGATTCCCATGCTTTGTATCATTCCCCGTCGTCGGAATGGGAGTCTCGGTAACAAAAATACCATAGCTGTAGGTACAAAAGATAATGGAAAAAGGCCTAGGCCTCATTCCCTTTCGTAGCATATCACCCTCTTTGTGTAAAAGAGACAAAACTTTGGCATCAGCCAATCAGAAGTGCCTCACCACTTAGAACCTTCCTGAAGGAACCTCAGAGCCTCAGATTTTCTACCGCACGTTGTGCTAGGGAGTCTCCTTTGAGCTCTGCTCAACTTCTACTCTTCAAAAGGATTACTTCAGGATTTTCTAAAGGATTTTCTTCAGAATCTTCCAGATTCTCTTCAGGATTGTTACTACTCCAGGATGTTGGAAATTGAGAAGAAAAAAGCCCTTTTCAAGCCTTGTTCCTCCTGTGGCAAGAAAAGGCTTTTTGTGGAGGATAAGCATAAGGACTGCATTTATTGCCTCTATCCTGACCACCAGGCTGCTGACTGTCAGATCTGTCGCACTTTTTCCGCCAAAACCCTCCGGGACCGTGAGGGTAGGCTCCTGACATGGCTGCAAAAGCTTAAATCAAGGAAGGATACTGTCTCAAGTGACAGTGAGGATGCTGGATCGATGTCTTCTACAAGAGGGTCAGTGAAAAGGGGTAGGGGTTCCCCCTCTACTTCTGTGGGAAGATCTTCAAAGGCCTCAAAAAAGACCCCCAGTGAGTCTGAGAGCCCAGGTCCCAGCAAATCTCCTCACGGAAGTGTAAAGGAGAGGGATGGACCTTCTACGCCTTCTACAGGTGAGAAGACTGCTACAGCCTTCAAAACACCTTCATTCCAGTCTTCTGAGAGGACTTCTAAGTCCTCGACGACGAAGACGTCGACAGCGGGAGGCCCGTCGACTAGGACATCGAAGACTCAGTCTACAGGAGGTTCGTCGACGTCGCTACCGTCAACGGCAGAGTCCTCGCCGTCGACGGAGAAACTGAAGACGCCGACGACGAAGGTACCAGCTTCAAGGGTGACGACGAAGGAGTAGTCTACGTCGAAAGCCCCGTCGGCGACGAAGGCCCCGTCGACGTCGAAAGCCCCGTCAACGTCGAAAGCCCCGTCGACGTCGAAAGCCCCGTCGACGACGGTGTCGACGACGAAAGTCCCGTCGACGACGATGACTACGGTGTCGACTGCGGTCTCGTCGACGAGGGCATCGACGACTACTACAGTGACTATGACAACGGCTGGCGTGTCGACAGTTTCATCGTAGACGACGTCCAGGACACCTATCTCGACGGCGTACATACAACCGTCGACTACGGAACCGACGATATTGTCCACAGAAAAGCGGATTACCATTTCTGTGACGCGGATCACGCCAGAGATGACTTCTCCAAGGACGGTGTCCCCTCTGTTACCTACCATGCTCCTTCAAGAGGGAGAATCAGAGGAGGATGAACAAGATGCATATAGCTATGCCAATAGTCCTTCCCAACTTTTTGTCAAATGCCAGGACACTGACTCAGAGGGCGAATACGGCCACGAGGAATGTGGTCCTAGTCAGCAGCAGCAGCAACCTGAACAGGAAATGGTTTCAGTGCCAACGTCTTTCCTGCAAGATCTACATAAGATGCTACAGGACTATAAATCTAAGGCCAGTAGACCTCTGCCAAATACGTCAACGCCTGCTACGCCTTCAAGGACTCCGGCTTCATTGGTGCCACCTACTTTAACGGCTCCAACTTCTCCACAGCCTCAAGTGTCCTTCCAACAGGATTCCTCTGGATTGCCAGGGACTCATGATGTTAATGAATCCTCGGATGAGGACCAGCAGTCAGATCATGTCTCTAATCCCGACACGGAATATGATGAATATGTTATTGACAATCCCGCATCGCCAAATCCGGACCCGGCGGACTCCCCGCCAGCGGATATTGGGGGCTTCCATCAGCTGATGGAGAGAGCTGCGGCAAGATTTAAATTGGTAATGCCTAAGGTTACCACAGATTGTTTCTTATATGATTTTAAGGAACCCTTTCGGAAGACTGCCAGGTCCATACCTATCGTGGATCACCTATGGAAAGAGGGCATAAAGGCAATGACACACCCGGCGACGGTGGTCCCGGTGCTACCGCATCTCGATAAGAAGTACAAGGCGACCGATGATGCCCCTGCGGCCTTGACAGGTCATCCAAGACCAGACTCTGTGATCTCGCAGGCAGCGCAGAGGAAATCGCGCAACCCTTCGGCACCACTGACAACTCCTCCGGACAAGGAAGGGCGGAGGTTGGATAACGTGGGAAAAAGATTCTCATCGATGGCAAGTTTGCTGGTGCGAGCGGCTAATGCCTTAGCGATCCTGGGTAGGTACGACCGTCAACTCTGGTGCAATGTCGCCCCGTACCTTGACCAGCTGCCTCCTGAATCTACGTCTGAGGCAAAGAAGATTTTACAAGAGGGAGAGGCGACGTCGATGGAAATCATCGATTGCGCAATGGATATTGCAACTACTGCATTCCGTTCATTGGCTGGGGCAGCAGTACTCCGTCGCCAAGGATGGCTTAAAGCTACCTGGTTCCGGCCCGAAATCCAGAATAAAGTATTAGATCTCCCCTTTGATGGAGAGGCATTGTTCGGCAAACTCATTGACGACACCCTGCAAGATATAAAAAAGGACACAGAGACTGCTAGGTCCTTGGGGACACTTCAGTACAGGAAGTCGCCTTTTAAGAGATCCAGAGGCAGGGGTGGTAATTACATAGGATCCTTCCAACAACAACGCTATACCAACACAGGCTCAGGTTCCCAGCAACACCGTCAGCCTCACCAGCAGCGGCAGGGCCAGTCTTCCAATTACTCCAGGCCCTACAATAAAGGAAAGCAGGGGGCACGAGGACGCGATTCGTCCAAGCGCCAATAGCGGCCTCCTGGCTCTTCCTACTGGACCCTCCTTCAGGAAGTCATCAGTTGGAGGCAGGGTCAACAAATATCTTCACAACTGGTCCAAGATAACATCGGACCGTTGGGTGCTCAACATCATTCGGAAAGGGCATACCTTGGAATTCACACAAGTCCCTCCACCCAAGCCCCCGGCAGCCACTTCATCCAAACACCAGCGTCTCCTTCGGCTCGAAGTTCAACAGATGCTCCGGAAAGGAGCCATA
The DNA here is from genome assembly GCF_964263255.1 of Lissotriton vulgaris. Lineage (NCBI taxonomy): Eukaryota > Metazoa > Chordata > Amphibia > Caudata > Salamandridae > Lissotriton > Lissotriton vulgaris. Next base: position 1,766,222,134 of record NC_141691.1, on the reverse strand, counting down.
GAGCCAGTTCCCTCAAACCAGAGAAATCAAGGATTTTATTCCAGGTTCTTCTTGGTGAAGAAGATGCTCGACAAGTGGCGCCCCATTTTAGACCTCAGGGGGCTAAACACCTATCTCATTTCTCTGTCCTTTCGGATGGTGTCCCTCCAGGACATCTTGAAGCTAACCAGCCCGGGGGATTTCATGTCCACATTCGATCTCGAGGATGCCTATTTCCACGTTCCGATTCACCCAGCGCACAGAAGGTTTCTACGATTCACAGTAGCCAAGAGCCATTACCAGTTCAGGGTTTTACCCTTTGGACTCCTCTCAGCCCCAAGAATTTTCACAAAGGTGCTGGCGCCTGTAGCAGCTTTCCTGCGAAAACACAAGTTTCAGGTCTTTCCCTATCTGGACGACTGGTTACTGAAAACTCCGTCCAGAGCAGCAGCGAGGCAGGCGGTTCAAGCATGTACCAATTTGTTTCAGAACCTGGGACTCACTCTGAACAAAGAGAAATCTTGCCAGGTCCCTTCCAAAAGGGCTCGTTTTCTGGGAGCCATCTTGGATTCGAAGCTATCACGAGCTTTTCCTACTCCGGAAAGGAGGCAGAAATTACAAACCATGGCCCAAGACTTGCAAACAAGAAAGTCTCTTTCAGTACGCCGCTACAAGTCTCTACTGGGAGTGATATCATCGTGTATCCCATTGATTCCCCATTGCAGACTGAAAATGCGTCCTTTGCAGGAACAACTAGACAATCAGTGGAAGCAAGTCCACAGTTCATTCGACGACAAGGTGACAATCACTCCAGAGATGAAGGAAGCGGCCTTATGGTGGACAAATCAAAACAACTTGTCCCAAGGTCTATCCTTCGCAAACGACCCGTCTCCACAAGTGATAACGACGGACGCGTCATTGGAGGGTTGGGGAGCAGTGATGCAGGACCTACATGTCAGCGGTCATTGGTCACCCCAGGAAAAACGCCTCCACATCAACATGTTGGAACTCAGGGCGATACGACTGGCTCTGCAAGCGTTTCTTCCTCGCCTGGAAGGTTCACAAGTGCTTATCAGGACGGACAACACCACGGCCATGCACTATGTGGACAAGGAAGGAGGGACCAGGTCGCGCCCATTGTCGCTAGAGGCTCAACATGTCTGGGAATGGGCGATCCAGCACAGGATGTCACTAACGGCAGAACACTTGCCAGGCGTCCTAAACGAAAACGCCGACAGACTGAGCAGGTCATCCTCGATCAGCCACGAATGGGAGTTGAATCAGGAAATCTTGGAACAAGTCTTCAGCCTGTGGGGCAGACCGAACATCGACCTTTTTGCCACTCCGACCAACAAGAAATGCCGGTCTTACGCAAGCAGGCTTCCCCATCAACATTCACTGGGAAATGCCCTTTCGATAGCCTGGTCGAAGACATTTGTCTACGCTTTTCCTCCCATTCCTCTGATGCCACGCCTACTCAGGAAACTCAAGGGGGAACCGTGCAGGATGATCCTAATAGCCCCGGCTTGGCCGCGGCAGTTCTGGTACACGGAGCTCCATCTGTTGTCCATAGCTCCTCCCTTGCCTCTCAGGATTCTGCCGGATCTTCTCACAATGTCCAGAGGACAGATTTTACATCCAGATCCTCAGTCGTTACACCTGACTGCATGGCTCCTGAGCAGCGAGAATTTATGAACCTGCCATTGTCAAGGGAGATTAGGGAAGTTCTGTCCCAAGCAAGGGCCCCTTCCACTAACAAAACTTACCGCCTTAAGTGGAAGAGATTTTGTTGATGGTGTCGAAAACAAATCCATTCAATTCCAAACCTCATCAAATCCTACCTTACCTGCTGTCTTTGGCCAAATCTGGACTGGCCCTTTCATCAATTAAAGTCCATTTGGCTGCTTTGTCACGGTTCAGAAGGACAGACTCCGGGCCTTCCTTGTGGTCTTCCAGAATAATCAAGCAATTTCTTAAGGGCTTGTTCAGGGTCTATCCACCGGTGAGACCGCCTCCTCCTACATGGCATTTGAATCTGGTCCTTTCTCAACTTATGAAGGGTCCATTTGAACCAGTCCATCGTTCTGACATCAAATATCTTTTGTGGAAATTGGCTCTCCTCCTTGCTGTCACGTCGGCTCGGCGTGTGGGAGAATTACAAGCTTTGACCATCCAAGAACCTTTTCTTCAATTCAAGAGGAACGTTGTGATCATGAGGACTAATCCTAGGTTCATGCCAAAAGTTCCCTCGGATTTCCACTTGAATGAACCGGTCATTCTGAAGACGTTCTTCCCTCAACCTTCTACGCCAGCGGAGAAAGCATTGCATTCGTTGGATGTGCAGCGATGCTTAAAATTCTATTTAGAACGTACTAAAGGTTTTCGTAAATCGTCTCAACTGTTTGTGGCCTTCGGGGGACCGAGTAAAGGCCTTCCACTATCCAAACAGGGTGTTTCAAGATGGATCACGAGTGCCATATTACATTGTCACAGGGCTGCAGGAAAACCTCTGACTGGAAAGATACAAGCACATTCCACAAGGTCTGTGGCTTCTTCAACAGCACTCTTCGCGGGGGTGCAAATTAAGGATATCTGCAGAGCTGCGACCTGGAGCAGCGTTCACTCCTTTACCAAGCATTACTGCTTGGAATCTCTGCAACAAGATGATGCAGCAGTAGGACAGGCTGTCCTGAGGAACCTCTTCCACTGATGGTGAGCTTTCCTTCTTTCCCACCTTCCATTTTTGCACATTTTGTATCTAATGTCATGTTTTCTATTGCTATAATTAACGATGCAAAATGTGATTATATTGCCAACTGCTTGCTACTCTGATACAAAGCATGGGAATCTATGAAAGTTCCAATACTGGGGTAAGAAAACAAGTTACTTACCTGTAACTTTAGTTCCCCAGTATTGATAACTTTCATAGATTCCCATGCGCCCACCCACCTCCCCGGGGAAAGCTCAGCCTACAACAGATATGGTGTCTAAGTACACAACGGCTACGAAAATCTGAGGCTCTGAGGTTCCTTCAGGAAGGTTCTAAGTGGTGAGGCACTTCTGATTGGCTGATGCCAAAGTTTGGTCTCTTTTACACAAAGAGGGTGATATGCTACAAAAGGGAATGAGGCTTAGGCCTTTTTCCATTATCTTTTGTACCTACAGCTATGGTATTTTTGTTACCGAGACTCCCATTCCGACGACGGGGAATGATACAAAGCATGGGAATCTATGAAAGTTACCAATACTGGGGAACTAAAGTTACAGGTAAGTAACTTGTTTTCTTATGCTGGTGGTTTTTGAACTCCGAGTTCACTGAGGCCTGGTAACCAGACCTCAGTGCCTGTTCCCTGATCCAAAATGTGGTTACGTTGGCTATAGCCAATTAGCATAGGCTAAAAGTCCCTAGTTTATGGTACCCAGGGCCTGTAAGCTAGCCATCCAGCACTGGTTGTGCCACCCAGGGTGTGGCACAACTAAACTGACTGCCATTGCAGACTGGACGAGCAGTTTACTGCTAGCCGGGCTTTGCCATTTAAACAAAAGACAAAGTCAAACCTCCCTCTGTAATAATGTTTAAGTCACCCCTATGGCAGGCTTATCGAGTCCTAAGGCATGGTTCAGCAGATTTCATGAGCAGGATATATATTTTATATGTTCTGGCAGTAAAAACGCGAAACTGTTTTTTTTTGTTTTTTTTTCTGCAGCAATGGTACAACAGCAACATGCTGCTCTGCATGCCTTTCTTGGACTGCAGGTGACCATCACGTCCATTGCATCGCTAACCAGGGGGAGGTGCACATCTTGCAAACATGACTATGCAGGTTACTTGACCTCCCCACATCCAGATCAGCACATCAACTGCCTATAACTACAGGCCACCCGTCTAGCCCTCACAGTTTTCCACAAGCTTATCTGAGGCAAAATAGTCCTCAGAAAGGTGGACAAGTGAAGGGCCATGTATTACAAACTGAAACAAAGGGGTACTCCCTCCAGCTATCTGCGCTAGCACAGGATATCAGGGTTGTATAATTAAACAACTACGCCTGGAATCACGAGTGCCTAAACCACGAAGGCTAAACAACGACCAAATCCTAACCACTAAGTATTGTACCACGACTTACTGAACCACGAAAAAAATATATTAACATAAAAATCGAATCTTAAAGCAGGAATCTTGAAATTGTTTACTGTGCCCTTTATGAACGGTCGCTTTCAGTAAACCATACTTTTAAACTGTTGGAAATAAAAACTGTTAATCTCCAGACTACAATTAAATAAAAATGTTGTTGATGTTGACGTTTGATTACGGAAATCGATTTTCACTTTGTGAAGTTGGCCGAGCTGTTTCAGGATGGTTTCTTCGAACATGAAAATACTCGCAGCGGAGGCAGAGCCTAGAGCTGCAGATAAGACAAAAGAATTGAGAAAAAGAAATTATGTAAACCCGCGAAAAGCGCAATCCTAGTGATGGAAAAGAACCTGCTAGAATCAGATAAAGAAAGAGAAAGTGCCAGGTGGTCTGTTCCTAAATTTATAATATATATTTCATTAGCTTCTTGATGCAGCATACCACATCAATTTACTTTTTTACTGATCACTTGAGTTGTATAATCTGAATAAAAATGTGCAAAATGACAGAGATCATACTGAATGACACAGGGAAGCTGGGATATGAAACTGGTCATAACTAGAATGCTTACTTTTGCGGCTTATCAAATGAAAAATTAAAACCAAATGCACTATTTAAAGCGATGTAAAAAACACATCAGCATAAACATTTCATTTGCAAACAATCCTAGGGTGCCATCTACCGGCCGCACAAGGTAAATTTAAACTTTGTCTGTTCAAGATTGTTTATTAAAAATAATTTTCATTCAAAGTGATCTTTAAATTAATTACATTTTTGTTCATGTTTAAAGGTCGAAGTCATTGTTAAGGCCACTTGTTGTTTAATAAAGTAGTTGTTAATGAGGTCGTGGTTCAGTTCCAGGTCGTTGTTTATGAGTCGTTGTTAAGGACACTCGTTGTTGAAAAATCGTTGTTCAGGCCGTTTCCCGTATATCAGGCACTTCGAGTGGTGGGGAGCCCCAGGCATCCACCTCACCACCCCAGCATCACCTCCAGGTATCCACAGCGTGCCCATGTGCAATGTACTATGGATGAGCTGGTCTGGGATATTTCCTCCTCCACCCATATGTGGTGAGGAAGATGAGACAATGTGAACCATGCACCCTGGTACTGAGTGCTCCTGGAGATGACAATCAGTCTCTGAGGAACTACGAAATTAGGCTGGATCTTTGCACATAACACTGCCAAATCAAGCACCCAAGCCCTATGCAGCTCAGCCACCTGAGGCTTTATAGTTAGGCTACCTAAATTTCTTCAATGAGTTTAGGCCTTTAATGCCAGGTTTCAGGGCATAGTCTGCGATCTTTTTCACCTTTAAAAAAGGCAGGCCTATTCTATACTTCCATACATCTACACCTAGCTTCTTTTCCAGCAGTATGCAAAAAATGGAGAATGCTCATCGCTCTACAAATCCCTGTGGTTAAGGCATGTATAGAGGAACTGGAATGTGTAATACCCTGAAGAACACACCGAGTCACTGTGTGGAACCCTAACATAGTACTCATAAGGCTTGTTGGTCTACCCTGTGACGCCCTCCACGTTTGTAACCCGTTTCTATTGTGAAAGTGGCTTTCTTGGTAGCCATAACCTGGCTCAGACGCATCACTGAGTTACAAATACTCACTATTCAAGAACCATTCATTCAGGTACTCAAGTGCTGGGTGATTCATACAACTAATCCAAAGTACTTGCCCTTGGTAGATTAACCTTAACACATCAACCAGACTATTGAGCTGCCTGTTTTCTTCCCACAACTAGATTCATAAGCCAGAGGGCAATGCACTCTTTAGATGTCAAATGGGCACTCGTATACTATATTGCATGCTTGAAGTTCTTGCATAAAAATAACTTAGTAGCTTTTGCTAACCTCTACAAAGGTTGTCCTATTTCCAAAGTAGGCATTAGACAGTGAATTGTCAAGCGTATCTAAACTTGGTACGCTAAAGCTTAACATGTACGCATTGTACATTCCAGAGAACACTACTCACAAAGGGGGGCGACCATGGATATTCTCTGTAACATCCCATAACCAGACATCTGCAAAGCAGCTACCTGGTCGACAATACAAACTTTCACAAGGCACCGCTTGTGGTCGTACTAACCTATCGACCGTTATGCTTGGCCAAACTCTAATAAAAACATTTCTCTAAACATCTGCATAATCTGCACTAGTATTCACTTTAGAAGGACCGTGTTATGCAGACTACGCAGACCATGTGTATTTTCAGCCACACGTGCTATGAACGGAAATTGTCTTTGCCCTCTAAGCTACTGGTCAAAATTGGGTGGTGCTGAAGATACACATGTGCCGACACTCCTCTCTAGAATTTGCTAAATATTTCATGTTTTGTCTTTTTACAGTTTACTTTAACAACTTACAAAATACACAGGACATCTTTGTAGTCATACTCTGCACTCTACATTCACTACTTGACACCTGGAATGGAATCTGTTCCCATGTGCATTCTAAACTAAGGTAGGAGTACCGCATATCCTGCGACTCAAAGCTGCTTTAAAGAAAAACTTGTAATGTCTGAGCCCAACACTAGATACCAGGAGTATGCAGAACATGTGAATATACAGCACCAGATGCGATTAACTGATCCTTACAGGGTAGGTAACAGTTTCCTCCTCCATCTACCTCCATCTATAGTATCTTTCATACTCTCATGCGAACCTCCCTCCTACCCAGTCAAAGGCTTTTGTGTATTTTCTCCTTTCAAAATTGTGCTATAAAAAACACAAGGTATTGTCACCTCTGGGGTAGTGGCTTTCAATTTTGCCTTCCCCTCATTGATTGGATGTTAGGGTTTTTTTTAATGTGGCACTAAAGCAAATGTCCTTTCTGTGTAAATCGGACCTTACTGTTCTTGTGATATTACCTTGAGACTTCAACTGTACAACCGGGAATAATTCAAGCCAATCTATGTAAGACACCAGCACTCGAATGCTATTGGTACATGTATTTAACTATTTTCATCTGGCATCCATACCTTACACTAAATGGCAGGGGTATGCAGAGCATGTGACGCTACAGCACTGCACTCTACGCACAGATGCTTTCAGGGTAAGAAACAGATTCCTTTTTATTTGAGGTGTTGGAGACTGAGGGGTCTCAGGATATCTCCCTGAAACTCACAATACATAAGCACAAACTGAAATTCCGTCTTTAAAGAAAAAAAACTTGTAATACCGAAGACCATGCTCTAGATGTCAAGATTGTGCACAGAAAGTGAATCTACAGCACCACGTTGCAAACAGATTGTTAAAGGTAAGTAACATTTTTATTTGTGTATATTTACATAATCAGTGACTTTACTGCAGAATTTCGAAACTGTTAAACTTGAATTTAATTGTTTTTGTGTACTAGTTTTTTTTGTAAAACTAAATTTCTTTATTTTGTAGGTATGAAATGCAAGATGCTGGTATTACTTCAGAAGCATTGATGAAGAACTTCATGTTTGTGCCTTCTTGCTTTCAGCAGAGTGAAGAAAAAGTTTCCAGCAGTAGCTTAATCCAAGTTTAAATGTTCCAGTTAGAACTATCATTTCAAATCTGTAGCCTGTTTGGTCAACATTCCACTGCAGAAGAAAATGGAACAATCTTGAATTTATACTTGTTTTCTTCAAAACTTGAATATCTATACGGGACCAGGCAAGACCAGCTGTTTTACAAAAATGAATTGCCGAGAATTTCATAACAAGCCCGGATTTAAACTTGCCAGTTTGAGCATTTAAATATTATGCAACAAAATGGATGACTTAGTCGAGGTGGAAACCATCTTTTGGGTTCCTTGTTTAACAGTTTACAAACAAGTACACAGTTTTTATACTAAGGATTCCTGTAAGACAGTCTTGTAAAGTTATTGTCTTTTTCACAGATAAGTTGATTATCAGTGGAAGACATGTGGCATCATTAGTTTAGTGTATGTAGAACATGTAAATTTGTGCTTTGAACTTTGCTTCAATAAATGTAAAATTGGATAGTATTGTATTTGACTGGACGTAACCCTTGTATAATTGCAATAAACTTGGGTAGATTTTACCTTTTTATTTTTGGCTCAGTTCAGGAAAGAGGTTACGAAGTGACTACTTCTTTTAATGTTATCTTAATGATATTAAAGTGCTTTAAACTATAGACCGAATACCTCCCCTTCGACAGCATTTAACAGCAGTTACTGATGCCAATAAATTAAGAGAACATAAATCTGCATGCAAGTTTAGAGTTGTTTTGGCAAGGGAATTATTTAAAAGCTGGATGTATTTACAATTGGCTAACATTTGTACTAGAATTAATACAGGAGAATGCCAATAAATTCTCAAAGCCAGCTCTAAAGATTGAGTAGTGTTTCAATACTGAAGTCTGTTACATCAATGCATATCTGACAGTTGTTAAACCAATGCACTTAAGTACTGATATTCAGCAATGTTTCCTTCAGCTACACCTAGTTTGAGACCGCATGCTTGGCAATACAGTCAAATGTATACATGTTGGAATTGTCAATTTGCTTTATATTTGCTACTGTCAAAATCTTCATTTGTCATACTATGTATGAATTGTACAGCTTGCTGCTGATTGCAAGTTGTCTAATTGTTATAAACACTGCCTCGTTTCGGAGTTAAAATTACTCGGTCATGACTGATTTATGTGTAATAATTATATACAGTGGACTTGGTTTCTGTCGGATGCTTCTAACCGCAGATTCCTTATCTTTAAAATATCCAGGCACCAGACCAGACTCTATTCCGAAGCTCTTCAAAGAAGTGCTCGTTAGTGCTGTTAGGTGGCATTGTGCAGCTCGCTATTGACTTTGTTCCACCAGAGAAGTGGCAGAGTAAAGCTGGTATAGACACTACCTCAGTGTGCTGATGTCAGCTCCTTTCTTTCAGATATTGAGCTAGTGCTCCACTCTCCTTTTCTTGTCCTTTGACAACCTTTTTTTGCCCCAGTATTGGAACTTTCATAGATTTCCATGCTTTTGTATCATTCGCCTTCGTTGGAATGGGAGTCTCAGTAACCAAAATAACATAGCAGTAGGTACAAAAGAGAAAGGAAAGTCCTAGGCCTCATTCCCTTTTGTAGCATATCCGCCTCTTTTTGTAAAGGAGACCAAACTAATCATCAGCCAATCAGAAGAGCCTCACTACTTAAAACCCTCCTGAAGGAACCTCAGAGCCTCAGATTTTCTGCCGCACGTTGTGCTTAGGGAGTCTTCTTTGAGCTCTGCTCATTCTCTAATCTTCAAGTATTTTCTTCAGGATTTCTCTTCAGAATTTCTCTTCAGAATTGTTGGCTGTCCCTTCCAGTATGTCTGATATGGAGAAGACCCTTTTCAAGCCATTTTCCACCTGTGGCAAGAAAAGATTGTTTGTTGAGGACAGGCATAAAGATTGCATATATTGCCTGTATCCTGATCATAAGGCTGCGGACTGCAAGATCAGCCGCACCTTTTCTACCAAGACCCTCCGGGACCGTGAGGGTAGGCTTCTCACCTGGCTCCAAAAACTGAAGTCAAGAAAAGACAGTCTCCAGTGACAGTGAAGAACCTCTTCAGCTTCATCTTCAAGAAGGTCAGTCAAAAGGGGTAGGGCTTCCCCTTCATCTTCTGTGGAGCGTCCAATTAAGGCCTCAAAAAAGACCCCCAGGGAGTCTGAGAGCCAGGGTCCGGTCGAATCTCCTAACCACGGTGTAAAGGAGAGGGAGGGACCATCTACACAGTCTTCTGGGGTGAAGACTGCTCCAGCCTTCAAAAAGCCATCTTCTCAGTCTTCTGAGAAGTTGGACAAGAGTTCCAAGTCATTGACGACGCAGCTGAAGGATCCGTCGAAGAAGGCGTTGAAGCCCAAAGTTAAAGTGGTACCGTCGACTGGCTCGTCGGCGGAGTCGTAGACGGTGGTGACAGCAACGTCGACGAGGATGTCGATGGGAACATCGACGGCAGCGACGATGGATATGCGAACAATCCATCCCAACTTCTAGTAAAATGTCAAGAGACTGATTCCGAAGGAGAGTACCTGCAAGAATGTGCATATCAACATTCTGCTTGGCCACAGGAGTATGCGGCAAGAGATGGTATCTGTTCCATCTTCTCTCTTGCAGGATCTCCATAACATGCTGTAGGATTGCAAATCCAGATGTTCACAGCCTGCTGCTATTCCAACTACTCAAGCCCTACCTGTCCCTACGACCCCTGCAATGGTCTCTCCAGAGTTAGACCGACTCAGGTGATGTCTCAGCCACAGACACCGGTTCCACAAGTGCCTTCAATACCACTGGACACTCATGATGATTCCTCAGATGAGGATCAAAACTTTGATGGCAGGCCTAATCAAGGCTTAGAATGGGACGAATAAGTCATCCCGGACCCGGCTTCACCATGTCCCGATCCGGTGGACTCCCCTCCGGTGGATATCGGGCGGTTCCATAAGTTGATTAAAAAGGCGTTTAGCAAATTCCAGCTACCAATGCCTTCTGTTGCCACTGAGTGTTTTCTATATAACTTTAAGGAGCCATATAAGATCACTAAATCTATCCCTATTGTTCAGCATGTTTGGGAGGAAGGCCTTAAGGCAATGAAGAATCCAGCTTAATAAAGAGATTTATAAATAAAAAAATTAAAAAAGAATCCAGCTACGGTGGTCCCTGTTCTACCGCGCCTGGAAAAGAAATATAAGGTGCCCGAGGATGGTCCAGCGTCTTTGACGAGACACCCAAAACCAGACTCTGTGATTTCACAGGGTGCACAGAGGAAGTCACGCAACCAGTCGGCTCCATTGACTACTCCTCCAGATAAGAAGGGCAGGAGGTTAGACAACGCTGGGAAGAGATTTTCTTCAATGGCTAGTCTTTTGGTGCGGGCAGCAAATGCCTTGGCAATATTGGGCAGGTATAATCGCCAACTATGGTGTGACATTTCGCCTCATTTAGATCAACTGCCTCAGGAAACAAGAGGTGATGCGAAGAAAACTTTACAGGAAGGGGAAGCAACATCAGATATAGATTGTGCCATGGACATCGCCACAACAGCCTTTCGATCGGTAGCTGGTGCAACAGTTCTGCGTCGCCAGGGATGGCTCAGGGCGACTTGGTTCAGACCTGAAATCCAGAATAAGATCCTGGATCTACCTTTTGATGGGAAGGTGTTATTTGGGAAGCATATCGATGACACTCTCCAGGATATCAAGAAGGATACCGAGACAGCTAAGTCTCTGGGTACACTTCAGTACCGAACAGCTCCATTCAGAGGTAAGAGTACCACGTACAGACGCTCATACCAGCAGCAACAGTACTCGTATGGATCTGGGTCACAGCAATACCACCAGCCTTATCAGCAAAGACAAGGCCAGACCTCGAATTTCTCTCGTTCGAATAATAGAGGGAAACCGAATCGCCAGGGACGTGATACGTCCAAAAGACAGTAGCGGCATCCCGGCTCTTCCTACTGTGCCCACCTCCACAAGATCATCAGTGGGAGGAAGAGTAGCTCAATACCTTCAGAACTGGTCCAGGATAACATCAGACCGTTGGGTGCTAAACATCATTCGAAAGGGCCATACTTTGGAATTCACACAAATCCCACCATCTAAGCCCCCGGCCGCCATCCCATCAAAACATCTGCGGCTAGAAGTTAATCAATTGCTCCTGAAAGGTGCTGTAGAGCTGGCCCTCTCCTCTCAAAGAGGGGAAAGATTATATTCCAGGTTTTTCCTGGTAAGGAAGACTCTAGAGAGATGGCGCCCCATTTTAGATCTCGGGGAGCTCAACACCTCTCATTTCCCTATCCTTCCGGATGGTCTCGCTTCAAGACATACTACGTCTCATCAAGCCAGGGGATTTCATGTCCACACTCTATCTCGAAGATGCGTATTTTCACATTCACTTTCACGTCTTCCCTTATCTGGACGACTGGTTGCTGAAGGCTCCGTCCAGGGAGGCTGCGAGGGAAGCAGTCAACACATGTACGAACATTTTTCAGAATCTGTGTCTTACTCTCAACAAGGAGAAGTCCTCTCTGGTCCCGTCAAGGACTGCCCGCTTCCTGGAGGCCATCTTGGACTCAAATCTCAACAAAGCTTTCCCAACCTTAGAAAGACAGGAAAAATTGTGAACCATGGCACTGTTCTTAAGAAAAAGAGGGTATCTTTCAGTACGCCGTTACAAATCCCTTCTGGGAGTGATCTCCTCATGCATCCCTCTAATTCCTCAATGCAGACTGAGGGTGCGTCCTCTCCAGGAGCAGCTAGACTGTCAGTGGAAGCAGATTCACGGTTCATTCGAAGGCAAAGTGACAATCACCTCGGCAATCAAAAAACCTGCCTTGTGGTGGACAATGCAGGAAAACCTATCCCATGGTCTATCTTTCGTAAGCGATCCGTGTAGACATTGGTCACCTCAGCACCGTCTTCTTCACATCAATCTCCTAGAACTCGGGGCTATCAAACTGGCTCATCAAGCATTTCTTCGTCGACTGCGAGGTTCGAAGGTTCTCATCCGGACGGACAACACCACGGCCATGCATTACATAAACAAAGTAGGAGGAACCAGGTCTCTCCCGTTGTCTCAGGAAATCTGGGAATGGGCTATCCTTCGAGATTTCGCTGCAAGTGGAGCATCTGCCAGGGGTTCTGAACGAAAATGCAGATAGACTAAGCAGGCTATCCTCAGTCAGTCACGAGTGGGAACTGAACCAAATGGTTCTGGACGAGATCTTCCAACAGTGGGGCAAGCCTTCGATAGATCTATTTGCCACCCCGACCAACAAGAAATGCAGGTCTTATGCCAGCAGGCTTCACCATCGAGGATCATTAGGGAATGCGCTTTCAATAGCTTGGTCAAGATTTGTTTACGCCATTCCAGTGATCCCGAGGCTTATCAGGAAGATCAAAGTGGAACCATGCAAGATGATTGTGATAGCTCCTGCTTGGCTGAGACAGTTCTGGTTCACGGAACTCCATCTGCTGTCGCTCGTCCCTCCTCTTCCCTTGCGGACCATTCCGCTCCTGAGCAACGAGAATTCATGAACCTTCCAATCTCGAATGAAATAAAACAGGTTCTCTCCCAGGCTAGAGCCCCTTCCACGAATAAGACTTAGTTTTAAATAGAGAAGATTTTGCATTTGGTGCAGGAAAGAAGGCGTTGATCCTTTCTCTTCTCAACCTCATCAACTTCTGCCTTATCTTTTATCCTTAGCTAAGACAGGACTGGCGTATTCTTCCATAAAGGTTCACTTAGCAGCAATTTTTAGATACAGACGTTCGGCATCTGGACCTTCTCTCTGGTCTTCAAGAATAATTTAAAAAAAATTCGAGTCTATCCCCCAGTGAGGCCTCCGCCTCCTACTTGGCAGCTGAATTTGGTTCTCACACAAATCATGACATTTGAACCTATACATCGAACAGACTTGAAATTCCTTTCATGGAAATTGGCTCTCCTTCTTGCCCTCACATCGGCAAGATGCATTGGGGAGTTACAGGCTCTCACGATTCAGGAGCTGTTTCTCCAATACAAGAGGAATACTGTAATCTTAAGAACTAATCTGAGGTTCATACCTAAGGTACCTTCGAATTTTCACCTGAATGAACCAGTGATTATTAAATCTTTCTTTCCTCACCCTTCCACACCAGCAGAGAGGTCACTGCATTCTCTGGACGTACAAAGGTGCTTACATTTTTATTTGGATCGCACCAAGGAATTTCGTAAATCTTCACAACTATTCATTGCTTTTGTGGGTCCTCCCAAGGGCCTCCCTCTTTCAAAACAAAGTATTGCAAGATGGATTTCCAGTGCCATTTTCTATTGCCATTCGACAGCGGATAAGCCGCTGACCAGCCGAATTAGAGCACATTCCACAAGATCTGTGGCTTCGTCGAAAGCTCTCTTCGCGGGAGTGCACATCCGAGACATTTGCAGGGCTGCAACGTGGAGCAGTGTGCACACCTTTACGAAGCATTACTGCTTGGAATCCCTGACGCAAGAGGACACGGCTGTGGGCCAGGCAGTCCTGAGGAACCTCTTCCAATGATTGGTAAGCTTTTCTTTCTATCCCTCCTTCCTTTTTCTTTATGCACATTTTGTATCTCTGAAGTACCGATGGCTGTTGCAATGTATATTTATGCCACAAAATGTTCTTTATTGCGTACTGCTTGCTAATCTGATTCAAAAGCATGGGAATCTATGAAAGTTCCAATACTGGGGCAAGAAAACAAGTTACTTACCTGTAACTTTGGTTCCCCGGTATTGGTAACTTTCATAGATTCCCATGCTCCCACCCTCCTCCCCGAGGAAAGCTCAGCCTCCAGTAGATATGGTTACTGTTACACAACGGCTGCGAAAATCTGAGGCTCTGAGGTTCCTTAAGGAGGGTTCTAAGGGGTGAGGCTCTTCTGATTGGCAGATGATTAGTTTGGTCTAAATCTATCCCTATTGTTCAGCATGTTTGGGAGGAAGGCCTTAAGGCAATGAAGAATGTTGTTCTCTTTTACAAAAAGAGGCGGATATGCTACAAAAGGGAATGAGGCCTAGGCCTTTCCTTTCTCTTTTGTACCTACTGCTATGTTGTTTTTGTTACCGAGACTCCCATTCTGACTGAGAATGATACAAAAGCATGGGAATCTATGAAAGTTACCAATACTGGGGAACCAAAGTTACAGGTAAGTAACTTGTTTTCTTTTTCCCCCAAAATATTGTAAGCTAGTGTGCAAGGGATCTATGTCCCCTCCAAAGATTACAGGATCTAAGACATTCAGGGAATGTCGCAAACAAATGTCTGTGACAGACCCCCACAAGGTATGCCTAAGGTGTTTGCTTTAAGGCACAACCACAAGTTGTGTGAAGAGCTAAACACTGGAAGAAAACTTGCATTTCTGTCTCTCCTGCACCGAGATCATTCCTCCAACAAGTCATTGTCTCTGAAATCTTTGTGGAAGTCTAAGACCTAGCAGAAAGACAAGGTTGCGCAGGATTTGTCCACATCCTGCCATGCTCTGTCTCCAGATGAATCACAACGGCATGGGAGTACCATCCACTCCCGCTCCTGATCCACCAAGGTGTCCATACTGACATTGTTCTTGATGAATCTCGAATTGTCTAATCTGGTTACTGCCAGTGAACCCATCTTTAGCGCAGTCTGTGTCCCTTCAACCTGTTTTGGCTTCTGCACCGGCATCTGTGCTGCCTTACTTTGGTGCCAACATCGGTGCCAGTCCCTTTAACATGGACACCGTCACAGTGAGATAAAGAGGCTATACAGATGTGTGTCCCATGGCAAGCTTAACTCTTCTTGACTGTTGTCCTGATGGGCTCCAAATTGATGTGCTCAGCCACCATTCAGTCTTTTTCTGACAGGAGACTCCTCTGCTGCTCTTTTTCTGGGACTTTCCTGGCCTCCCCTATGGTTATGCCTTTTGACCGTTCTTTTCTGTTTGGCGAGAAAGCAGATTCTGCCCTGGTACGCTTTAAGGAAAGAGGAGCCAAGGAGTGTTCTTTGGGCCTTTCGGCTCCTACCAGGTAATTTCCTCAACAAATATACAGATGGGTTCTAGGCATGTGGGCTGCTGAATTCATATCTGTGCATAGATCGCCGCCTAGTGTTGGGTCCGGATGATTGCACATTGTTGTCCTGGAAGAGTCTTCGAAGTATCACTAGATAGGTGGCTCCTCTTTCGGACTACAGTGCACATGGACATCCTCTCCATCCTCAAATTGTTTTTTTCCGCCATTGGGTTCGGATGTACTTTCCAACTCTCTAAGTTCGGAACTAACTAAACTCTTCAGGCCAAAAGGCCATCGGATCCGTCGGTATTGTTCAGTGCTCGGTACCGATACACTTTCTAAACATCTATTGCACTTCGGTCGTCGAATCGGGCCGTGAGGCCTTCACGACACCATGTGGACCAGTCGTCGATGGAACGAAGTCCATTCAAATACTGCCCGCAGTGCAACTCGAAGTTCCCGCACACAGATAAGCATCCCATGTGCAACAAATGCCTATCTCCAGAACACAAGAAGATAGTTGCCTGGCCTGTGCCCAGTTCCGGTCAAAAAAGACTATCCAGAATCGACGGGCGGCGAGGCAAGAAATGCAGCGGTCGCCACCAGAGCCCGATAATATCTTCGACGATGAGGAAGAACTAGCGAGCGCCGAAGAATCGGATCAAGACGAAGACCAGTACTCTGAGCACGACTCCGATGACTACCTTGAGGAGGAAGACCAAATCATCGATCTTGAGGAAGACTATCAAAACATTGTAGCTGTTGAAGACGACTCAGATGACGAGGAGGGGCGAACCGTGAGTACACCGCCCCATATAGACACTGTCACGAGATCAGAGACTCAGGTCGAGGCATCGCCAGCAGGCCTTAGCCAAGATCCACATTCTAGTTCTACAGCTCAGCTATACCGCCTGGCTAAGAGCATACCCAAAGAGCTCTCTGAGACACGGCACTGGTTACATTTAAACCGAAAGTCGTTGACCACACCGTCTTGGGACAGAAAGTCGTCGAAACACGTCTTTAAACAAAAGGTCATCGAGCCTAAGGCCGTAGCTCCAACATAGCCTTCGAAGCCAAAGACCGTTGAGTCGACATCGAAGATCAAAGCTATTGAGTCGAGCCGAAAGCCGTCGACTCCACATCGCGGCCAAAAAACGTCGATTCAACACCAAAGCAAAAGCACATCGAATCAAACCCGAAAACAAAGAACGTCGAATCTAGCAAAGTAGCATAGAGTATCGACAAGGGGACAAAAACAGTCGACGAAAGTAAAAGGCCTACGCCCAAAACCAACGTCTAACCGATAGTGAAACCTAGGGTGGAACAGAATAAAGTGGTCGAGCCGAAGCACCTCGAACCAAAAAAGGGCACCAAGCCGAGACCTCAAACACCTAGAACTCCTAAAGACACTGTCGAACCGACCAAACCGCTCGGTCTGGAAAAAGTGGTGAAGCCAGCCAAAGACGTGCAACCAACAAAACCACAAAAACCGGTCGAACCCACTCTAAACAGATCGACCCAAAAACAACCAAACCAAAGGCTACTGCACCAACACCTAAAACTGGAGGAACAGCTTGTTCACCCAGACACCGACACAGAAGACCAGTCAAAACTGTATATTAACCCAGTAACTGGTAAAGTGACTGTTTACACAAAAAAGAAAATGCCTTTCCCAATAGCAGACTTTCCTAGAATACCACTCAAAAAGGAGACTGTGCTACCTCTCCAATACTTTTTTGAACCTATCAATCCAGATATGCCTACAAAGTTTCACAAAACCAAACTGGAGACCCTAACCTACAGCCATGGGGTGCAGGAGGTGAACCAGACAATAAAGGGTCTCTGCCCATTACAGAACCTGCACTTTACCCAACTAAGCCATCACCCACAGAAGATACTGTGGCCTTTAATTCTTTACTTGATAGAGCGGCTACCTACCATAATGTAGATATGCACTCTGACGCTATTGAAGAAGACTTTCTCTTTGATACACTAACAACATCTGAGAGACATGTAAAAACACTCCCCATTTTGAAGGGCGTCTTCAAACACGCACATGACATTTTTAAGGACACTGCTTGGGCACGGGTCATAAACCCTAGAATTGAAAAGAAATATAGGTCTGCACCTATAGATCCTACATACATTAAGGGTCAGCTACCCCTAGACTCCCTAGTGGTATCCAACGCACGTAAACTGGCTAACTCCCAAACTACCAGAGAGGCTGCTCCTCCGGACAAAGAGTCAAAAATCTTTAAGGCATCAGGCAAAAGAGTAGCTGCTCAAGCAGCAAACTCATGGAGAATTGCCAATACACAGGCCTTGCTGGCCAGATATGACAGGGCACACTACGACAGCTTAGAAGAAATTCTCCAACACTTACCTGACCCTTACAAACAGCAGGCAGATTAACTTCTACAGGAGGGAAAGCTCATCACCAATGCCTCAATTAAATGTGCCCTAGACGCGACAGATACAGCGGCCAGATCTATCAATACAAGTGTGCTGCTAAGGCGACACGCATGGCTCCACATATCGGGCTTTAAGAAGGAAGTTCAATCCACAATTCTTAATCAGCCCATCAACCCAGACTTTTTATTTGGTCCAGCAGTTGACTCAATTCTGGACAAAATGAAAAAGGATGCAGAAACAGCAAAGTCCGTGGGAGCTCTCCAGTCCCAACAACACCGGGGCTCCTTTCGTCGCTCCAATTATAGAGGAGGAGTGCGAAGTAATAAATCACAGCAATCCTCCAACTACAAAAGTAACACACAATCCACATACAGCAAAAACACTAACGGGTGGATACAGAGGCAATAACACCAAGAGAAGGGGTCGCGGAGGAAATGCAAATAGATCCTCCTCTAACACCAAACAGTGACTTCTTGGCACTACCCCCCATACCATATAACACCGGTCGGGGAAAGACTCAACAATTTCTGCCAATCTGGTTAAATATCACATCAGACAAGTGGGTCAGGCAAATTATCCAACATGGCTATTGCCTAGAACTCACCTCAACCCCACCCAGCGTACCACCCTTGCACCGTCCAATGTCACAGGAACATATAACACTACTGCAGCAAGAGGTCATCAGTATGCTGCAAAATGTAAATGTTGTATACTTGTAAAGGGGCCATAGAACCAGTCCCACTACAACATCAGGGAACAGGAGTATACTCCCTATACTTCCTAATCCCAAAGAAGGACGGGTCTCTCAGACCAATATTGGACCCCAGGCCCCTCAACCTGTACATTTTGTCGGAGCATTTTCATATGCTCACTCTCCAGCAAGTCTTACCATTGCGCCGCAAGGGAGACTTCCTAGCAACTCTGGACCTCAAAGACGCATACATTCATATACCAATACACCCTGCTCACAGAAAGTATCTCAGGTTCACCATACAAGGACAGCACTACCAGTTCAAAGTAATACCATTAGGTGCCACAACAGCTCCACGTGTCTTCACCAAATGTCTAGCTACAGTGGCGGCACATCTCAGAAGGCAACACATCCATGTGTACCCATATCTGGACGATTCGCTAATACACGCGCCATCGGCCCAGCAGTGTGCCAACCACATGTCAAAAACCATCCGTCTCCTGCACAGTTTAGGCTTCTCGCTAAACTACCCGAAGTCACATCTGCAACCCTCCCATGTACAACAATACCTGGGAGCAACTATAGATACACTGGCAGCAAAAGCTTACCCCATTGCAGCATGTATCAACAGCATGTAAGCACTAATCCAAAATTCAGGCCCCAACAGCTCGAGTGTTTATGCAACTAATAGGCATGATGGCCTCGTGCATATTCATAGTCCCTCATGCCAGACAACACATGCGTCCTCTCCAAGAGTGCCTAGCAAGGCAGTGGAACCAGGATCAAGGGCAATTACAGGACTACTACTACTACTACTACTACCTAGTGTTGGTGACCAGTCGGGCATACAACTCTCTGCATTGGTGGAATCCACAAAACCTTTGCAAAGGACGACTGTTGCAAGAGCCTGTCCCACAAATAGTGTTAACCGCTGACGCATCCCTACTAGGATGGGGAGCCCATGTACTACACTACACAGTACAAGGACTATGGACTGTACAACAAAAGAAGATGCACATCAACCTTCTGGAGCTGATGGCTATCTTTCTAGCTCTAAAAGCATTCAAGACACACTTATGCAACAAAACCGTTTTGATCCGGACGGACAACATGACAGCTATGTATTGCATTCAAAAACAGGGTGGAACACACTCGCCACAGCTGTTGCACCTAGCTCCAGCAATTTGGAAGTGGGCTATTCAAAGGAACATGTTTCTTATGGCGTTGCACCTAGCTCTGACAATCAAGTAGCCGACCTGCTCAGCAGGCACAGTCAACAAATGCACAAATGGGAGATTCACCCCAAAGTGCTCCAACCATTCTTCCGGAAGTGGGGACACCCTGAGATAGATCTGTTTGCCACAAGCAAACGCAAAATGCCAGTACTTTGCTGCCAGGTTCCCACATCCACAGTCGCAAGGCAATGAGATATGGATGAACTGGTCCGGCAAATATGCGTACGCTTTTCCCCCAGCTCCATTAATACTGCTAGTGGCACGCAAACTACGTGAACATTCACTGACGCTAATCCTAGTTGCTCCCACATGGGCGAGGCAACCATGGTACACAACATTCCTAGAACTGTCAGTGGTGCCTCATCAAAGACTGAGACTCACACCCAATCTTCTAACTCAGAGCCATGGAGAAATCCAACATCTAGATCCGCATCAGCTGAACCTGGCGATCTGGCTCCTGAAATCCTAGAGTTTGGATACCTAAACTTGCCTCCAGACTGTATGAACATTATCAAGGAGGCAAGAAAACCCACTACCAGGGCATGTTATCTTTTTGAAGTCGACGGTGCCGTAGGGATGCCCGGTTTCCAACATTGTGTTGACTGCGACCGCACCATGTCGGTTACGGATTCGCACCGCCAGTGTCTGACGTGTTTGGGCATCGACCACGACGACGAGGCCTGCCCCGACTGTCGGGCCCTTTTGAAGAAAGCCAGGCGAGAGCGGTCTCGCAGGCGACTCGAAATCCGGCAGTCGGCCCCGCGCCGAGTGAGGTCCCGGTCCCACGGGAGGTCGCGGGGACGGAGCCGTCACAGCTCCGGGAGTCGGCACCACTCCTCCAGGTCCAAGTCGTCAGGTAAGAAGCATAAGAAGTCTAAGAGACATCATCGCTCTTCTGACTCCCCCCCCCCCCCCCCCCCCCACGCTCGCGCGATGCGGCCGGGGGTTCGGGTGACACCGCCCACGCGGCTCCTCGGGAGTCGCGGGCGCCGCGTTCGGCCCCATACCCCACGGTCCCTTGGCTGAACGTGACGCCGGAGGAGATCGAGCGTTTCCTCATGGCCATGAGGTCCCTTTCTCCTCAGACGGGTTCCGCGGCGCCTTCGGGCCCAGTGAACCCGTCTGGGGGCCCCAGTGGGTCGGGGGCTTCGACCCTAACGCCGTCGATGCCTTCGGCCTCGACGCCGTCGATGCCTTCGGGCAGGGTTCGGCGGCTCCGGTGCCTTCGGGCCCGGCGCTGCGGGGCCCTCTTCGGGCGATGGATCGTCTCCGGTGGACCTTACGACCCCCCCGGCGTCGGTCCACAGGGTGTCACCTCCGGCGCCGTCCCCGATGCCTCCTTTACTTCGGTTCCGACGTCGGAGCGGCGCCGCTGGGCGTCGCATCCGACGCCGGTTGGAGATTTCGTCTTCTATGAACCGACCCCATCGTTTTATGACCCTGAGTCTCAGGAGATGGGTGAAGGGGAGGATTGGGAGGGGTCTGAGGACCCTCTGACCAGGGAGTGTCAGTCTAATATGGACTGGACAGGAGACCTTGGGGAAGCCAGTGGCCTGGACACCTCTCCAGACACTGGATTTGTCTCTCCTCCTACCGTGGCTTCGGAGGAGGGGGCTACGTATAGTGTGGTGTTGACGAGGGCGGCCTTCAGCTCCCCGTCGCGGCCGTGAGGACTAACCTCCTCACAGAGGTCCTTAAACCGCAGTCATGCTCGGCTGAGCCTCTGCTGCTTTTTAATGAGGCCTTGTCCGACGTTCCTCTGGGCACTTAGTCCAGGCCCGCTACGGGTTCGCCCGTAGATAGGAACGTGGCCAGACGCCACTGCCCGGCTCCGGGCGACCCATGTTTCCTGTCCACCCACCCCACCCCCGAGAGCCTGGTCATCCAGGCCTCTAATTCCCAGACCGCGTTCCCGACGGCCCCGCCGGATCGGGAATCCAAGAGGTATGAGAACTATGGCAAGAAAATGTTCTCCTCCCTGAGTTTGGGACTGCGGTCTTGCAACACCGCATGCCTCTTGGGCCGCTACACCCACTCTCTGTGGGAGACGGTGGCGGAAGTGCTGCCAGAGGTCCCGTTGGAGGTAAGGGCCAAACTGGGCCAAGCCCTTGTGGAAGGCCGAGATGCAGCTAAATATAACATTAGGTGTGGGCTGGATACCACCGATTCGCTAGGCAGAGCGATGACAACGACGGTGGCGGTGAGACGCCACGCTTGGCTGAGATCCGCCAATTTTTCGGCAGATGTCCAGAACACACTGATGGACATGCCGTTCGATGGCCGTCGCCTCTTTGGCGACAAGGCGGACCACGCGCTTGAGCGCTTTAAGGACTCCAGGGCTACGGCCAAGTCCTTGGGCCTCTCGGCCCCGCGCCAGCAAACGGGTTCGTTTCGCTCCTTTCGTGGCCAAGGAAGGGGTGTCCCCACACGTGCCGCCAGCCACTCGCCGCAGACTGTCGTCCAGCGTGGCGGTGGCCGTGGAAACCACCGTGGCGGCGGTCGGGGTAACAGGCGAGGTCAGTCCACACCTTCCCCCGCAGCATCCGCCTCTAAACCCTCCTAGTCCGTGCTTTTCGGCCCATGGGACGCCAGTGGGAGGCAGGGTTCGCCATCACCACTCTCACTGGCGCACCGTCACTTCGGACAGGTGGGTGCTGCAGATCGTCCGATGGGGCTACTCCCTCCCCTTTGAGACGACTCCTCAAGCCATGCCACCGCAACTCCACCGCGTATCGGGGGATCATTTGCGGCTCCTGCAGGAGGAAGTTTCGGCCCTCTTGGCCAAGGGGGCCATCGAGCGCGTTCCTGGGCCAGAAGTAGGACGTGGTTGCTACTCCCACCACTTTCTGGTACCCAAGAAGGGCAAAGGGGGCCTACGCCCTATCTTGGACCTGAGGAACATCAACGGCTTCCTCCGGAAGGAGAAGTTCAAAATGCTGACTCTAGCTCAGGTATTGGCTGCCCTGGACCCAGGAGACTGGATGGTAGCGTTGGACTTGCAGGACGCATATTTCCACATCCCCGTCCTGCCGGCCCACCGGCGTTACCTGCGGTTCACGGTAGGCCTCGAGCACTTTCAGTTTACCGTGCTCCCCTTCGGCCTTACAAGCGCCCCACGGGTGTTCACGAAGGTGATGGCGGTGGTCGCAGCTCATCTGCGCAGGTTAGGGGTCTGTCTTCCCCTACCTCGACGACTGGTTGTTGAAGGCGGGCTCGCCCCAGACAGTAGTCAGCCACCTCCAGACTACGGCGGATCTCCTGCACTGGCTGGGGTTTTCCATCAATGTGCCGAAGTCACACCTGTGCCCCTCTCAGAAGCTCCTTTTCATCGGAGCAGTTCTCGACTCGGCGCAGTTTCGGGTTTACCCGCCCGAACAGCGGGTTCGGGATATACAGGCTCTGATTCCGATCTTCGGGCCTTTATCCTGAGTTTTGGTCAGATTGACGCTGCGGCTTCTGGGGCTGATGGCCTCCTGCATCCTTCTGGTGCATCACGCAAGGTGGCGGATGCGGTATCTGCAGTGGGACCTGAAGTTTCAGTGGGCCCAGCATCAGGGCAACCTGTCCGACCATGTCCTGATCTCGGAGGGCACTGCGAGACAGCTGCAGTGGTGGCTCACGGACCGCAAATGGGTCAACGGCAGATCCCTCTCCCTTCCCCAACCGGAGCACGTAGTTGTGACGGACGCGTCCCTCCAGGGCTGGGGAGGCCACTTGGGAGAGGCGGAGATCAGAGGCATCTGGTCTCCGGCGTAGTCCCGGCTCCATATCAACATGTTGGAGCTGCGGGCGATTCGTCTGGCACTGAAGGCATTCCTCCAGTCTGTCCGAGGGAGTGCAGTGCAGGTGTTCACGGACAACACCACCGCCATGTGGTACTGCAACAAACAGGGTGGGGTGGGGTCGTGGACCCTCTGCCAGGAGGCTCTGCGCCTCTGGCAATGGCTGGAACATCAGGGCGTGACTCTGATGGTTCAACACCTGGCAGGTTCTCTGAACGCCAGGGCGGACTAACTCAGCCGACGGTCCTCGATGGATCACGAATGGCGTCTGAACTTGGACGTGGCGCAAGGTCTCTTTCTGCAGTGGGGAGAGCCTTGGTTAGATCTATTCGCCACCGAAGAGAACGCACAATGTCATCAACAATGCGCGTTGGAATTTCCAAGGCGGCACTCGCTTGGAGATGCTTTTCGTCGCGAGTGGAGTTGCGGTCTGTTGTACGCCTTTCCGCCTATACCACTTCTGCCCAGAGTGCTGAAGATCAGGCGCGACCGGGCCCAAGTCATTCTTGTGGCTCTGGACTGGGCTCGAAGGTACTGGTATCCCGAGCTACTCAGTATGTCAGTCGATCCCCCGGTTCGTCTGCCTCTTCAGGAGGACCTTCTGTCGCAGCAGCAGGGGACGGTCCTCCACCCGAACCTGTCCAGTCTCCACCTCCATGCTTGGAGATTGAGCGGCGACAGTTGAGGCCATTTGACTTGCCTCCTGAAGTTTGCAACATCATTCTGGCAGCCAGGTATCCCTCCACAAAGTCGGTATACGCCTGCAGGTGGAACAGATTTGTGGCATGGTGCACAGCAAAGGCTGTGGATCCTCTTAATGCCCCTCTTTCGGAGGTTCTCCTCTTTCTTCTCTCTCTTGTCCAGCAGGGCTCTGCTCTGGGCACTATCAAGGGCTACCTTTAATCTCTTTCACCCTTTCTGAGGCTGCCTGACCAACCTTCTTTGTTCAAGTCCAGTATCGTTAATCGATTCCTGAAGGGCATCACTCATACGTTTCCTCCTGTTCCCTTCGTGATGCCTCAGTGGGACTTGAACCTGGTTCTTACGTTTCTGATGTGCGCTCCCTTTGAGCAGCTTCACAACTGTCCCCTTCGCCTTCGTTCTTTGAATACTGCCTTCCTGGTTGCCATCACCTCTGCCAGAAGAGTGAGTGAGCTCCAGGCTCTGTCTTGTAAACCTCCCTTCCTTTCAGTCCATCCGGACAAGGTAGTGTTACGGACAAGGCCCTCCTTCCTACCCAAGGTGGTCACGGCCTTCCACATTGGGCAATCTATCACCTTGCCCACTTTCTTTCCGCCTCCGCACCCCTCGAGAGAGGAGGAGAGGCTCCACCGTCTGGACCCAAAACGTGCGCTTTCATTCTATTTGAATCGCACACAGCAGTTCCGGGTGGATGATCAACTCTTTGTTGGATACGCGGGCGCTAAGAAAGGTAAAGCGGTGCACAAGAGGACCATCTCTCGGTGGATCATCTTGTGTATCCAGGCGTGTTACTCCTTGGCTAAGAAGAAACCCCCTGTTGGGCTGAGAGCTAATTCCACTCGAGCTACAGCCACTACGACTGCTTTGGGCCGTGGTGTGCCCTTGCAGGACATTTGCCAGGCAGCTACGTGGGCCTCGCTGCACACGTTTGCAAGACATTATTGCCTGGACAGTCAAGTCCGGAGGGATGGCCGCTTTGGCCGTTCAGTCCTCCAGGACTTTCTGGTGTAATATTGGTTCGCAGACCCACCACCACGGGGTTGGTATTGCTGGGGTATCTATTCTAAGGTAAGGAATCTATCACTAACGTGTCTCTTTCAGATGCACAAGTTACTACTTGTGTAACGATATATCTGTAAGAGACATTAGTTAGTGATAGATTCCTTACTGACCCACCCATCCTCCCCGTTCTGCGAACCGATATCTAGGGTTAAGGTTTCCCCCTTTCAGGACCCTAGTTTCATGGCACCAGTGTTGGTTTTTGTCATGGCTCTGCGCTTCTGGCGCGGAAAAGCTGTGGCTAAGAACTGACGTCAGCACGCGGAGGCGGCGTCTATATACTCCGACGTCATCACGGCGCCGACGCCGGACGCGGAGCCGCAGACGACCCCCACCGACGCGCAAGGGTACTGCTACGCAAAAGTTTCCGGATCCAGTCTGACGCCTGGGGATATTCTAAGGTAAGGAATCTTTCACTAACTAATGTCTCTTACAGATATATCGTTACACAAGTAGTATTTAGCTTCGTTAGCAGCATATCTTCAAAACAGGCAACACCTTTCACTTTTTGGGGTGCCAGCTATTAAAGCGTTTATGGAAGGACTCAAACGCGTAATTCCTCCAAGACACCCACCTTCACCAATCTGGAATCTAAACATTGTTTTAACCAGGCTTATGGAACCACCTTTTGAACGACTACACTCATGCGAAATACAATTTCTTACTTGGAAGGCGGCTTTCCATGTTGCCATTACTTCGCTTCGAAGAGTTAGCGAGCTTCAAGCCCTAACTATTCAAGAGCCATTCATCCAAATACATGCAAATAGAGTAGTTCTCAGAACAAACCCTAAATTCATGCCAAAGGTGGTATCCCATTTCCACATAAATCGAACCATCGAACTGCCAGTGTTCTTTCAAAATCCACAGACAGTAGCTGAAAGGGCCTTGCATACTCTACATGTCAAAAGAGCTCTGCTATACTATAAAGACAGAACTAAGGCATTTCGAAAGACAAAACAGTTGTTTGTTGCTTTCACACAGCAACATAAAGGCAATCCTATTTCAAAAGCAGGTATAGCCAGATGGTTCGTTAAATGCATCCAGATATGGTATTTAAAAGCCAAACGCACCTTAACAGTTCCCCCTAGGGCGCATTCCACACGCAAGCTAGGGGCATCCATGGCTTTCCTGGGTAATATTCCTTTACACGAAATTTGTAAAGCAGCCACATAGACAACAACACATACATTTACAAAACACTATTGTGTAGATGTACATTCAAAACAGCAAGCTGCTGTAGGACAGGCTGTTCTCAAAACTATTTTTCAGACTGCTGCAGCTGACACAGGTAGCCACTGCTAAGGGAGATACTGCTATACATTCTATGCACAGATATGAATTCAGCAGCCCACAATCTGAGGAGGAAGAGGATGCCTATGCGCACTGTAGTCCGAAGGAGGAGCCACCTATCTCGTGATACTTCGAAGACTCTTCCAGGACAACAATGTGCAATCATCCGGACCCAACACTAGGCAGCGATCTATGCACAGATATGAATGTCAGCAGCCCTACATGCCAAGAACAGATGCATACTGGTAAGTAGCATATTCCTTAGCATACCAGCTTAGCCAGACCCCACTGCCGCCACAGCAAGCACTTTAGTCTTTTCCCAGAATGTGACCTGGATCAGGTAGACCACGTGCTGGTCAGCAGGGGCACTAATCCTCCGTCCTGTGGCTACGCCTTCAAGCTGCTTTAGCTTGCCCTTTAACCTCCAGCCTTTAGAAGGACAAATCTAGTACTTTCCGTAAGGGGTGGCAACAAATTACGTCAGACAGGTGGGTCCTCCAAATAGTCATATAGGTTTACACCCTTCCATTTCTTTTCGGCTCGTTGCTTCTTCCACCTAGAGCACCTTTGAGAGGACCACCTGGCCATTATACTGCAGGAAGTGCAGGCTCTCTTAAACAAAGGGCCATAGAAAGGGTACCAGCCTCAGAAATAGTGACTGGACATTATTGACATTTTTTGTATGCCAAAGATCAGCAGCCTTTGTCCTATTTAAGATGCTCATTGGCCAAGGTTCAGTCTGCTCTGCATCCAGTTAACTGGATGGTAGCCCTCGACTTACAGAATGCATATTTTAATCTACCCATCCTGCAATCCCACCGATGTTACCTCTAGTTCAGGGTAGACCAGAAGCATTTCTAATTTGCCAAGCTCCTGTTCGGACTTACCAGTGCCCTTTGTGTATTCATGAAATTGATGACCGTTGTTGCAGCACATCTTCAGAGTTCAAGGAAAGCAGTTTTCCACTACCACTATGGACTGGCTGTTGAAGGCATCCTGACTTTTTCGCTGAAACCTTCTTTAAAAGGAGGCGTTCTGTATACAGTGGTATTTAGCATCTTCGCTCCATTGCAGAGAGTCCACAACATTTGGGCCGTGATCCCAATGTTTAAGCCTTGACCCTGGATCTCCATGATAGTGCCCCTGGCGTGTTTATTGGCCTCCTGCTTCCTGCTTGTCCACTGTGCCAGGTGGTACATGAGGGCTCTGCAGTCGGATTGGAATTTCGGTGTGTCAATCATCAGGGAAACTGGTCTGATTCCATCCAGGGCGTGGAGGATATTCCAAATGATTTGCATTGCTGGCTGATAGGCAGAATTTCCAGTGGCATACCCCTCTCCCTTTTCCACTCAGAGGTGACTGATGCGTCCCTGCTGGCTTTGGGAGGTATTGTAGTAGAGGTGAAGATCCGAGGATTCCACATCTGAAAGGAACTTGTAGCTCTGATTCCTTACACTAGAATAATCCCCAAGTGTCTGACTGGATCCAGAAAGTTTTGACTAACACTACATGGGAGAAAGTGGCTCTATATATACTGGACCAAAGTAAGATACAGTGTGTATAGACAACAAACCCCAGAGGTATAACAGAGGTTAAAGTCAGGGCTGACCTTACTCTCAAAAGTGGTAGCTTGGTCGAGCAGTAAGGCAGTACCAGAGGACAGTGTAAAGCAGTGTCAGCAAAAGGTTTCACACACTCAAGGACTGAAATCCTGGCCAATTGTTTTTATATCAACAGATATAGTTTTATTTTTAGAACCAACAGGTACCAAAATATACTTTTCTCAATTATGAGTGATCTCAGGTAATTACTTTGCAGGAAGGAAATAACTTTGTAAACACAACAATTACAGGGGTTGCAGTAGGCAACACAATTCTAAACACAATCTAACATTGAGCTCAATGGGTTTTTCTACAAAAAATGCAGTTGATTACATTGTAAATTACTTTTGTAATTCCAGGACTCGATCCCAGTTTCAGTCCTGGGGTCTAAGCTGGAAACAGTTAAGTAAAAACATTTAGGTTATTGCAATGATTTTTAAGGAATATAAAGGTATTTTAAAAGTTCACACTTAGTAACTTTTCAGTGAAAATCTAGCAATGTTATCCAATGGGAGAAAATTCAGGTTAAAGGTAAAGTACGTTCTCGTTACTTTTGTAATCCAGTACTGGGCTCCTAGGTCCAGCACTGGGATCTCTACTTAAGACAGGTAAGTAATTATGTTTCAGTAGGTGGTACGATTTTTAAGGAATGTTTCAAGTTTTCAAAAATAGATACTTAGAAGAAATTTCACAGAAAAGCAGACCATGGATTCCTATGGAGACAATACAGGTTACTAGTAAACCCGGCTAGGATTGCTTTCAGTACTGGGCTACAAGGTACAGTACTGGCTTCTCAGTACTGGCTTCTCTCCTGATCACAGGTGAGTACTTTGGAATTCGGTATTCGGCTAATTTGATAGGAATATTTTAGAGTTTCAAAACTTCACACTTAAAAGATTTTTCGAGTCAAACCAGTCAGTGTTATCCTACGGCAGGAAAGTGAGTTATCAGTTTCCACGTGAGTACTCTACTGGTGAAGTTAAGGTTCTGGGCATAGACTCAGGGGTCCCCCAGGGTCAGGTAGGTACAGTTGGTACATCCTCAGCGGCACAGGGGCAGCTGGGTGCAGAGTTAGTTAGGCCCAATGGAGGGGAGGGAGCCTTCGATTGGTGGCAGCAAGCAAGCAGACCACACGGCTGTTGGAGCTGAGCTCCTGGTCACTTACTCATGGCAAGTGGGGCAGTAGAGTAGGGTAGTAGTTGCAATTCCAGCAGCACTCGGGCGGCTGGGTGCAGTGTTCCTTTGAGCCGTCGGGCGCCCAATGTTATTCAATGGAAAAGGGAACAAAGGCTGCAGACGCGAGGATGGAGATTCTTCAGGTGCCACTACCACTTTGAGAGGTAAGTTGGGATCTTGGAGAAAAGGTGAGTACCCCAAAGGAGGGCACAGGGGGCCGTGGGGCGCCGGGTGCAAGGATGTCTTTGGGTGTCGGGAATCTTAGCCTCTGCTGGTCGCGGTTGGCGGGGGGGGGGGCGGGTTCTGAGGCTGCAGGCGTCGTCTGGGTCGTCGAGGAGGGTCTTTTTTGGCACTGGACTTCTGGTCCCAGTCGCCAGGGGGACGTCCTCGTCGTCTTGGATCACTCTGGCACAGGATCCGAGGAAGGAAGGTTCACAGAGCCCCTAAACACTGAATTTAGGGGCGTTACAGGTAGGACAAGGGCAGGTACCAATAGGTCCCTGTCCTGTGGTGGGTACACCCCCTAGTCTGCTCCCCTCCTGTGGTAGGGGGGCAGGAACCTATCTGTGATTGGGACGGGCTCCCCATCTTCAAGATGGCCGGAGCCTGGGGTTGCGCTTCACCTCGCCTCTCCCACCTAAGGGGTTGGGTTGGCACAGTCTGGTACACCCCCCTTCCTGACATAGGGTTTCCCGCCAGTCTTCCCGCCAGAGTGGGGGTCAGAACTGGTGGGGGCCAGATGCTGGGTACAGCAAATGGTCTGGAGAAGCTCACAGAGGCGGCAGGCCTTTAAAGCCCTGCCCATCCATGGGGAGGAGACCTAGCACCTCGCCCAGGATGTGCATTGTTGCAGGCCCAGGAGAGCGGGGGCTCTCCACCCAGGGGTCCAGCAACATGTCTGCTGTGTGGCAGCCTAGGCAGCCTCTCAGTCCAGACGTGGATTGTAGGTTAGGTTTCAGGGGCATCTCTAAGATTCCCTCTGGTGCGTTTTACATTAATCCTCACACTGGCATCACTGCGGGTTTAATGTGCGGAGCAGTTTGATACCAAACTTCAGTCTTCAGTGAAGCCATCATGGTGCTGTGGAGTTCGTAATGACGACCTCCCAGCACCATATACTCTTAATGGCAGCACTGCACATACAGTGCCCAGGAATGGTCCTGGGTACTCTAGGGGCACAGGGCTCATGCACCTGTGCCCACACCACTGGCATAGGGCACCCAGCTAAAGGGGTGACTGTTGTATGGGCAGTGGGGTTGTGGGCTTGGCACGCAAGGATGTGTGCCATGTCGACTCTGTTTAGTTCTGTACTTAGAAACTCAGCCTGCAGAGGCAGTGTGTGGGTGTCTGGGTACAGGGCCCCTAAGGGTGGCACAGTAAGTGCTGCAGCCCTTAGGGGTCTTCTCTGATCACCATGCCCTGGCTACCTAGGGTACCATTTACTAGTGGCTGACAGATGGCCAGAGATGCCAATTGGGTTTTGTTTCAACACAGCTTTAGGGAAGAAACACAGGCCCTGGTTGGCAGGAGCCCAGGGCACACTGTTGAAGCACATCAGCAGTTCAGCAAAAAATGGGGGCATACCAATGCAAGAAAGATCGCACTTTCTCACACTACACCTGTGCGGCGATAGGTGGTGTATCATCATTCGCACTGGGTGTGGCATGCACAGTGCCTATATAGGCTCTCGCCCCATTGCACAGATGTCTGTTCCATTCTTTCCACGCCAGTCAGTGCAGATCTGGAGAGAGCTACAACCCCCAATCACTTTTCGACTGGCCTTTTTTTAAACTTGTCAAATATTTTTTGAGACTTTGTCTCCTGGTATGAGGATGTCTACTAAAAAGACAGGTTTTAAACCATGCAACGCTTGTGACCACCAGATGTCAGTGACTGACCCACACTTGGTTTACCTTTGGGGTGGGTTGCATGATCACAACGCCAAGATGTGTAAGGAATGCTGTGCCAATGGATCCAAAGGCTTGAGGGAGTGGTCCCTCAACCTCCTTGCTGACTTACCCTGCAACATTCCAGATCTCAGTCGCAAGAAAGACCCCGAGATAGTTCACGGAGCTGCACCCATATATTGTTATCTCATTCGAAGTCATAGGGAAAAATCCAGAAAGTACACAAAAAAGTTGTCGAAGAGGTCTTAGACTTTCACCACGCAGGTCTTCAGACGAGTCGCGGGGCATTCTGCACTCTAGGCCGAGCTATGTGTTGAAGATGGCACCTGGACCGGTGCCAGGGATCCAGTGACTCAAGTAGTCAAACCTCTCCTGGTGCTTGCTCCAGTGCCGATATCGCAGGCGCCACCTATGCCCATCGGTGGCACCGCCCCTGCAATCCTTCCCGACTCCGACATGGAGCCGAACAGGCGTCAGTCACTGGCTCCGACCACTGGGTGGGGGAGTGGACTGCTCATTTTGAAACCAGTGCCTCATTCCTGGGTCGGTATGAATGGGAGGGGGTCTGTGAACCCTTATGGTTACCAGTCCTTCGAAGACTCAAATGGACACCTGGTATGAGGATCTGGCCGAGATCAGTGGCCTGGATACCTCACAAGACACTGGCCTTGTCTCTCCCCCGTACCATGGGTATGCAGGAGGGTGCCTCATTTGCTATGGTGGTGAGAAAGGCAGCTGAGGAATTAATCTTTCTGTTGCCCTCCGTGGTAGTCAAGCAGAATGTCTTGACGAAGGTGCTTCAACTGGGAGTCACCCATCTAAACCGCTTCTCCCTTTCAATGAAGTCCTCAGCGACGTCCTCCTCTGGGCCTGGTCCAAACCTGTGCAGAGGCTCCTGTGCACAGTTGCTTGTCGCTAACGACGGGCTGACTGAGTTCACCTTTACTCTGTGAGGAAGTGTCAACTGTACTGGCCAAAGGAGCAATAAAGAGGATGCCGACATCAGAAGTAGGTCATGGTTGCTGTTCCCGCTTCTTTCTTGTGTCAAGGGACAGATTCTCCGTCCTATACTAGACCTCCACCTTCTCAATCGCTTACTCAAGAAATAGAAATTTAAGATTGCCTGCGATCTTTCAAGTTCGGGTTTTCCTGGACCTAGGAGACTGGATGTTAGCGTTAGTTACAGGACACATTTTCACATCCATGTCTTATCTGCCCACAGGTGTTCTTTGCGATTCACGGTAGACCTTGAGCACTTTTTTTTCCATGCTCCCCTCTGGCCTTATCAGCACCCCTCCGATGTTTACCATGTTAGTGGTTGCCGCATATCTGTGGAGATCAGGGGTCCCAGTCTTCCCCTATCTCAACGATTGGCTGTTGAAGGCAAACTCTCCCTAGGCAGTCTTTTTCTTCCTCTAAACTATGGTCAACCTTCTAGATTTGCTTGGGTGCACTCTCAACATGCCGAAGTCACACTTGACTCCTTCCTGGGCAACCCTTCATTGGAGCTGTTCTGGACACAGTGTAGTTTCGGGCCTGTCCTCCCGAGCAGCGAGTACAGGATATTCAGCCTTATACCAATGTTTCAGTCTCTATTCTGGATTTTGGTGAGACTGACGCTGAGGCTGCTGGGCCTCAAGGCATCCTACTTGTGCTGCATGCCCGTTGGCATATGCGGGCTCTGATGTGTGACCTGAAGTTCCAGTGGGTGCAGTATTAGGGGAATCTGACTCCGTCCAGATCTGCGTGAACTGCAGAAGACCAAACAGAGCGGACTGTAGTGGCAGATGAGACACTCTTGGAGTGGCCATCTGGGAGAAATGGAGATTAGAGCCCTCTGATCTCCGGTGGAATCAAAGCTATATATCAACCTGTTGGAGCTTCGGTCAATCCATTTGGCATTAAAATCCTTTTTTTCTTTCAATCAAGGAAAGGCTGGTCAGGTGTTCGAATGACATCACCATGTGGTACTTTTTAACACACAGGGCAGGTAGGGGCGTGGACTTTCAGGAAGCTGTAGGACTCTGGATGTGGATGCAGCACCAGGCCTATCCCTTACGGTTCAACAGCTGATGAGATCTCCGTACACCAGAGCACGCAAACCCCGCTTTCGTTGCCTAGCAGATTACAAATATCGTCTCCATCGGGAGGTGGTGCAAGGCCTCTTTCAAGCGTGAGGAGGGCTATGGCTATATTTGTTCGCCACTGCAGATAACGCACTAGGTCAGCAGTTTTGCGTGCTGGATATTCCAAGGCAGCTATCGCTTTGAAACACTTTTCGCCTATAGTGGAGCTCAACCTTCCTATTGGGCATTTTTTTCACCAGTGCCACTCTTGCCAGAGTTCTCAAGATCAGAAACGGTCAGTTCCAAGTAATTATTGTGACTCTGGATTGGGCACGTTGAGTCTGGTATCCCGAACTTTTGAGCATTGGCATCGGTCCTCCGATCAGGCTGCCCCTTCAGGAAGATCTTTTTTCACAGAAGCAGGGCATGCTTCTGCACCCAAACCAGAAAATGCTTCACCTTCATGAGTAGAGATTGAATGGCAACAATTGGCAGCTTTGACTTTCCTCCCAAAGTCTGCATGTTTTGGCAACCAGGCATCCCTCCGACAAGACGCTCTACTCCTACCTTTGGAAGTGTTTGACATTGTGTACAGATCTTTCTGCTTATCCAGTATTGGGTTATCTTTCATAGATACACATGCCTGAATCATTCTCCGTCGCCGAGGCGGGAGTCCCACAGTTAAAAATATATATATATATATATATACACACACACACACACACAAAAGCAGTGCCTTAGTAGTCCCAAAACTTAGTAACCTATCTACCTCATTGTATGAAAAGACCTAAAAATAGTTCCAACCAATCAGCTGCCAGCACCCTCTAGAACCTTTCCTGCAGAGGCAGTTCTCAGATTTTCATCGCACGTCGTGTGTAAGTGAGTCTCCCTGAGTGGTGTGGTGTGGCTCACTGGTTAGAGGCGGCAGACCCGGAAGCAGAGGACGGCCCGGGACCAGGGTTCAATCCCCGAAGCGGCAGGGTCGTGAACCAGGTTTAGCGGACTCGATAATTCTCGCCTCGGTGCCTACTCTAACCAGCGATCACACTCGGCAACTCTGGGCATTAGCTTGCCTCATCTCCACAACGGCCCCCCACAAACGCCGGGGATGCCTGGTTTCACCTTGGAGATACCCAGGAGGGAACATCTCACAGGGAAAGCCAGGACGGGTTCCCCAGCGGTCTATAGCGCCAGGATGCCTCCGGGTAGCAGTGCGCTTTACAAGACACACACATTTACATTTTACATTACATTTGAGTGCCTACTCAGTTTCTTCTTCAAGATGTCTGACAAGAAAGCTCTCTTTAGAGGCTGCAGGACCTGTGATAAGAGGGTCCATGTAGATGAATCGCACAAAGACTGCATCTACTGTCTACAGCCTAACCATGTAGTTAAGGATTGTAGAATATGTCGAACCTTTCCTGCTAAAACCATCAGAGACAGGGAAGCAAGGTTACTTATATGGCTGAAATCCTCATCAGCTGAGGAGGATGATAGGGCCTCAACATCTAGCAAGAGGGCTAGATCCCACAACAGCTCCTCTTCAGAAGGGAGGAAGGAAGCACCACAAAGCTTCTCATGAAGCTTCTGACCAGTCAAGGAGGTCTCCCATTCCTCCTTCTGGATCAGCCTTGTCTCCGTCCTCTGAGATTTCCAAAAGGCCTTCAACCTCCAGAACAGTGAGTAAAGCCCAGATCAAGACCCTTTCTCAGGTGTCTTCTCATACGGTATCTGTGACCTGCTGCTCCTATTTCTTCAACTACGTCTCTACCATGGCTATTACATCACCTATTGTGTCTTCTAAAATATCTACGTCCAAGAGATCTAGTGTGGCGAAGTACTCGTCAACAGAGTTCCTCATCTAAACCTCTGTCGACGACCGCATCGACGTAGAGTTTGTCGACGACAATTCCCTCGACGACCGACATCGTCGATGAAGAGCCCATCGACGACGACACCACCTTCGACGAAGAGCCTGTCTACAAAGACCCCCATCGACTATCCCGTCTACGACGACACCGTCAACTAAGATGACCCCGTTGACGGCGAAAAGCCAGTCGATGACAAAGTCAGTAGACGAAAAGTTGGTCATCAACGATTCCTCCAGTGTCACAGGCAACGCCTATTTCCTATACTCACTTCCAGTTAAAAACCTACCGCAGGCAAGACTACAGCAATATCTCAATTACTACCATCGCATATTTTGGAGACTTATGTGGAAGATGATGAGGAAGATGAGGAGGGTTCTTTCGGCATAGCTCGCCATCCCTCGGAACTACAGATAAAATGCCAAGATGATGGCGACTAAGAAGATTTCCAAGAGCATTTTTATCAAGATGTTTCTACCCCTTTTCAAAGACATCCCAGAAGGGCTTCACATCAAGGAGAGACCTGTCATCTTCCTCCTTCTTTGATGCAAGACCTACAGGCCTTGTTGGCTGATTATTGGCAAAGGTTTCCTTCTGAAACGGCTATTCCTGTTTTGCCTCTCGCACCGGCCGTCATACCAGCATCGTTACCGCCAGTGGAGGTTCCTAGTTCTCCAAGGCAGCCCTCTGGGACAGTGGCACAGGGGGGCACCAGGATACTGCATTCTCGGATGAGGAATGTATCGAAGAGGGTGAATTACCTGACAACACTGGTGATGGGGATCCCTGGGATAACTACATTATTCCTATGCCCTCTCCACCTGTTCCTCAGCCATCAGATTCTCCTCCTGAGGATATCGGCGGTTTCCACAACATCATGCAGCAGGCTGCGACAACATTCCAATTACCAGTCACTATTGAGCAATCTCACTGCTTCTTGCATTATTTTAAAGAGGATTATAGAAAAATTACAAGAGCAATTCCGATTATAGACTACATTTGGAATGAAGGTCTTAAAATCATGAAGACACCTGCCTCTATACCCACGGTTCTTCTGCGGATTGAGAAGAAATACCGAGCACCTCTGGATACTCTATCCTGCCTTATAGCTCATCCAGGCCCGGATTCAGTCATATCACAAGCTGCTCAGCAGAGATCAAAGAATCCGGCCACACTAATTTCAACTCCGCCTGATAAGGATGGTAGAAGATTGGTTCTGATGGGAAAGAAGTTTTCCACTAATGCTGCATCCTCCATTAAAGCAGCAAATTCCCTGGCAATTTTGGCACGGTATGACCGCCAGATGTGGTCGGATTTGACAGAGG
Source organism: Lissotriton vulgaris (assembly GCF_964263255.1). Lineage (NCBI taxonomy): Eukaryota > Metazoa > Chordata > Amphibia > Caudata > Salamandridae > Lissotriton > Lissotriton vulgaris. The sequence continues at coordinate 1,766,185,420 of NC_141691.1, read as the reverse complement.
TCATAGACCTCATCCCGGAAGATCGTCGACAAGAGGCAAGAAAAATTGCATTGGAAGGAGAAAGAGGCGCTTCCGAAATTGACTGCGCTCTAGACATCGCTAATACCAACTTCAGGCAGCTTGCAGGGTCTGCGGTAATTAGACGCCAGGGATGGCTTAAGGCGACATCGTTTAGGCCAGAGGTGCAAACCAAAATCCTGGATATGGCCTATGACAGCGATTCATTATTTGGGAAGCACATAGATGAAGCATTGTTGGCGATCAAGACTGATACAGATACTGCAAAATCATTGGCTGCTCTCCAGTACAACCGGGAATCTTTCCGAGGAGCCAGAGGTCGTGGCTTTACATCCAGGGGAGGTTATCACAATCAGCAGAACAGGCAGTACCAGTCGCAATACAATCAGCCTTACTATCAATCATCATACAGACTAGCTTCATCTGGTAGTTTCTCTCGTCAGGGCCAACTAAGACGGTCAAACAACCAAGGCCGCGACTCCAACAGGAAACAATGAGTCAGCAGGACGCCAGTAATTTCCCCCTCCCTTCCTGTGGGCACAAAGATCTTGGCCTTTTTTCATCAATGGCAACAGATCACGTCAGATCAGTGGGTCCTCGACCTAGTACACAACACAAGGGTCATACTTTGGAATACACAAAGAAACCACTTACAACCCCACCCAAGGGTCCCCCTACCCCTCGTCTACACTTAATTTTCAAAGAAGCCTTAAACATGCTCCGCAAGAATGCGATAGAAAAGGTTCCAGTGTTGCGGAAACGGTTTTACTCTTGCTTCTTCCTCTTAAAGAAAAAATCAGGGGAGTGGCGTCCGATTCTCGATCTTCGCAAGCTCAACAAGTTCCTGAAAAAAACAGTTATCGAATAATGATGCTTGCCGAAGTGTTAAGCTGTCTCAACGAAGGGGACTTCATGGCTTCTCTGGACTGGGTAGACTCATGCTTCCATATCCCTATACATCCCAAACATCGCAAATACCTACAATTCACAGTGGCTGGCGTCCACTTTCAATTCAAGGTGCTTCTGTTCGGACTGAAATAAGCACCAAGGATTTTCAAGAAATGCCTTGCACCAGTTTCTGCAACTCTGAGGTCTCGGGGGAATACAAGTGTTTCCCTACCTCGACGACTGGTTTCTCAAGGGACCTTCGGAACAGATAACGGAAAAGGCTATTTCAACATGCCTACATCTCTTTTCAAGTTTAGGTCTCACTCTCAACGAAAACAAATCACAGTTACATCCTCTCCAAGTGATACCCTTTCTGGGAACAATGCTGGACACCATACAGTGCAAAGCATTGTTATCAGAAGATCGCCAACTACGACTGCAAAAACTAGCAAGGTCCATCTCAAAAAGGTGCGTTTCTTTCCGGACATTTGCTTCTCTTCTGGGGATGTGCTTGTCTGCAACCTGGTTCCGTTGGCACAACTCCGAGTGAGACCTCTAGAAGAAGAATTGCACCTACAATGGCATCAAGCCGTAGGGTCATTCGATGACTCCATCAAGATGACATCGAGCATCATTCATGCTCTCAATTGTTGGTCTCAAAAAGCAAACTTGTCTCCAGGCCTCACTTTCTTGACCACTCCTCCAGAATTCGTTCTAACAACGAACGCATCCATGGAGGACTGGGTGAGACCATCTCCAAGACTTAGAGTCAGGGAAGATGGTCAAAACAGTACCAATAAAAACATATCAACAGTTTGGAGCTGCGGGCCACTTTTCTCTCTGCAGGCATTCCTTCCGAGGATTGCGGACTCCTCAGTGCTGGTCCGTACCGACAATACGACCAGCATGTATTACATCAACAAACAGGGGGGAACGAGGTCACTGTCTCTATCGCAGGAGGCTCAGGAGCTGTGGGAGTGGGTTACAGCAGTGGTTCCCAAACTTTTGACTCCTGAGGACCCCCATTGAGTCACCACAGGAAGCCGTGGACCCCTAAGCAATTTTCAAACATTAAAACTGTAATTCGAACAAATTAACACACATGTGCACACAAAACAAATACTCAAATTACTAATGATTTTAGCGACATATTTACAAGCCCTATCACCATGGGAACCTCACTTACTGAGACGTTCCTGTGACGATAGGGGCTTCGCCTTATTTACAAGGCAACGTTAAGCCACTTAAAGTGGCTTAACAGTGCCTTGAAATAAGACCTCCGTTCACCCAATGCTTAGTGTGAAAGGGGTGTGCAGTGGGTGTTGCGGTGGGCGTTTCCCCTGCAACACCCATTGATTTTGACGCTGCCCCCTATTTACAAGGGCAGCTTAAATGGGAGGCAGCGCCAAAATTAAGGCCAGGAAAACCTGGTCTTAACTTGGCAAAATAAGGTGAAATGCTTCATTTCTCCTTGTTTTTGCAAAACGCCTTGGATTGTTTGTTCAGGAAGGTGACCCTTCATGCACATCAACAATCTTTTTTTTAAAAATTACATTTTGTAACTTCCATGTGTGCTGCTTTAAGCAGCACACATGGAAGTGACAACTACATTTCAAAATTGTTTATGTGCAGGAAGGGGGACCTTCCTGAACATAAACAATCTTCTGTTAAGTGAAGCGCCAGTGCATGGGAAACGCAGGGCTGCACCATATTCTTGTACTTATGGTGCAGCCCTGCGTTTCTGAAGTGGCGGAGTGTGTTGTTAAGCCAAGGAGGCTAACAACACTCTCGGCCACTTCTGTTGTATTTTATATTGAAAGAATTGGCAAGAAAACGAAAAAAGTTAATGGGAAGGTTGGTGCTGCATCTCGGTGACTAACTTTTCAATGGTTGGTTTTATTTCGCAGTACGAGGCTCCTGCCCGGGCCAGACTGGAAATCCAAAGCAGCCCTGGCAAATGATTTCAGACCAGTCCCCATACGGTGCACACCAAGTGCAGTGAGTGAGCCTGACCACTGCAAAGGGGGCTTTGGGAAGCTCTCCCCAAAGAAATGTAGTATGGTGCAGTCTACAACACATTTATCATTATATATTGAATTGTATCAGCTTTAAAGAATAGTAAATGAAGACCTGACTATGCACCTGAAAACGAAAATCTTTCTGGGGGTTCTTCAATGATTCCCCCACTATCACCCTCCAACAGTGCTTCTCATCTCTCCAATGCCCCTCTGTCACGTGTATTTATTTTTTTATAGCATCTCTCATACCTTTGTAGGATGTCAGAGCAATTTACATCACACACATATAGAGACAGTGAATCATACGTGTAAATCAGTGTATAGAAAATGTTACTTAAGGCAAAGGGGACAACAAGGTGTAGAACTCACATGTCATTCATACTGGTAGGCATTTTTAAAGAGTGCTTGGTCTGGAGGAGCACAAACTCAGGATTCAGAACATAACACAGTGGTTAGCATTGACTTTAACAATAAAAATGTATTTCCACCCAAATAAGCCTTTTTAGCCTTTTTAGCAGCATCAGGATAATGAAAGACTGGCAAAAAAACATAAGTCCAGAACTTGCACCTTGCAGTTTGCAAGCAGCTGTTTGATGACAGTTTATAGGTCACTGTGCTAGATTATGATTGTCACTTATGAACTGCACTTTAACAAAATAATCTATCTGACAAAAACAGTAACCCACAGACATATGCATTTAAAATACTGTTTTTTAAAATGCATGGTACATGTTCTTTGCAGTAGGCATATTAACCCTCTGTGCTACATTAGATAAGTCAAAGCTGCTACTGGACAGAACTCTCCTCTCTCTCCAGCAGGGACATTAATCACTGGGGTTATCTTGACACTTATTGTTCTTTGAAAACTGCTAATTAAACAATATACTTTGCAGTGCTTTTTTTAAAACTGCTGCCTGCGGACCCCCTGGGAATGTGTCGGGGACCCCTGGGGGTCCGCGGACCACAGTTTGGGAAACACTGGTTACAGCACATGGTATTACCCTAAGAGCAGAGCATGTCAAAGGGCTTTAAAACACTTTGGCCGACACCCTCAGCAGATCTCTCTCAGGATGTCACGTGTGGGAGCTGAGCAGAAACAGGTGGAAAAGATATTTCACGTTTGGGCTAAGCCAACATTAGATCTATTTGCAAGGAGAGAGAACCGCAAATGCCTATACTACGCCAGCAGATTTCCTCAACGGGGATCAAGAGGGAATGCCCTGTCCATGCGATGGTCAGGGATTTATGCGTACGCTTTTCCCTCAATACCATTGATCCCGAAAGTGCTTCAAACGATGAAGAGGGAACGTTGCAGTCTCATCCTGATCGCACCCTGCTGGCCAAGACAATATTGGTTTCAGGAACTACTCCTGTTATCACAGGAACATCCTGTTTGTCTAGTTCCAGCACTCACGATGCTGACAAGGGAAAATGGTCAAATACTACACCCAGATCCACAGTTGTTGCGCTTTCACGCATGGTCCTGACTTCTTGGAATTTAAAGATCTGAAAATATCTCAGGATTGTCATGAAATTCTATCTAAATCTCGTGCCCAGAATACAGTCAGGACATATAGCTTAAAGTGGAAACGATTGTCATTGGTGTGAGGCAAATGATATTCATCCAAGCTCCAGCGGAAGATATCCTTCCCTATTTGCTATTGCTGGCCAAAGCGGGGCTTGTGCTCTCCTCGATCAAGGTTCACCTCGCTGCAATTTCCAGATTCTGAAAGCGCTCCAACAAACCTTCACTTTGCTCTTCATCACTTATCAAGCAATTTTTAAAAGGACTTTTTTGAGTCTGGTTAGTGAAATTCAAGCCTTCACCATTTCAGAACCCTTTTTACAGTTCACTAGAGATTACGTGATTTGGCGAACAAATCCCAAATTCATCCCTACAACACCGTCTCAATGTAATCAAAATCAGCCTGTAAAGCTTAAAACCTTCTTTCCGGACCCAGTTATGCCGGCGGAAAGAGCTTTACATTCTCTAGACGTCAAGCGTTGTCTTAAATTTTATTTACAGGGGATATCAGGGGATCCAATTAATTATTTGTCGCCTATGGTCAAGCCACACTGGGACAGGCTGTAACGAAGGCAACTATAGCCAGATGGATTGCTTCTGTTATACAATTTTGCCATGTCAAAGCCAACAAACCTTTACAGAGAAAGGTCAAAGCGCATTCCACCAGGACTATGGCGGCTTCTACAGCACTATGTTCTGGTGTCGTGCTGCGACATGGAAGAATGTCCACACTTTCACGAAACACTACTGCCTACAATCTGCGTCGCAGGACGATGCAGCGGTGGGACAATCTGTTCTTCAACATCTTCATTAAGGTTAGAATTATAATGTCTCTGATGCTGCATTTGTTTATGTATAGATATGTCTATTATGTTAATTAATGTATATTATTGCAAAGTTTGTTAATTTACAATCGGTATTTCATTTCAACGGTTTTGTATACCTTATTAATATTCTAACTTTCCCGGATGTGTTGGGGACTATCTACACTCTGTCTCCCACCGTCCGCAAACACTATTTGGCTTAATGCTTGCATTTCTGATTCAGGCATGTGAATCTATGAAAGATACCCCAATACTGGATAAAAAAACAAGTTACTTACCTGTAACTACAGGTTCGAGGCATATGAGCTGCAGATTACACACTATGCATAGATGGCCACCTAGTGTTGGGCCCGGATGTTTGCAGTTTGTTTTGTTGTAGAAAAGTCTTTGAAAGTCACAGGATAGGTGACTCCTCCTTTGTATGATACTGCGCAAGCATTGGCTCCATCCCCAGATTGTTTTTTTCTGCCACCGGTGTGTTTCCAGCGCTCCGTGTTGGAACTGATTTTCATTTGGCGTGCAATCCTCACCAACTTACAGAAATTAAGTTTCAAGCGCTTTTCCAGTCAATGCTACTCTTCAACACCGAAAACTTCGATTCCGGTCGTCGTCGATGGCTTTCGGGCCTAACTAGTCCTCGACTCCAGCTCATTAAAAAGTGTCCTCAATGTGGGTGGAAGTTTCCCCGCACTGACCTTCATGAAGTGTGTAACCTTTGCCTCTCCCAGGAGCACGAGGCCAAAGACTGGTCCGCTTGTGCCTCTTTCCACTCCAAGAAGACTATCCGGGACCGAAGAGCGATGCGAACAATGGCTCGATCTTCAGCTTCGACTCCATACGACATCTTCGAGGAAGGCGTCAATGTTCCAGAACAACACGACGTCTACAGCAATTCCGAGGCAGAAGACTCCGAAGTCGAGGACATCACTCCAGCACAGCGGGTCGTAAGTAGGACCGTCGATCCTGACCCTTCCTCGACACACCCAAAGAAGGCCCCGGTCACACCCTCGCCCTAGGGCTCAGGTGCACACCGACACACTGCTTCTACTGTCCCACCTTCGGGCCCTGCTAAGAAGCTAATGAAGCCTTCAGGCGACTCGGGCTCGAGTCGGCCTTCACACGGTGCCGGCGCACACTTACCGGCACCGAAAAAGACCACTTCACGGGCCACGCCGACATCCAAACCATCAGCGCGAAACATACCACAACTCCTTCGGCACTGAAACCCAGGTCGGAACCAAGCAAACCTGCGTCGTATTCGAAAAAAACACCGGAACCGAAAAAAACATCGGATCCCAAAAACATACCGGAGCCGAAAAACCCTTGGAACTGAAAAAAGCTTCAGAGACGAAAAAGACTCCTGCTTCTCCGGTTAAAGACATTGCCAAAAAAACAAAACAAACTGCTTCCGTGCCAAAACCTTCCTCCGCACTGAAAGACTGGCCTCCTGCAGAGGACTTACTTTATCCAGACCCTGCTCAAAAGACTCTAGCTAAAGATCCAATCACTGGACAGCTGATTTTGGCTTCAAAAAAGCGACCACTGGACACTCCAGCTCCGCATTCGAAGGACATGGCTACCTCTCCCTTAAGACTGCCATCCCCTTCTCTTTCACCTGTACCATCACCACATCCTCCCATACCACAACATTCCCCAGCATCCTCTATCATACCAGACGATGACAACAGGGATGATGGCTCTGATGACATGGGAGGGTAACATGCCTGATCCAGCTACTCCTACAGGATCACCTGACCTGTGGGATGATGATTATAACACCCCAGATATCTCAAATGTCCCTCAGGTTGACATATACCCCTCAAGGCCTTCCCCACCAGAAGACACTATGGGTTTCAATCAATTAATTCACAAGGCTGCGCAATATCATGGTGTAGACATGCATACAGACCCTGTAGATGAAGACTTCTTAATGGATACCTTTGATAGTGCATAAAGGTTCTCATCCATTTTACCAATGCTTAAAGGAGTGATTAAGCATGCTCCTGAAGTCTTCAAAGACGCAGTCAGAACTCGGGTCATTAACCCTCGCATAGAGAAAAAATATAAAGCTGCTCCCTCAGACCCAGCATATATTAACGGTCCTGTACTACTATACTCACTTGTAGTTTCCAATGCACGCAAGAGACCAAACTCGCAAACATCAGGTGAAGCCCCACCACCAGATAAAGAGTCTAAGCTACTTGACACATCAGGGAACAGAACGGTGTCTCAAGCAGCAAACATGTGGCGTATTGCCAATACACAGGCATTATTAGCCAGATATGACGGGGCACATTATGACTAATTAGAATCATTAATGAGGCACCTCCCTGATAAGTACAAGGATAGAGCAAATGAATTCATCCAAGAGGGGAAAAACATTACAAACACCTCTATTCGGTGTGCACTGGATGCAGCAGATACTGCCTCTAGGGCAGTTAACACCAGCGTCCTATTATTTATTTATTTAAAGGTTTTGTAGAGCGCGTAGTAACCCTAGAGCATCCCAGCGCTAGAACCTGAGACTCAAGGGGGGTCAGCAATGGAGGGGGTTAGGGGTCAGGGAAGAGAAGGGTCTTTAGTGCTTTCCTGAACTGAAGGAGATTGGGTCCAGTTCTCAGTCTCCGTGGGAGGTTGTTCCAGTGTTTGGCCGTGTGGACCAAGAAGCGGCGGCCTCCGGACCTGGCTTTTTTAACTCTGGGGACTGTGATGAGGTTCTCTCCGCTGGACCGGAGAGCCCTTTCCGCTTTGTAGGGGATGATGAATTCCTTGAGGAGGGGAGGGCCGTTGCTATAGAGAGTTTTGTGGGCCAGACAGAGGGCCTTGAAGGCAACCCTTTCTCTGACTGGGAGCCAGTGGAGAAGCTTAAGAGCTGGCTTTGCCGATGATCTGGCGGGTGTGTCAGTGAGTAGGCGGGCTGCGGCGTTTTGGACTTTCTGCAAGGTGTTGAGAGTGGCCTCGGGAGCTCCCAGATAGATTGCGTTGCAGTAGTCAAGCCTTGCCAGGATGAGGCCCTGAATCAGGAGTTTCTTGGCGGTCGCAGGGAGCAAGGGGAAGATCTTTCTGCAGGCCCTGAGAAGTCCGAAGCAGATTCCTGCCGTCTTTTTTGCCTGTGTTCTGAAGCTCAGGTCGTTTTCGATCCATACGCCCAAGCTCTTGACCTCTTCCTTGGGTGCAGGGGGGTCACCCAAGCAGTTGTGCCAGAGGTGCGGCGGCAGGGAGGGCCCTTTGTGTCCTAGCAGCAAGATCTCGGTCTTGGAACCGTTCAATTTTAGTGATGAGGCGTTCATCCAGCTGTGGACTTCAGTGAGACAGCTGTGAAGATCAGAGGGGGATTGGTGCGGGTGTGAAAGGGTTACCACCAGCTGGGTATCGTCGGCGTAGTTGATGATTGATACGCCGAACGGACTGACCAGTTTCTCCAGCGGGGACATATACACGTTGAATAACGTCGGGCTGAGAGATGAGCCCTGCGGTACTCCACAACGGAGGGGGATAGCAGGTGAGTGGCTGTCGTTCTCCCAGACTTGGAAGGAGCGGCCGTCTAGGAAGGATTTTAGCCACTTCAGGGCCGTGCCCTTTATTCCGATTTCTCCCAGTCGTTGGATTAGGGTGCGATGGTCCACAGTGTCGAAGGCCGCACTGAGGTCCAGGAGGATCACTGCCACTGATCCTCCCGTGTCCAGAATGCTTCTGGCCTTCTCCACTGCTGCCAGGAGGGCGATGTCGGTGCCCTGGCCTGGACGGAACCCTGTCTGGGAGACCCCGAGTAAGTTGTTGCTCTCCAGGAATAGTGAAAGTTGTTTGTTCACTAGCTTCTCCGTGATCTTACTATTTCCTGGGAGAAGGGAGATAGGTCTGTAGTTGGAGAGGTCCTGGGGTCTAAAGAAGGTTTCTTTAGTAGGCCTTTGACCGCTGCCGCTTTCCAGCTAGGGGGGACTAGGCCCTGCGAGAGGGAGGAGTTGATAAGTGACGTGAGGGGGGGGGGGGGTTGATGGTGCTGGACACTTTTTTCAGAAAACGGAGAGGGGCGGGATCGAGGGGGGACCCACTTTTGATTGAAGCCAGTGTCGCGGCTACCTCTTCCGTGGAGACTGGGCCAAAGGTGTCCAGGGAGGGTGCGGGCCATCAGGAAGATGGGAGAGGTGGATGGGATGGTTGGCAGGATCCCTGTCCATGTGGCTAGATTCGATAGGGGGAAGGGCAGAGATAATTTTTTGTATTTTCTCATCAAAGAAGGTGGCGAGTTTAATGCATTTGCTTTCCGCTGCTATGAGGTCCAGTGGTTTGACAGGGGGGTCTGGGGCGTGAAGGAGTTCCTTGAGAATGGCGAAGGTTTCGTGGGCCGAACAGGAGGCGTTTTTGATTCTGTCTTCGTAGAAGGCGCTTTTGGTATTGCGTAGTTCCCTTTTATAGGATTTTACGGAGGCACGAAATGTGTCTTTCTTGTCTGCCGTTTTGTCCTTCCTCCAAAGGCGTTCGTTCCTCTTGCATTCCTTTCGTAATAGGTTTAGTTCGGGGGTGTACCAAGGGGACGGGTTGACTCTATTGGTACGTTTAAGGCTACTAGATTTCGGAAGGATGTCGTCCAGAGATTGGGTGACCCAAGTATTGAATTCGTTGTCAGCGGCGATGGTGTCTTGAGAGGGGAGGGGGGCGTTTTCATTTAATTTGGCTGCCCATTCGTCTGGGACCAGTTTATGCCAGCGTCTAATAAGGGTTCTGATTTTGGGGGGTTGAGGGGGGGAATGTTGATAGACCATTCAAAGGGGACCAGAAAGTGGGCGGTCCAAGGGAGGGGGACGTGAGCAAGGGTGTTCAGGTCTTGGATGTTGGTAAATATGGGGTCGAGTAGTTGCCCTCTGTCATGAGTGGCCTGTGGGTTTTTTAGGCCGAGGACAGTGGAGGTGATATCCTGTAGAAGTTCTGTCGCCTGCTTGTCGACCGGGTCCAAAAAATGGATATTGAGGTCCCCCAATAAAAGATAATTGGAGGAAGACGTGCACTTAATGGTGATCTGGTCGATGAGTTTGCTAGGAAATTCAGCGAGTTGGCCAGGGGGGCGATATACAAGCATTCCCGACAGCGATGTAACTGAGGAGATTTGGATGGTGAAGTGGCAGCTTTCCCATCCATTGATGTTGCCATCCAAGGTTCTGCAGGTGAAGACGTCCTTGTATATTATGGCTAGTCCACCTCCTCTGCCCTCTGGTCTATTCAGCGAGCATATTAGGTAGCCAGGAGGGAGTGCATGGACTATGTCAGGGCCATTGTTGGAGGTGAGCCAAGTTTCAGTGAGCAACAGGATATCAGTGGCATGGTTTGAGATCAGGAGGTTAATTTCATGCGCGTGTTTAACGAGCGACCTGCAGTTGAGTAGGCCTAGTTGGAGTCCACCGGGTACCGGATCAGGGCCAGCGGGGTAGCAGAGGCTGCACCTGGTGAAAGGGTTGTCGCCCATATGGGTGTACGTGCCTGGCTACGCATATCAGGGTTCAAACCTGAAGTACAAAGTGCCATTCTTAATCAACCCTTTGATGAGCAACACCTATTCGGACCTAACTTAGATGTATCACTTGAAAAAATGAAAAAGGATACAGATACCGCCAAATCTATGGGAGCACTGCAGTCGCAAGCCCCTACACAGTCCACTTACAGCAAGGGCTTCCAAAGGGGTGGTTAAAGGGGTAACAATAACAAAGGCAGAGGTAAAAATAACAACTCCCGCTCTGCCTCCACCCCTGCCCAATGACTCCCTTCCCCCGTCCCATTCCACTCCTGTCGGGGGAAGACTTCAACAATACCTGCCAGCCTGGGAAAACATCACATCAGACAGGTGGGTGCTCCAAGTAATTCAGTCAGTTACTGTCTAGAACTAACATCCACCTCCCCAAACATACCACCCAAGCAACGTCGAATGTCACAAGAACATTTAACACTGCTCAGACAGGAGGTATTATCCCTCCTGCAGAAAAATGCAATAGAAATAGTTCCAGAGCATCAGAAAAACAAGAGTATGCTCCCTATATTTCCTAATACCAAAGAAGGATGGCTCTTTAAGACCCATCCTAGACCTCAGATCTCTAAACATTTACGTACAGTCGGACCATTTTCACATGGTCACACCAACAAGTCCTTCCACTTCTGGTACTAAACGACTTCCTGGTCACTCTAGATCTCAAGGACGCCTACTTCCATATTCCCATCCACACAGCGCACAGAAAATATCTCAGATTTGTGCTAGACGGGAAGCACTACCAGTTCAAAGTGCTCCATTCGGAGTCACAACAGCGCCACGGGTGTTTACCAAATTCCTAGCGGTAGTAGCAGCACACTTAAGACAACATATTCATGTCTTCCCATATCTAGACGACTGGCTCATAAAAGCCAGCTCATACAACAAGTGTGTACAACACACTCGCGCTACTATTCAACTGCTTCGCGACTTGGGATTCACAGTAAATCACACCAGATCGCATCTGCAACCCTTGCACATACAACAGTATCGCGGCGCCACAATAAACACCCAACTAACACTAGCATATTCCTCTCCAGCCAGGATAACAAGTGTATAAACTCTCCTAACAAAATTCAAACCGCAACACTTGCTACCAGCTCGAGTGTTCATGCAACTCATATGAATGATGGCATCTTTCATATTTGTAGTACCTCACGCAAGACTGCAAATGCGTCCACTTCAAGAGTGCCTAGCACGCCAATTGAACCAGGCTCAAGGTCAACTAACAGACCTAGTGTTAGTAGACGGTCGGACTCATCGTTCTCTGCAATGGTGGAACACCAAAAACCTTTCCAAAGGGCGACCGTTTCTAGAGCGAGTTCCTCAAATAGTCATGACAGTGGACGCATCGCTCTCCGGCTGGGGAGCTCACCTACTGCATCTCACCATGCAAGTCAGGTGGACACCGCAACAGAAGTTACTCCACATCAATCATTTGGAGTTGCTAGCTGTGTTTCTAGCCCTAAAAGCATTTCAAATGCAAGTGTCGGGCAAAGCTGTCTTAGTCCGCACAGACAATATGACAGCTATGTACTACATAAACAAATAAGGGGGAACACACTCTCTGCAGCTCTCTCAGTTAGCACAGCAGATATGGAGATGGGCTATACCACTAAAGATCTTCCTCTTAGCCCAACACGTTCCAGGAGTACAAAACACTATGGCAGATCTGCTAAGTCGACAAACACGATTTAGAAAAGGGGGTGGTGATGAACAGAGTGTCTGAGTTAAACAGACCACTCTTACCCAGTCCAAAGATCAGGGCTTGTTCCATCACCGTTATTTATCTCACTGCCCCATCCCAGCTCAGAACATGGCTATATGCAAATCAGTCTGTCCCTGGCCCAGTGCATCATGGGAACAGGGCAGACTAAACTACCAAGCCAATTCTTCACCAGAAAGGAGACAAGCTACCGGGGACCGGTTTCTGGCATTTCAGCCTTCTTCGGCCCGGCTTGCTTGAATCCTGATGGAGCAGTGAGAAAGGGACTCATGTCTGAGTATACCCTGCCACACCTATAGTGGCCAAAAACGATTTAGAAAAGGGGGTGATGATGAACAGAGTGTCTGAGTTAAACAGACCACTCTTACCCAGTCCAAAGATCAGGGCTTGATCCATCACCGTTATTTATGTCACTGCCCCATCCCAGCTCAGAACATGGCTATATGCAAATCAGTCTGTCCCTGGCCCAGTGCATCATGGGAACAGGGCAGACTAAACTACCAAGCCAATTCTTCACCAGAAAGGAGACAAGCTACCGGGGACCGGTTTCTGGCATTTCAGCCTTCTTCGGCCCGGCTTGCTTGAATCCTGATGGAGCAGTGAGAAAGGGACTCATGTCTGAGTATACCCTGCCACACCTATAGTGGCCAAAAACGATTTAGAAAAGGGGGTGGTGATGAACAGAGTGTCTGAGTTAAACAGACCACTCTTACCCAGTCCAAAGATCAGGGCTTGATCCATCACCGTTATTTATCTCACTGCCCCATCCCAGCTCAGAACATGGCTATATGCAAATCAGTCTGTCCCTGGCCCAGTGCATCATGGGAACAGGGCAGACTAAACTACCAAGCCAATTCTTCACCAGAAAGGAGACAAGCTACCGGGGACCGGTTTCTGGCATTTCAGCCTTCTTCGGCCCGGCTTGCTTGAATCCTGATGGAGCAGTGAGAAAGGGACTCATGTCTGAGTATACCCTGCCACACCTATAGTGGCCAAAAACGATTTAGAAAAGGGGGTGGTGATGAACAGAGTGTCTGAGTTAAACAGACCACTCTTACCCAGTCCAAAGATCAGGGCTTGATCCATCACCGTTATTTATCTCACTGCCCCATCCCAGCTCAGAACATGGCTATATGCAAATCAGTCTGTCCCTGGCCCAGTGCATCATGGGAACAATGCAAGTGTCGGGCAAAGCTGTCTTAGTCCGCACAGACAATATGACAGCTATGTACTACATAAACAAATAAGGGGGAACACACTCTCTGCAGCTCTCTCAGTTAGCACAGCAGATATGGAGATGGGCTATACCACTAAAGATCTTCCTCTTAGCCCAACACGTTCCAGGAGTACAAAACACTATGGCAGATCTGCTAAGTCGACAAACACGATTTAGAAAAGGGGGTGGTGATGAACAGAGTGCCTGAGTTAAACAGACCACTCTTACCCAGTCCAAAGATCAGGGCTTGTTCCATCACCGTTATTTATCTCACTGCCCCATCCCAGCTCAGAACATGGCTATATGCAAATCAGTCTGTCCCTGGCCCAGTGCATCATGGGAACAGGGCAGACTAAACTACCAAGCCAATTCTTCACCAGAAAGGAGACAAGCTACCGGGGACCGGTTTCTGGCATTTCAGCCTTCTTCGGCCCGGCTTGCTTGAATCCTGATGGAGCAGTGAGAAAGGGACTCATGTCTGAGTATACCCTGCCACACCTATAGTGGCCAAAAACGATTTAGAAAAGGGGGTGATGATGAACAGAGTGTCTGAGTTAAACAGACCACTCTTACCCAGTCCAAAGATCAGGGCTTGATCCATCACCGTTATTTATCTCACTGCCCCATCCCAGCTCAGAACATGGCTATATGCAAATCAGTCTGTCCCTGGCCCAGTGCATCATGGGAACAGGGCAGACTAAACTACCAAGCCAATTCTTCACCAGAAAGGAGACAAGCTACCGGGGACCGGTTTCTGGCATTTCAGCCTTCTTCGGCCCGGCTTGCTTGAATCCTGATGGAGCAGTGAGAAAGGGACTCATGTCTGAGTATACCCTGCCACACCTATAGTGGCCAAAAACGATTTAGAAAAGGGGGTGGTGATGAACAGAGTGTCTGAGTTAAACAGACCACTCTTACCCAGTCCAAAGATCAGGGCTTGATCCATCACCGTTATTTATCTCACTGCCCCATCCCAGCTCAGAACATGGCTATATGCAAATCAGTCTGTCCCTGGCCCAGTGCATCATGGGAACAGGGCAGACTAAACTACCAAGCCAATTCTTCACCAGAAAGGAGACAAGCTACCGGGGACCGGTTTCTGGCATTTCAGCCTTCTTCGGCCCGGCTTGCTTGAATCCTGATGGAGCAGTGAGAAAGGGACTCATGTCTGAGTATACCCTGCCACACCTATAGTGGCCAAAAACGATTTAGAAAAGGGGGTGGTGATGAACAGAGTGTCTGAGTTAAACAGACCACTCTTACCCAGTCCAAAGATCAGGGCTTGATCCATCACCGTTATTTATCTCACTGCCCCATCCCAGCTCAGAACATGGCTATATGCAAATCAGTCTGTCCCTGGCCCAGTGCATCATGGGAACAGGGCAGACTAAACTACCAAGCCAATTCTTCACCAGAAAGGAGACAAGCTACCGGGGACCGGTTTCTGGCATTTCAGCCTTCTTCGGCCCGGCTTGCTTGAATCCTGATGGAGCAGTGAGAAAGGGACTCATGTCTGAGTATACCCTGCCACACCTACAGTGGCCAAAAACGATTTAGAAAAGGGGGTGGTGATGAACAGAGTGTCTGAGTTAAACAGACCACTCTTACCCAGTCCAAGGATCAGGGCTTGATCCATCACCGTTATTTATCTCACTGCCCCATCCCAGCTCAGAACATGGCTATATGCAAATCAGTCTGTCCCTGGCCCAGTGCATCATGGGAACAGGGCAGACTAAACTACCAAGCCAATTCTTCACCAGAAAGGAGACAAGCTACCGGGGACCGGTTTCTGGCATTTCAGCCTTCTTCGGCCCGGCTTGCTTGAATCCTGATGGAGCAGTGAGAAAGGGACTCATGTCTGAGTATACCCTGCCACACCTATAGTGGCCAAAAACGATTTAGAAAAGGGGGTGGTGATGAACAGAGTGTCTGAGTTAAACAGACCACTCTTACCCAGTCCAAAGATCAGGGCTTGATCCATCACCGTTATTTATCTCACTGCCCCATCCCAGCTCAGAACATGGCTATATGCAAATCAGTCTGTCCCTGGCCCAGTGCATCATGGGAACAGGGCAGACTAAACTACCAAGCCAATTCTTCACCAGAAAGGAGACAAGCTACCGGGGACCGGTTTCTGGCATTTCAGCCTTCTTCGGCCCGGCTTGCTTGAATCCTGATGGAGCAGTGAGAAAGGGACTCATGTCTGAGTATACCCTGCCACACCTATAGTGGCCAAAAACGATTTAGAAAAGGGGGTGGTGATGAACAGAGTGTCTGAGTTAAACAGACCACTCTTACCCAGTCCAAAGATCAGGGCTTGATCCATCACCGTTATTTATCTCACTGCCCCATCCCAGCTCAGAACATGGCTATATGCAAATCAGTCTGCCCCTGGCCCAGTGCATCATGGGAACAGGGCAGACTAAACTACCAAGCCAATTCTTCACCAGAAAGGAGACAAGCTACCGGGGACCGGTTTCTGGCATTTCAGCCTTCTTCGGCCCGGCTTGCTTGAATCCTGATGGAGCAGTGAGAAAGGGACTCATGTCTGAGTATACCCTGCCACACCTATAGTGGCCAAAAACGATTTAGAAAAGGGGGTGGTGATGAACAGAGTGTCTGAGTTAAACAGACCACTCTTACCCAGTCCAAAGATCAGGGCTTGATCCATCACCGTTATTTATCTCACTGCCCCATCCCAGCTCAGAACATGGCTATATGCAAATCAGTCTGTCCCTGGCCCAGTGAATCATGGGAACAGGGCAGACTAAACTAGCAAGCCAATTCTTCACCAGAAAGGAGACAAGCTACCGGGGACCGGTTTCTGGCATTTCAGCCTTCTTCGGCCCGGCTTGCTTGAATCCTGATGGAGCAGTGAGAAAGGGACTCATGTCTGAGTATACCCTGCCACACCTATAGTGGCCAAAAACGATTTAGAAAAGGGGGTGGTGATGAACAGAGTGTCTGAGTTAAACAGACCACTCTTACCCAGTCCAAAGATCAGGGCTTGATCCATCACCGTTATTTATCTCACTGCCCCATCCCAGCTCAGAACATGGCTATATGCAAATCAGTCTGTCCCTGGCCCAGTGCATCATGGGAACAGGGCAGACTAAACTACCAAGCCAATTCTTCACCAGAAAGGAGACAAGCTACCGGGGACCAACACAGCAGATCCACGAGTGGGAACTTCCTCCGCAAGTTCTTCATCCGTTCTTTCATATGTGGGGGCAACCTCAGATAGACCTCTTCGCCACCCACGAAAACGCAAGATGCCCAAGCTTTGCTGCCAGACGCCCACACCCATTGTCCAAAGGCAATGCGATATGGATGAACTGATCAAAACTAATTGCCTACACTTTTCCTCCTCTTCCACTACTTCCGTTAGTGGTACGCAAACTACAACAACAGTCCCTGACACTCGTTCTAGTCGCTCCAACTTGGGCCAGACAACCGTGGTAACACCACGGTGTTGCAGATGTCTGTAGTACCGCACCAAAAACTAAGCCGATCTCCACGCCTATTAACACAGAACCATGGAGAGATCAGACACCCGGAACCGGCTCAGCTCAACCTAGCGATCTGGCTCCTGAGGTCATAGTTTGGTCACCTCAACCTTCCTCCAGAATGTATGAACGTTATCAAAGAAGCTAGACGTCCCACTACTAGAGCATGTTATGCTGCTAAGTGAAAACGCTTTGTCATATACTGCCAAAACAACCAAATAAATCCCTTAGGCGTTTCTATTCAATACATCATAGGATATCTATTACACATTCAAAAGTGTAATTTAGCCTATACGTCTATCAGGCTACACCTTGCTGCCATTGCAGCATACTTGCAAAATAGACAGCATCTATCTCTTTTTAGAGTACCAGCTATAAAAGCTTTCAGGGAAGGACTTAAAAGAATAATTCCTCTCATAACGCCACCTGCACCAGTGTGGAACTTCAACATTGTTTTCACAAGGTTAATGGAACCTCCCTTTGAACCATTACATAACTGCAAATTGCAATTCCTAACCTGAAAAGTAGCTTTCCTAGTAGCAATTACTTCTCTCAGAAGGGTTAGTGAACAACAGGCTTTTACCATTCAAGAACCTTTTCTGCAAATGCATCATAACAAAGTGGTTCACCGTACTAATCCTAAATTCCTTCCTAAAGTTATTTCACCGTTCCATCTAAATCAATCAGTTGAGCGGCCGATATTTTTCTTGCAGCCTCAAACAGACGTAGAAAGAGCTCTACACACCTTAGATGTCAAAATAGCATTACTGTACTATATCGAAAGGACACAAACTTTTTGTAAAACAAAACAACTTTTTGTGTCTTTTTCACCGCCACATAAAGGCAACCCCATATCAAAATCAGGGATCGCTAGGTGGATTGTTAAATGCATACAAATATGTTACCACAAAGCCAAACTTACATTAACAATTCCTCCAAAAGCCCATTTTACAAGGATAATAAGGGCTTCAAAGCAGCTACATGGCACACATTCACAAAGCGATACTGTGTAGATGTGCAAACTAAAGCTACTGTGGGCTAGGCTGTACTAAAAACACTTTCAAACAACTGCAACAGATACTGGTGGTCGCCGCTAAGTGTGAGTACTGCTATACAATCTATGCATAGTGTGTAATCTGCAGCTCATATGCCTCGAACGGAAAATGCTACTTACCAGTATGCATCTGTTCTTGGCATGTAGAGCTGCAGAGTTACACACGCTCACCCGCCTCCCCGACTACCTTTATCTGTTCCAGTATTTTCTTAATAGATACAAATCACATGAACATCACTAACTCTTGCACAGCTCCATCACTTCCCTAATGGCGAAAAACAATCTGGGGATGCAGCCGATGACCATGTGCAGTATCATCCAAAGGAGGAGTCACCTATCCTGTGATTGCCAAAGACAAAAACAAACTGCAAACATCCGGGCCCCACACTAGGTTGGCATCTATGCATCTCTACATGCCAAGAACACCGCAGCTGATGGTCCATGCACTGATGGACCAATGTCCCCTGAAAGTCTGACAGTTTGCTTTTTATTTTCAAACAGTAACTTGGATTGGTGCTGGTTTTTCATTCTACAGCTTGCTCTCCGTTGATAGCTTGCTCTGTGGTGGATATTCTCTTATGTTTAGATTCACTCTCCGGACAGGGTCTGTGGTCAGCAGCGCCTCCTCTCCACATCACGGCTTAGCTTGATCAGACATTGCAACACTTCTCCTGCCAGTATTCTTGCGGTTGCTTCGTGGTTGGTTGAGTTGTAAATGAGATCCCTTGGTTGTGGCATGCTATGCTTTGTTGGCTTACAATGTCTTGTTTGATTGTGTGGGTAGGACATTGATGGGGTCTAGCACGTTGGTACAAGAATAATATTTACAGATCTGTTTCCATGCAGCTTCACCACTCTTTACTCTTTATAATTTGTGTTTAAGTTAGTCTGCATGTTGGGGATTACTGCAGCTGCTGAACCCAGTGTCTCTCTTCGATGCTTATCATTACCCTCATGAATGCCATTTGATTTGTCCGCTTGCTTCTTGCCATGGGCCTTCAGGTCGCAGTACCATCAAAGCGTCCATCGCTGCCCAGGTCACGGGATTGTATCACGGTGATGTGCTTTCCTCAATAGATTCTGCTCTCCGGCACCACTGCGTTTCGTTTGAAACAGCCTGGGCATTACAGGCCATTATCTGGCTTTCTGTCTAGTTTCTTGCAGTTTCAGATACTTGGGTTCATTTACAGCAGAGGCCCCTTTGCAGCCTCACTACTCATCACTGAGTCAGCCGTCGCTCTCCGTCCCACTACCAGAGCTAGGCCTGCACCACAAGGAAGCAGAATGCTCCACTGTGAGCTGCATCTATGTTTTAGGCATTGTCTCCAGGCCCACTTAATCTGCCCATGATCCAGCAGCACCTAGGATCTGGAATGCACTCCCGCCAGAAACTAGGCTTATCCCCTTCACTGCTCTCTTCAATAAAGAGGTAAAAGCCATCCTTATGGCTAAGTTTACCTGAACACTATTGTTACTGGAACATTGACATTATACGGCCCCTATATTATCGGCTACCTGTGTGTTTATCTGTGTTATACTCTTTTATGACTGCTACTGGATCAAAGCCATTGCACGGACTCTATATTATTGGTTTCCAGTTTGTTTACTAGGGTTTATACGTTGACCTGATTGCTCTACTATCACCCGCTAGGGTGCTAAAATCTTATTCTATCGCCACTGGAGCAAAGACACTGCACGGCTCCTATTTTTTTTGTTTTTTTGTTTCCTGATTGATATTAGTGTGTATACTCTTATGCGATTGCTACCGAATATTATAATGTCTCCAAGAATTTGTCTACCCCACCTCCTGTTTCTGTAAAGCGCTCTGATATCTGCAAGGATCTTGTTCGCGCTATATAAAACCTTAAAAATAAATAAATAAAATAAGTAGCATTTTCCTTATCCAGTATTGGTATCTTTCATAGATTTACATACACCCACCCTCCTCCCCGGCGAGGCAGTTCTGTATTTGGGATACCTACTTCTCACTTGTGCTAAGAAAATCTGATGAGAACTGCCAATGCTGGGAAGGTGTTAGAGGTTGCTGGCAGCTGATTGGTTGGAACTATTTTTTAGGTCTTTTAATATGAGGTAGATAGGCTACTAAGTTTTTGGCCTTCTGGGCCTATTTTCTCTTTAGCCTACTACATTTCTTACTAAGGCATAGCTTTTGTGTGTGTGTGTGTGTGTGTGTATATATGTATATATATATATATATATATATATATATATATATATAAATACATTTTTTTTATTTTATTTTTTTACCCTGGGACTCCCGCCTCTGCGACTGGAAATGATTCAGGCATGTGAATCTATGAAAGATACCAATATTTGATAACTGTAGTTACTCAATTTCTTCTGTTCATTCTGTGGTAAATTTAAATTACCTATACTTAATTTATGCGGTAAAGTTCAATAAGAATAACTCAGTCAAAAATAAGAGGCAGAATCCGGGTCATTTGAGGTTTTAAAAGGGGTTTTATTCCTTAAAAAGGAATTGGTTCGAACCAGGTAGCATGTTCCATCACCACAAGGGTTCAGGAAGGGAATGGACATGGACATGTACAATGATTTATTAACAGAACATCATATATATAGTCAATGCATTACAGTAGTGACAGATGCAGAAGGCGTAACAGCTGAGAGAAACGAGATAAGAACATATGTACGTAACAGAAGGCGTGCATGAGGGCGTACACGGAGGTGTGTGCTAGACAACGTCACTTGAAACGTATCACAGATGGGTGGATCCATAGAAGAATCCTGCAGTGTCAGCAGAAATATGTGGCAGAGATGCGCGCGCAGCAGCATGACGTGTAATTGACGTGAAACTGGAGGGTGAAGGGGACTTGACATTTAGCCCTACATGAGGAGACAGAAGTCTGGGGTGTCAGAACAACCTAATCCCAAATCATATCTAATATCTTGTGTTTGAGGAACTGTATTATCTAGAAGGAAAGGTCTCTCGGGCAGAGGCTATTCTATACTGACTGCTAGTGCGTGCATATGCGACTACGTGTCTACATGAGATGTGAGGGGCCATGGGCCTACCATGGTAACGGGAGCTATGAATTACTTGCATGGAGACAGTGAGGCCGGGCCCTTTGCTCTGCAGCTGGGAAGGATGTTTTCCTAAACTACCAGACAGGAATGTATTTTCGAGGAGCGGAGCAGATAACTTGAAGGCTGAATACAGTCTTGGCAGGCAAGCAGGCCGAGCCAGGCACCGCTAGCCGCGCAGGGAGTAAGACAAAGGTCATGAAGTATCAGACTGTAGTTTTCAGAAACAGAAGGCAGAAAGGGCTCGAGGGCAGGAATCAGGGCCTAACTCGCCAGAGCTAGAAAAACATGAAAGTGCACCATGTAAAGACGTTGGCAAGGCACACTTAGGAACGGAATATCCGACCCATCCATGGTGGATCTGAAAGAGGACATGTTAACGTTGGACGCAAATGTATTTGCGTCTTCATAGCTGGAAGTGGAAGGAACATACATGTACTTAAAGCACGTACATGGAGCCGTTGGGGTCTACGATAGGGGACACAATTGACCATAAAAATTCATATTACCTCATTCCCTCCTTGTCCCCTACGGACCCTTCATGATATATCAATCCTCATTAATCTATCAATCTGTTCATGTAACATCATTTGCTCTTCTTTCTTCTTACGGTATTTTGAACATGGACTTGGAGGAGTAATACATGATGTGGCGCACAGGCCACAAATCGCTGGCCCACATTGTAGACATAGGCAGCAACTGAATACTATGAGAAGGGCAATACCTAGGAAGGATAGGACCTTCCATCCTCAGGCTGACAACACGCTCCAGAACCAACCGGACCAAGTCCAGGTGCCTGGATTCTGGTGTATCTGACTTGCAATCTTGTGAAGACGGGTTATGGCTCTATATACTGATGGCGCGTTTTCTGGAATGAAAACACAGCAGCTCGATCCGATGACTCTACAGGCTCCGCCCCTATCAGCCAGGATGACGTCAAGGACGAGACGATTTTGAAGAACAACAATCCGCATAGCAGACTGCTCCTCTGTTAAGTTACCTAGGGCGGAAGTAGTTTCATTCACTACTGCTTCGAGGGTTCTGGTTAATTTTCGTATCAGTTTACTATTAAAGACAGCACCTAAGTAGGGAAAGAAACCTTTATTGAAGTCTGTGTATTGCTCCCATGCCGTTTCAGTGTAGTCGACAATCGGGAGATCTCTCTGTGGTCTATTGTGTACGAGATGGGTGTCCCTATGATAATCAGGAGGGGCCAGGAAAACAGGTGGCAGAAGGAATACAATGTAACAGGTGCCATCCCAATCGAGAGGTAAGCGTATATATGCGGTATGACCACAAACGAAATAGGAATGACGAGAAGCTTTAAATGTAGACTTGCCTTTATCACTGAATTCGATCACAGTAGTACATTTACTATGACCCAGGTGTACTGAACCATTCTTTCTGACACATAATTCACCTTTGACTGGTAATACTGACATGGCGGGCAAGACTGGTTCGGCTTCGGATTCAACATTCAGAATCATGAGGTTAAGTGTAAAGTTACCTAATCCATATACTTCATTTTCTAGATCAGTCCCTGTCCTTTTGGGAAGACCCTCCTTGTCAGGGAAACATACTTTATGCAAAACGGTGTTCAGATTTCCCCATACCCAGGTGCCCTGGTAAACTACGGAATTTGAATCCAAGGAATTAATCAAACTAAACCATGCACCACAGGAACCATTGTGTGTGAACGGGTACGGGAAGAGGGGCAGAACTCCCTTGTATTTCTGATAGGGAGGGAGTCGGCCACATATCCAACAATTGGTAGCATTGCTGGTCTGATGGGAATGATGTAACATACTAATGAATGTGTTGTTGCGCAGCGCAAGTCGGTAAGATAATTCGTGCGGGGGCAGTTCACTGAAAGAGTGCTCGGCAGTGACATTGAAGGGAGAATGTGTACGCTTGAAAATAGGGTAATATACATGTAACCGTACACTTGCAGCAATAATCAAAAGACTTAGAAAAAACATAATCAATAGTGTCACAATGCAATGACTGCGAAGAGATTTACAATATTCACGTTTCTTGAGCTGTTTCTGTCTATCTCTCTCTCTGTTGAGGTCTAGGGGATACATGTCAGAAACTCGTCTAACCGATTCACCTAGGGGAGGACTTAAACAATTAAACTGTCTGACTTGCTAGACCTCAATTTCAGTTTATATTCTTGAGAAGAAGTTTTCTCGACCAGGGGGAGTTTTGAGTCAGTCTGTGGAGGAGGGCCGGGCTGGGAGGCTAGATCTGGCGTTAGTCCATGACATTTTTTTATGTGACTCGAATGAAGCCAGCCCTTGCGGCCCTCGACTTTTATCGCTGTCCTTGTGGTCAAAAGTACTAGTCTTGGTGCTTGCCAGCGGGGCTCCAGCGGACTTCTCCTGTCGAAGTTCCTGATAAAAACGAGGTCTCCCGGAACCACTTCATGCGGCTTCACCTCGGTGTTGTCGGGAAAGGCTGCAGCAACCTGTGAACGACATGATTGTAGTGCAGACATCAAAGAAGCAAGGTAATCTGTCAGCATATTACAGTCAACATCAGTGATTTTTCGAGGCAGAGGCGTCCCCCACATATTCGGCGGCCTACCAAAGACCACCTCGTACGGGGATAGCCCTGTTCTGGAGTGTGCGACCATTCTCATGTAAAAGAGTGCGACTGGCAAAGCTACTATCCAGTCGACTCCTTTCTCTCTACAGATTTTGGCAAGACGAATTTTCAGAGTCTGATTATGACGTTCCACGAGGCCTGCTGCCTCGGGATGTCGGACACAGTGGAATCTCCATTGGTAGCCGAGCAGAAGAGATACCTGCTTCATAAGCTCGGATGAGAATGGTTGACCGTTATCTGAGTATACGATGCGGGGCAAACCATATCTGGGGAAGAATTCACGAACCAGCTGCTTGGCAGTGGTCGGAGCAGTGTAATCTGGGACTGGATAAGCTTCTGTCCAACGGGAGAGTGCACATACAACTACGAGGACATATTTGAATCCTCGACAACGTTCCATCTGGATATAATCCATCTGGAGGACTTCAAAAGGGTGATCGGGAGGATGAAATCCACCTTGCTCTACGGGAATGCTTTTACCTGGGTTGAACTGACAACAAATCATGCAAGTACGCACTTTCTGTTTGGCTGCTGCTCGTAAATGTTTATTGAACCAAATGTTTTGAATACTGTCTAACATGGCTTTTTCTCCTAAATGCGCTGGACTATGTACTGTATTAATGATAACTTGAACCATAGAGTCGGGGAGAAACCATGTAGATTTTCCCTTCGTCATCCATCCTTGATCTGTTTGGATCCCTCCTAGTTCAATCCACTTCTTGATTTTGTCTGGTGTAGCATGTGTCTGTATGTCAATTACATCTAGGGCGGGATCCTTAACTGTCATACAATGTGTCGGTGTCGGGACTATTGTCTTTGTCAAGTCAGTTGCGTGAGTCTGAGTCTGAGCTGTATGCTTGGCTGTTCGGTCTGCCAGGTCGTTACCCTGGGAAATTGTATCTGTGACTTTTATATGTGCCTTGCACTTCATGATGGATATCGCTGTAGGCAGATGTATTGCATCTAACAGAGTTTGAATGAGGGGACCGTGTTGAATTTTGGCACCGTGAGAGGTCAAGAAACCTCTCTCTCGCCACAATACACCGAAGTCGTGTACGACTCCGAATGCATACCGTGAATCTGTGTATATGTTAACTCTCTTGTTCTTGGCTTGAATACAGGCCTGAGTCAGAGCGATGAGCTCTGCTGCTTGAGCCGACAGGGTGTCAATACAATTCGTTTCTATGACTTCAGTTTCTGTCGTGACTGCATAAGCGGCCACTAATTCTCCTGTACTTGTTCTCATGCATGAACCATCCACATAAAGTGTCAGGTCTGGGTCCGATAATGGAGTGTCTGTCAAGTCTTGTCTAGGTTTCGTCGTAATGGTAATGACTTCAATACAATCATGTGCCAATGGGTCTGTCTCACTTAATGGCAAAAGTGTAGCAGGGTTTAATGTATTGCAACGTCTGATTTCTATGTGTGGTTGAAACAATGTCAATTCATAACCTGTCAGTCGCGCTATGGTCAAGTGCTGGGTCTGTGTTCGGTTTAAAAGAACTTCCACGGAGTGTGGAACTTGTACTGTCAATTGGTGTCCTAACACTATGGAATCACTTTGTCTGATTGCTAGAGCTGTTGCTGCTACTGATTTCAAGCACGCAGGCAGAGCCTGGGCTACTGGATCCAATGTACTAGAAAAGTAAGCACACGGTTTGTGTGAACCTGCTTGTTCTTGGGTCAGCACTGACAATGCAGTACCTTCACGTTCTGTAACAAAAAGTGTAAAAGGCTTGCTGTAACATGGTGTTGCTAAAACAGGTGCTTGGCATAAGGCTTTCTTTAAGTCTTCAAAAGCTTGTGTGTGTTCCTGAGTCCAAAGGAGGGCAGTCTATGTCGCTGCCTCCTGGGTTGTCAACTGTATGAGTGGCTTTGCTAGAAATGCATACTGAGGGATCCATTGTCTACAGTAAGAAGTGAGGCCTATAAAGGCTCGTACCTCCTTTTGTGTCTTGGGCTGTGCTATGTTTACAATTAACTGAATGCGGTCAGGTGTGAGCTGTCTCCCCCCTTTGGACAGCAAGTGCCCAAGGTACACAACTTGCTGAACACAGAATTGCAGCTTCGAAGGGGACACCTTGTGCCCCTTGTCAGCCAGGAAATGCAAAACCGTCAGTGACGCTCGTTCACATTCAGGTTCACTTCGGGCGGTGATCAGTAGATCATCGACATACTGAAGCAGGGCAGTGTTTTCAGGCATGTGAATACTGTCAAGTTGTCTTTTCAGTGCTTGGCTATAGATGCTGGGGCTTTCTGTGAATCCTTGAGGTGCGCGTGCAAATTTGAAGCTTCGTCCATTTAAACAGAATCCGAAAAGGTATTGGCTTTCCGAATCAATGGGGACACTAAAGAAGGCATTCTTCAGATCAATTACAGTAAAGAACGCTGCTTCGGAATCAATGGCAGTCAATAGAGACGAGATGTCCGGAACCACAGGATATTGTGGTACAATGCATTTATTTAATTCGCGCAAATCGATAACTAATCGATAAACTGGGGGTGCATTTGGATCAGTACGTTTAAGAATTGGAATGATAGGGGAGTTACATAGATTCGAGTCGGTTTCTACAACCACTCCTTGTGCAATGAGCTCGTCAATGATTTTCAGTAAAGCCGCTACAGCATCTGGAGGTAACTTATATTGTCGGATTCGTGGTAGTACTACTCCTGGTCTGAGTGTAACTCGATATGGTGTAATGTGCATACAACCTACATCAGTGGGGCCTTGTGCCCATAAATGTGCAGGAACATTCTGTAATCTGGGATCAATATCTCTCAACACATAGTGACCTTTAAAGTCACGTAAAAACAGTCTTACTCCTTCCGGAGAACAGCAAATTACAGCTCCTAGAGCTTTCAGAGTCTTTATACCTAACAAGTTTTCTGGACATGATTTTGTTAGTAATAAATCTGTAGTACGTGTCAATGGACCAACTGCAAGGGGAAGTGGTTGCGATACTTCATTAACAATAGGCTTTCCTGAAAATCCAAGGGAAACATTCTGTGAGCCTGAGAGGGGTGCCCCTGGAACCTCATCATGACTTATCGTTGTTCTGCTTGCCCCTGTATCAATCAAAAACTTTCTATCTTTTCCTAACACTTGGCTATGTACGTAAGGACCCTCTTGATCTACAGGAACCTCAATAAGGGGCAAGCCAATTTCCCTCTCTAGGCTATTTCATGTGTATCGCTGATAATCGGGGTAATCTGTTTGTGCATACTGGTACATCTGTTGCGTTGCGTGTTGTGTCGCGGCAATCGGCTGTGGCTGTGGTACTGCTACAGTCTGTACTGTCTGTTGTGAAGCTTGCATAGGCTGGATATTCTGTGGTACTTGTTGTTGGGCCTGGTCCTGTCTAGGAGGACGCGGTCTTTCTTTAGTTTTCCCTGTAGCTATATTGTGTTTCAAAACTGCACAATCGTTTATATAGTGACCTGGCTGTTTACAATAGTTGCATATCCCTTTAACAGGAGCTGCTGAATTATTGGACTGGGTCATACCCTTTTTCTGACCATCAGCTGGGACTGACTGAGCAACTAACATTTTCATTTTCGTGTCTTTCATACGTCTTTGTTCG
This sequence comes from Lissotriton vulgaris, assembly GCF_964263255.1. NCBI lineage: Eukaryota > Metazoa > Chordata > Amphibia > Caudata > Salamandridae > Lissotriton > Lissotriton vulgaris. Next base: position 1,766,157,879 of record NC_141691.1, on the reverse strand, counting down.
TGATCATGTTCTTCTCTAATTCTGTTCTAGTGGTACTGTAACATTTGTAACATTTGTGAAGGGGTATTGGCTTGCCATGTGCTCTCGACTTTCAGTACTCTGTTCTTAACCTGGGGCAGGGAATTCTCAACTAATTTTGTTACAAAAAGATGGGGATATGACTCGCTACTTGCTTTCAGGCCACTATTAATACCAAAACATTTCTCAAATCGGGAATAAAAATCACTAGTGTCTTCATCGGGTTTCTGTTTACAGGCTGAGATTGCACCCCAGTCTTCCTTTTTCGTTGCTAATAAACGAGGCAATACTTGTACTAACAATCCTGGTAAGGCTTTAGTTTTCTCCCCAAGCCCTAGGCCTGGGGTTCGAGTATTTTCTTCATTCTCTAATGCAGCCCAATCTATCTTTTGCTCTCCCACCTCCCATTCTTTTTCTTTGAGTTTCTCGTAAATACCGGCAGGCAATAATACTTTTAATATTTTCATAATGTCAGGATAGGTATAATCACCCATGAGTAACATGTCCTTTATTTCACGGTGAAAACCTGCTGGATCTTTGTCATGGCTGGGCACTAATTTCTTCATTTCTAATAGTTCCATTTTAGTTATGGGCGTATACACAAACACGCGTCTAAAAGTATTATCATCATTCCTGACTGGGTGCACTTCTCGTAAGGGATTCTGTCTGTCTATGTAATACGTTTTTCTTTCTATGGGTGGTGCTGGATCAAACTGTGGACACAGGAAGGCACTATATCTGTGCCGATGTTCTAGAATTACTTTAATTAAATCGGTACCTAGGCCTCTCCATTTATTCATGAGTAGTTCTATTAATATATCAGGTAAGGGACCAGGATCAGAGTGTTGGCTTTTATACAATATAAGGAGGTGTTGTATCATGTACATACCAGCTAGACGCTGTTCATCTGGAGAAAGATTCAAAAACGTTTGTGCTAATGCGTCATCACTATATTTATCAGAACTGTCAGCCCATTGTACGGCTGACCTGGCTAATTCTTGTTCATCCATGGAATTGAGTACATGGTACCCCATACGTTCTTGAAGTATTTTATCAGTAGCCTGAAATAGGTGTTCAGGAGTTTTCGGGTTTGACATGGCAGCTTGAAAAAGTCTCTTACTTTCTGGACGTACCGGACGCATTGAGTTATTAAAGGGTCTTCCCTTACCTACATATGCTATCGTTTCCCTAGCTGGTAATTGCAATGCTCCTGTTGTTGTTTCTGGTTGTTCCTCCTCCTCCGAGGATTCATTCTTGTCTGTATCTATTTCTCTTTCAGGCTGTCTTCTTTCGTGTATTTGTTCTACTGCTTTTCGAATCCTTCGGTACATATTTTCCATACAACTCTGTTTATCATGTTTTCCGTCTGCTATATTCTGACCCCATTTGTTAAGTGCTTTCATTTCTTCCTGGTCTACACCAGGTCTATCTTGGTCTCTTATCAAGCAGTTTATGAAGAAACGTAATATCATCCTTTGAGTGTCAACTTTCTGATGTGCCATGGCCTCGCCAATACTTTCAGGGCCTTGCCCTGTTTGGACAAAATGATATATTCTGTCTAGATGATCAATCATTCCTGGTAGTAACATTAAATAGTTTGCAACTCGTCGTAGACGTACTGATGATAGCATCATTCTGTCGTCTTTACCGGGTACTGGATCATATCTACAGTCTGTAAGAGGCTCCTTAAGTATGTCGTAACTCGCTGTTTGAGGTGTACGTTGTTGTGCTAAATCCCTATAAGTCAATCGATGTGTTTGTGGCGGGGTCTGGAAACCTCCTGTCGCACCTCCTGAGGTGCCAGGTCCAAAAGGATTTAGTGGGTTAATGCCAGGAAATATAGGTGCAGGAAGGGCTGGGGGAATAGGCGCAGGATGTGGAACGGTAGGAGGAGTTTGTTGTTGCGGAAGCGGGTGCAGATTATCTCGGGGTGGGGTGCCGTCAGCAGGTGGTGTGCGTGGCGGCGGAATTTTAACATATTCGGGGGCTACATCGTCTAAATAGGAAGAAAGAAAAACGTCTTTTGTGGTCTTATGACGTACTTTAGTCAGGAGCAATGGAGGTGGCAGATCTTTTGGTACTTCCGGGGTGGCCTTAGGTAAACCCTCGGCCAGGAGAGGATACATACCATTCATAAGAGTGTTTCGTTGTCGGTCTACTTGTTCTGCTTTTACTCGTATCCCCTCTTCAACTAATACGTTTTCTCGGGCTTTGTCTGAATCCTCTCTACTTTTCTCTGCTTTTCTGAGTGTTTTCTCTGTCCGTCTGTGTGATTCTTTACGCCATAATTCAATGGCATCTTTCTGTGACTGTCTGGCTTTCTTTTTCCATAATGCTTCTTCTACTCTCATGATGCAGTCGGCATCCCATGTCCCCGTAGCGGGCCATTTCTGATTCTCTGCTAAATCTTTGGTGTAATCCACCCACAAATCGAGATATAATACAGCATCTAGGCCGTGTTTGTGGTACATAAAATACCCTGGAGTGTCCCTGGGTGGAATGGGAACAGCCTCCTCTAGTATCCCTTTTCTAGTTCCTATCTGTCTTAGTTTGGAAAATAAAGGCATCTTGAACCTTGCTACTTGATACTTACTCGAACTTGAACAGCATTAATATACTAAACACAATACTGAAGATCGAACAATCACTCATACCACGACATTAAAACACATTTAAACATTTTGAAAACGAACAACAATAACCAGAATAAAACTAGCTACCTGCATACTAGATATACTGCTAAACAGTACAGATACACCGCTAAAACAGTGCAGACCGGATATACTGCTAAACAGTACAGATACACCGCTAAAACAGTGCAGACCGGGTCTGTGTACCCAAACCCGTCTTGACCGGATACAAACTAATGCACCCGTCTAGATGCGTCCCCAGCAACGGTACTCACCGGGAAGCACGGAAAAGGAAGGCCTCGGAAACTCGATACTGGACTGGACCGGACTGGACTCGACTCGTGACGTAGGTACTTCGGAACTTCGGAACTGGTGGGCCTCTGAATACCTCGGACTTTGCTCTCTCAGCTAGGCTCTGGTCGGGATCCTCCGCACTCCTCACCGCCTCGTCTGGGTGTCGATCGCAGCCTCAGTCATCTCCGTTGGCCTGAGGGAGATACAGGAAATCCTGCGGGTACGCGTAGTTGTCCGTCTGGCTGTGGCAGGGGACCGGGCCTGCAACGCACCGCCGGCGCGTAAGGTGGGGGAGGGGTCCCTATTCGGGCGCCAATTATGTGGTAAATTTAAATTACCTATACTTAATTTATGCGGTAAAGTTCAATAAGAATAACTCAGTCAAAAATAAGAGGCAGAATCCGGGGCATTTGAGGTTTTAAAAGGGGTTTTATTCCTTAAAAAGGAATTGGTTCGAACCAGGTACCATGTTCCATCACCACAAGGGTTCAGGAAGGGAATGGACATGGACATGTACAATGATTTATTAACAGAACATCATATATATAGTCAATGCATTACAGTAGTAACAGATGCAGAAGGCGTAACAGCTGAGAGAAACGAGATAAGAACATATGTACGTAACAGAAGGCGTGCATGAGGGCATACACGGAGGTGTGTGCTAGACAACGTCACTTGAAACGTATCACAGATGGGTGGATCCATAGAAGAATCCTGCAGTGTCAGCAGAAATATGTGGCAGAGATGCGCGCGCAGCAGCATGACGTGTAATTGACGTGAAACTGGAGGGTGAAGGGGACTTGACATTTAGCCCTACATGAGGAGACAGAAGTCTGGGGTGTCAGAACAATCTAATCCCAAATCAAAAAAGCAGATAACTTGAAGGCTGAATACAGTCTTGGCAGGCAAGCAGGCCGAGCCAGGCACCGCTAGCCGCGCAGGGAGTAAGACAAAGGTCATGAAGTATCAGACTGTAGTTTTCAGAAACAGAAGGCAGAAAGGGCTCGAGGGCAGGAATCAGGGCCTAACTCGCCAGAGCTAGAAAAACATGAAAGTGCACCATGTAAAGACGTTGGCAAGGCACACTTAGGAACGGAATATCCGACCCATCCATGGTGGATCTGAAAGAGGACATGTTAACGTTGGACGCAAATGTATTTGCGTCTTCATAGCTGGAAGTGGAGGGAACATACATGTACTTAAAGCACGTACATGGAGCCGTTTGGGGTCTACGATAGGGGACACAATTGACCATAAAAATTCATATTACCTCACTTTGGCCCAGCCAGACTCTGCTTTGGTCACGTTAAAAGGTTATCTTTATGCCATTTTCATTCATGTGGTTACCAAATCTGCCATCCCTTTTTCAAACTTCCTCTTGTACATGGGTTACTGAAAGGTCTACAGGAGATGTTCTGGCCAGTGCCTTTTATTATGCCCCAGTGGGACCTCAACCTGGTACTTAATTAACTGATGTGCGCTCCCTTTGAGCTGCTCCACAACTGCCCTCTCAGACTTCTGACTATCAGAACAACCTTTCTAGAGACCGTAATAAATGCCCAGAGGGACAGTAATTTGCAGGGCTGCAAATCCTCCATACCTTACCTTCTACCCAGACAAACTGGTCCTTCGAACAGCCATCTTGCTAAAGGGAGTAACTTCTTTCCATGTAGGCCAGTCCATCACTGGCTACCTTTTACGTTCCGCCTCAGCCCTCTAAAAAAGAGTCTCCAGCAGCTGGACCCAAAAAGAGCATTGTCTTTCTACCTTAATCGTACATGTGAGGTCTAGGTGGAAGATCAACTCTTTGTGGGTAGTGTTGGAACCAAGAAAGGGAAGGCGGTGCGGAAGTGGACCATCTCGTAATGGATATCGCTCGGCATCAAAATCTTCTACACTCTGGCCAGAAAGCCACCCCTTGAGGGTTTGCGCTCACTCTACCAGAGCCAAGAATGCGACAACTGTGTTAGCCAGTGGAATTCCTGTCCTGGATATGTCAGGCAGCAACTTGCACTTCCTTAAACACATTTACGAAGCACTACTGCCTGGACTGTCTGCTCTAGCCTGTTTGGTCCTATAGGAATTTTACGTCTAATCTGTATCACAATCCCACCTCCGGGGAGGTATTGCTTGTGAATCCTATATAAGGTAAGAAATCTGTGGCTAGAAATCTCCATCAGATTAACAAGTTACTTATCGTCTGTAACACCTTATCTTGTGGAGACTCCATCTAGCCAAAGATTCCTTTCTGATCGTCCTCGCTCTGCAAACGGATTAAAGTGTAAAGGTTTTAGCATTCCTTGTTGCTTGTGGCTCCACACTTCTGGTGTGGAAAGTAATGAAAAAAAGCAGACGTTTGCTCATTAGGGTTCTCCATATTAGCACAGCGCACCTCCCATCGAGTGCAGCTGCCATTACACACCACCTACCAACATGCAGGGTTTCTGCTAGTCGGAAGATTCCAGATAGTTTACTGCCTGGGGAATAAGGCATCTGCGGCTAGATAGTCTCTATCGGATAGGGCATTACCAAAGATAAGTAATTTGTTCAACTCCACTATGCGTTATATGTATTCTTAATTGTCAATTGGGGGGGCCTTGTCTTTGAGACTTTATGTAAGAAACATCTATACATTTTAAATACTATACTGCTTTTTAGGTCTCGGACTCGAAGGCTGCGCTTGCGCAGTCTCGCTCCAAGACTTTGTCTACAGTATGGGGGCTTGAACCCGCCCCTCTTCTCCATTGGCTGGCTTCCTAAACGGTAGCCAGCCATTGGAGGAGAAGGGCGTCACTCCGTTGATAACTGGATTCGGGGGGGGGGGGGGGGTTACTTTCTTTCTGTTTTCTTTCTCTCCTCTTCTCATTGGCTGGAATTTTACCTTGCAGCCAATGGGAAGAGGAAAGAAAGAAAACAACGCCCCCATTGCAAAATGGCAGCGCGTTTCTGCTTCACCTTGTAGAAACATGGTCCCCTTCCCGCAGCCCTCCTCCGTCCCACGCTCGCCTCCCCCTTCCCTCTGCTCGCAGCCCTCCTCCGTCCCGCTCTCCCCTTTCCTCCGTAGCTTCAGGAGTTCTCGTGCACGAACACCACGTCCTAAGCTGACCTCCAGCCGTCTCTTGGCCTCTGCCTGGCAAGGGGCGCATCAGACTAACGCTTACGTTGCAACTTCGAAGGAACTGCTCTAGGACGGGGTCAGGCAGTCCCTGGCCCAATACCGACCTCATAAGCCCTCTTTGTCCCAACGGACATTTGCCAAGTAAGGACATCTCGGTATTTAATTGAATCGCGTTAGTATAGCGCTTCGCGCTACCTTTTGGGTTACTTTAGAGCGGTACGTCTCAAACGCCATAGAGGAGACTTTTTCCTCCAGCCCAACACGTAGATCCCAGATTTCCGTTCTTCCTTAGTTTTAAGCAGCTAGACAGAAATAACTACCAACTTAGACTCTTAGATATGGAGATATAATTGATATTAGGTGTTTAAACAACTCCAAACCCTCCTGGTGATTGCTGGACGCCCACCGCCTTACCCTGTACCCACCATTTCACACAGTACTCTCCACCTCTTCAGGTGCTTGCCAGCTGGTTTACTTGAGCAGAAGCTCGAATCTTAAGGAGCCATTTAGGTCACACCCTCGCTCACTGAGAAGTCTACTTGTCTGGCACGTGAAGGGGTACAGCGCGGGGTCTTTCTTTGGTTGGGGTGTCACACACGCTGAATGAATGAATTAATGGGATTCCCTCCATGGCTGCGCTCTGGGATCCCCACGCTCCCCTCTGGCCGGTGGTGTTTTATAAACAGAGTTCCAAGAGCCACATCTGGAGTTTTGTGTCTGGAGTTAGAGGGGAACTGAAGAGAAGCAGACCCGCTGTGCTTGCCGCTGTGCCCGGACTGCAAGGCCGGTAATTGTGCTACTCCCCGCCCCCCTTCCCCCCCCCCGACCCCAACCCCCCAAGAAGGTGGGTAGTGCGGACCGGGGGTCTCGGCGGCGCTTGAGCCCGGATGCCTGTTCTCTCCTGGGCTGGACTCGCCTTCCTCCTGCCCATGCTCGGGCCCTGTGTCTCCTTCAATCTGGCCGCAGACCGGCCCACCGTGTACTTGGGGAACCCGGGCAGTTACTTTGGGTTAGCCGTGGATTTCTACACCCCGGATCCTGCATCGTGAGTACAGCTGGTTCTGTTCACGAGTGTGAAGCTTTTCTTGCCTCTGTTCCTCCGTCCCGCTCTCGCCTCCCAACTTTCCTCTGCCCGCAGCCCTCCTCCGTCATGTGCTTGCCTCCCCCCTTCCCTCTGCCGCAGCCCTCCTCCGTCCCGCTCTCGCCTGCCCACTTCCCTCTGCCCGTAGCCCTCCTCTGTCCCGCTCTTCCCTTCCCTCTGCCCGCGGCCCTCTGGTACATCCATCATACTCCGTATATACCCTCTTGTGGTGCGTCTCTTACAGGGGCAGTGGAATGTGATCTGAAAGGTGGGTGGGGCATGCTGTGACACACACTGTACCACTAGCATCTTTCAGAATGTTATACCCAACTGTACTCCTCAATACCTTCTTCCAGGGCAACATCGGCACGGTGTATGGTGCTGAACGTACATTAGCACCAGTACCTCCATCCCCCGTTTGCCAGAAGGTCCCGGCATGGTAAAACTACACTGCCACGTTTGTACCCCGCTAAACTCCTCAGAACTCCCACTCACAGATTTAAAGCAGGCTTTCCCTGATGAGACATGCACTGCAGCGCCCCTCTACCCTGCTAAACCCCACACTGAGGCAGGTGCCCTCGGTGTGGGACTGCGCGCACTGTGGCACCATTATACCCCAATATCAAACTATTATACCCCATCAGACTTCTCCTGGAAGCAGAGTACACAGAGGTGGTACTGTATGCCAATAAAACTGTTTCCTTGAAGGCAGGGTACCTTCTGCTTTGTAGGGAATACGCTGCAGTGTGATTTTACCCGTTATTGAACTCCTCACAGAGGCAGGGTACCCTCGGCGTGGTACACCAGGTACTGTAGCTCCATTAGCCACCTTCTGCAGGCAGGGTGCCCTGTTGCAGCATGTACTATACCCCCATTGAACACCTTTTGGAGGCAGGGTACCCTCATGAGGTTCGGCATGGATTGACTTTTTTTGTACCCCACGAGATTCGTCAGAGAGGCCGGGTACCCTCTGCATGGCACAGCACGTCTTGTAGCTCTCCTATTACCCCACCAGATTCGTCAGGGAGGCAGGGTACCCTCGGCATGGCACTGCATGCCCTATAATGCAGCCAGCTGCGTGGCACCATACTCCATAGGAACCGCTCATGTTTGAAGAGGAGAAGCAGGGAACAGCCTCTTGCAGAACGTGGTCCTGGAAAGTATGGTCAGGGAAACCCCGCCCCTATACTATAGCAACTATTGCCCCTCCACATTCCCTACACTGCCCTCACTCACACTATATTGTTCTTGCAGGTGGCTTCAGCAGACACCATCCCCGCCCCCACCAAAACCAGCACCCCATGGACTTACCCTGTCATAACGCCAAGAGCACCCCTTCTATCAGTCAGTTCACGACACACCGAAACCCCTCTCAACACAGCTTTCATGGCATATCTAACAACAATCAACCCCCCATCTGCGCATACAGAGTTCCCTTTACACACACACATCTCCCCTGGATTACTAAACATTCATCGACACGCTAGGGCTGGGCTGTTGCCCAAAACATCTGTGTCTCTCAGTCAAACACTTATTTAGCGTTCCTGTCTAGAGACTACATTTCCCCGACCTGCTGCCTTGAACATTCTTGCACATGCCAAGAATCTTCTAAGCAGACTTCGACCCAGTTTTAAGCTGCATACGGGTTCTTAATTAAAACCACTCAATATGGTAAATACACAGCAGTCTGTATACAGTTCTTTCATAGTCTATTTCATGCTTCGAATCGCTTTACATAAACGGCGTACAATTGACTAATGTAGTGGTCCTGCACTGCAAAGATCAACAGTCCAGCTGGCCCTGCCGGCTTTGCTCTCCTGACCTGCGCTTGCCCGAGGCCACGCAGTGGCCATCAAGAGGGCGGGCCCCTAGATGCGGAGGGCTGCCCCCGCCCACCTTGTGGCCAGCCACTCCTCACCCGGGCAGGCATCGCCCGGTAGGAGGTAGGCGTGTCATTGACGCACGTCCGGGGCGGCTGGGAGGAGCCCCCAGGGGGTTCATTACTCCCTTGCTCCAGTGGAGAGGCCTCTTTGCCGCTCCGGACGTCGTCGCGCTGATACTTCGGGACACTCTTTTCATTCACCTCTGATCGCCGTCCAGAGGCCCGGTCTTGGTCGATGTGATGGGTTTTCCGACGTTCGACGGTTTGCTTCTCCTGCGGTGAGTCTGGGTGATTTGGTTGTGGTATCGCGTTCCCACGGAGAAGCATTTGTTGGCGGCTTTCATTGTCCGGTGGACGTGGGGGTCATTTGTGTAGGCTCGGGTTTTGTTGGAGCCTGATTACGCGGTGGCCAGTTCTGGCTGGGGGAGTCCTGCCGACCTGCTTTTGCAGGAGTTTTCATTTCTGCTCTGTGCTGCACTTCCCCTGGGCCCTGACGGTGCGTTCTCGGTTGTAGCACTTTTGGTGGTTAGTCGGTCTGGCTGCATTCTGCTGAGTCCCCTTTTGTTATGGGATGCTCCCCTCTTACTATGTGTTCTGTATAGCCTCCTTCATGTCGTGCCTTCAGCGGCTGTGAGACGGCCCCCTCCTTATTCACTCGAGGAGTGTATTTCTTTTATCAGGTTTAACTATGATAGGAACCCGGCTCTTTATAGCTAGCACGGATTTGGACTTGTCCGCAAGTCGGAGGTCTAGGGCAGGAGGAGAGGATGTGGCCATCTTGGGCATATTGGTCGTGGCCGGGCGGGCACCCTGTAATTATAATTTGCCAGCATGTTGTTCGTTAGCTGACTTTACCTCTTATTGTTTGCCTAGAATTTTCTTTATACCCTGCCAAGTTCTGCGATCGCTTCTTGTGCATTGCTCTGTCGGCTGTAATGTGCCAGTCCGGCCTGCTAGCGTTCGCGCGGGATTCTTAGGGGATGTGTGTATCGCTAGGGCCGCTCGTGTCCTCCGGGACGGTTTGAAAGCTCCTCTCCCCGAGCATTCAACTTCCGCCAGTCAATTGAATTTTGTCGGGTGGCTAGGCCCGACCAAGCCCGCTTCCTGCTAGGTAGGACGGGCTTATTTAAGCGTTCCTACTGTGTTTAGAGAAGGTGGCAGCCGGTTTTCAGGGGAAGTGCCTGGGGTTTTCAGGGTGCCCGGTTACTCTCATGACGATCATGCATCTGTGTCTCCCAGGTGTCCCCGCATGTGGTGGGTTGTCCCTGTGTTTCGCGCCGGTGCCAGCAGCTACTCGGTAGCCAGGCTACTTTCCACGCATTTACGTTTTAGGCTGGTACTTTTGGAAGGAATTGTAACGGGTGGTTTGATACTCAGTCATAAGCGCTTGACATCGGGGACGGGGGTGGCCGACAACCACAAGGTGCCTGACCCCTCCATAATGCCACGGCTATTCAGTGTCTGGGGGCTCACATGAGTTTGGGCCTGGTATGTTAGGTAATGCCCCCTCCCTGCGAAGCGGCTATTTTCCAAATTTTCGGCGGGGTTGTATTGGCACTTACCGCGGCGACCATGCTCTGGGCCATCTTGGCTTATGGGACCGTGTTTATTGCTATTTTGCTGCGCTTGGAGCTGGTTTGTAGGGTATTGGCCCCCCTGCTGAGCGGCCATTTTCCCTGTGTTCGGCGGGGTTGTAATGGCACTTTGCGCGGCGGCCATGCTCTGTAGCAACCCCACCCCCCCTCTCTGCGGCCATCTTGTCTCATGGGATCGTGTCTTCGACTATTTTGCCGGACGGGGACCTTTGTTTAATTTTACGCTGATGGTTACTTTGGAGTGGACTTTTCTCGATGATGTATGCTTGTGCACAGTGGTCTCTCCTGCTCTATAATGTGATTGTTTCTCGTGCATTATTTTGATGCGTTTTACGAATGGTGTATAGTATCAGTGGGCCATAGTATCACGAGGCCCAATCGAGTGACTTGTTTACTATAACACGTGGCATTGCATATTTTCAGCACGAGGGGTAAGCCGATTACGTGCGCTATTTTGTTCCTACTGTCCTTATGTAAATATTGTGTATAGTATCGTTAGGCCTTAGTATTTCGAGGCCCGTGTCACGGTGTGGGTTTGGCAACCACGCAATCACGCTTGGGTATTCGGGCATATCGGTGTTGCGGCTCGATCTGCGTCGAAGATTGTTCCTTTGTTATCTCTACAGGTCTGTGTAGGAGAGTAGGGTCTGCAATCCTATGATCACCTCAGATTTTTGCTTTTTGCTTCACTGGTTTACGATTTCCCTGGCTGTGGACCTGCTAATCAGACCCACAGCCTAGCTGTTCTCTCACTAAATTGACACGTGTACCTTAGGTGCATTTACCAATTGGTACTGGGCCACCTTATCAGACCCTGTAACTCAGGGCATAGGTGTACCCAGGGCCTACCAGGGGCTGCAGCATGTATTATGCCCCCCCTGGCTGGCCATCTAAATCTGACACAACTGGCTGCACGACAGCTGGGGCAAGGTGGTGTAATCACCCCTTGCTTTAGATATAGTATACCTATATCTAACCCTAAAATGGACACAGAGATTCCTATCAGTCACTCCTATGGCAGGCCTTGACAATCCTGAAGGCAGAGTGCTTGGAATTATGTGAGATGGTGCTCTGGCATGAGCTGAGCCCGTTTGCAGCTTGCGGAACCAAGTCCTAATAGTTGTTCCATGATAACGCATACCATATACTCTTAAGTGCATTATAATCCTCGCGGTTATATGCCAACTCTGGTATCGCTTTATCAAAACATGTCGAGTAAGGTGTCATACGAATTGGAATACTAACCCCTCACCAATTCTGGCGACGGGGTTAGCATTCCACCCTTCTAGAGGGACACGACATGTATGTAACTGTGAACCCCGGTTAAAGTTAACTCTAGCCTCCGCATCACAAAATGGATGCTGCCACCACAGACACAAGTCTGACCTCCTGCTGCTGGGAGTCCTTCCAGCGAGGAGAGCTTGGACAAAGGGTTTCCTGTCAGGGGCGGTGCTAGCACCATCCCAGACAGGGTTTTGTGTATCCTGGGTAGGCAGGGCTTTAGAGGAAGGTGACTGCAAGTGGCACCCCGGTGCTCACTATGCATAGGCCAGCTTGAACCAGTTGCAGGGGCACACCAGCCCCTGAGCTGGGTAAAGTCCGGCATGGGAGAGGGGTGTAACCACCCCCCTTCCTGGTCCCACCCATGGGCAGGGCCTAGTCCCGTACCAGCCCCTTTCTTTAGTATAAAGGTGGGAGCGGGGACCCTTCCAAATGAGATCATCTTTGAATCCTGAAACTACTTTCTACGAAAGGAACTCAAGACTTCTTCTCAAGATTTCTCCCTTGTGACTAAGGAGTAGTCACCCTGCATCTGCGGGCACCAACTAAGTAACCTGCGGTTTGCTGCACGTCCTTCCTCCAGAACCAGACCGCCCAGCACGACGAGACCCGGCTTCCCTGGCACCTCTGACCTCTACCTGCATCATCAGCCCAGCTGAGATTCGTGGGTGACCTCGAGACCTCGAGGGACCGGCCATCTTCAGAACTGCACTACACTTATCCAGCACGACCGCTGAGGGATCCTCGAGTGAGTGCTTTGGGGTTTGAGAAGCCCTAACCCTGAGTAGCTCCAGCACCGAAGTCCAGCCCCCCAGCATCCACCAGATCTGCGTGGGGCCCTTCTGCTCTTTGCTGCTCACCGCGTTGCCCGGCTACTTGCCTGCTGGCTTGTAGCCCTCTTGACGACGAACAATGACACTTCCATCGCTGGTCTGGTTGCTCCAGACTGGCCCTTGCTCCCCTCCAACAGAGGGGCACCCCGGACCCTCCTGGTCCACTCCAGGCGCCATTTTGGGTCCACTGCGTGGGCTTGCATTTGCCAAGAGTTGTTGCCCAATCCTGGGTCCAGCGACGTCGACAGCAGATACCTTCGTGGGACAGCTCGCACCTCCATCCTGGTCACCGACAACGCCTCCTGGTTCGAGAGACTGCAGAGCCCAGCGTCGCCCACTCACCTGGTCGAGGTGACTTCGTCCGGTGCCATCCTGGTGCCCATCTAATCACTGGCTAGTGATTCAGAACTTGGTCCCCTCTAAGCATGGGCGAATTTTGCGAATCTCGCGTTCGTGAATTTTGCGGATTTGCGAATTCGCAATCCGCAAAATCCGCGAATTCTCGCGAATTTGCGGATTTTTTTTTTGTGTTCGCAAGTGTTTCTGCCAGTTTGCGAGGATTTGGTACTAGTTCGCAATTGCGAACTTACTTGTCGGCTCGCAACGGTCGCGACTATGTTGTTTCTACGTCTGGTTCATCATCACAGCCTCCCAGCACCCTCTGTTTCACCACTGGCACCCTCTCTTTGACCCATGCCACCCTCTGTTACATCAATGCCACCCTCTGGTTCATCATCACTGTAGAAGATGGGGGGGAAAAGCAAGCCCACCTGCCCTGCTTGAACTGACATGAATTAATTTGGGGTTAGTTTATTAACAACACCTGCCCTGCCCCAACTGACAATAATGAATTAGGGGCTAATTAATGTGTCACTGAAAGAATTTCAAGTTCCAGCCTGGCACCTGCTTGTCTGCTCCTTTAGCTGTAAATCAGGACCTTTGTGGCATACAGTTAAGGTCAGAGCAGGGTCACACAATAGTTGCAAGCAGGCAACCGACTTCTGGAGGGCCCCCTCAGGAAGCACTACAGAGAATCGTTACAAATCATGAGGTTGACGTTTTGCACCTGCTCATTGCTTTTGCTAAAATCGTTTTTCGGTTTTTTCGCGCTATTCGCGGGGCGCGGCGTCGTGCGAAACCGACCGCGGAAGCCGCCAATTCGTGCGAATGAGCATTTTATTTTTTTGCTTCGCGAGTTTTTTTGCAGTATTCGCGAGCCGCTTGCAGCGCAACACGCGAATTTACCCCAAGGTCGAGTACGGGCGCGGCCATTTTGTTTGCGTGACGTATTTCCGTTTCCGCCCGCTATGTATAATCTCGCGCAGTAAGCGCATTGCGAGTAGAGGTTCGCACGAGATCGCGCGGGAAATCTAGAGGTTCGCACGAGATCGCGAGGAAAATCTAGAGGTTCGCACGAGATCGCGAGGAAAATCTCGCGCGAACTTACTTTCGCGCTCGTGAACGGGCGCCGGCCATCTTGTTTTTCATTCATTTCCTGTGTCTGGGCATGGTGTTTAATCCTCTTGGTATCTTTGCCATCCTTTGCTTGTTTTCAGTTTACGATTTTGCTTCTTATCTATCCCTCTCTTTTCCTAGCTGTATATTTTTGTCTTTTCTGCTATTTTTCTTTACTTTTAAACTACTTTTTTAAACTCTTTTCTTTTCTTCTTCCCTATCCTATTCTTTCTTAATTTTCTACTTCTTCCTACCTTACCTGCCCAGACCATGGTCAAGCCAGGCGCCGTGAAGCTGCCCAGGCACTTGAGGGCCGCAGCGGCGGCGGGGAGTAGTGCTGGACCCAGTGCCAGGACAGCATGCGGGAGATTGAGGGGGGAGCAGGTGACGCAACGGGAGATATTCAGCCCGGAGGAAGTGGGCGCGCTGGTCTACTTCGTCCAGCGCCGCCTGCCCAGGACCATCGCGGGAGGCGGCAGGATCGCGGCCGGCGGCTACAACATGCGGGAGCGCCGGAAGCGGTGGGAGAAGGTGTGCTGGGCCATATCCCACCTCTACGGGGTCCAGCGCACCTACAGCCAGGTCACCCATCGCTGGACGGACCTCCTGGACCGCGAGCGCGACCTGCTGGACCAGCTCGGCTTGGAGATCCCCGGGCTTGGTGAGTAGTAGTAGCCATTTAATCACTCACTACTATGATGTTTTCTCCTGCTCTGTGTTGTTGTATTGCAAATATTTGTTTTTTACATGGAGCAAGACAATAATGCCGCTGATGACGATTACATTGTAGTTAAATTATATTTCAAAATCTTCTGTGCATTTCAGGTGCACTGCTCTCCTTCTCAGTGGCGTTGCTACTATGCTTATTTGTTTTCTATTTCGTGGTCTCATTGGCCTGAGTAACTATTATGTATGAGTGTACTTTACAGAACTGCGTAATGCTAGACACTAGGGGGCAGATTACATTTACAAGCCCCTTGCGCCACGTTTACGTTGCCTTGCGTGACGCAACAGCGGCGTAAACGTGCTGCATCCCTGCGAGTCATTTACAGCATGACGCATCTAGGGAGATGCGTCACGTTATAAAGCCATGGGCCTGCACCACAATGGGTGCGTTCCTAGTACGCAGGGTGGGCGGTCCGGCGGCTGTGCGCCTCGCAAAATTGCCTGCGTGAAATCTACAAGATTTAACGCAGGCACTTCTGCGACGCTGCTACGTCAATTCAATTCCTTATGTCTGCTCGAAGCAGGCGAAAGGACTGACACAGCATGTTAAGTATTGGGTGGCCCTGAGCATTACTGGAGTTGCATTGCGTTGGCGACGTGACTCCAGCGATGCGCCGCTCTTACGTGACGAGATGCGTCACGCAAGTGCCTACCCTTGCGCCAGGGCGCGCCGCATTGTAAATGAGGCGCATCTGCCGTGTCGCAAGGGTAGTTTTGCGTGACGCATTTGATCTGGCGCATCTCTGGAGATGCGCCAGAACGCGCAAGTAAGTATGCCCCTAAGGGGCAGAATTGCAATTACCGTCGCATCCCTGCAAAGTAGCAGGGATGCGCCATTAATTGTGCGGCCCGCTACCACCACCAAACATGGTGCGCCGTATTTGCAATGCGGCGCACCATGGGCCCAAAACGTCACCGAAGCTTTACTGCTGGAGTTGCGTCGCAACGATGGCGCAGCTCCAGCAATGCTCTAGGGTACCCTATCTCCCCAATGCTGGGTCAAGCCGTACGTCTGCTTCAAGCAGGTGCAGGGTTTGTGTGACGCATCATTGTCCTAAAGGTGACTGATTGAAATTTTGTAGATTTCCCTCAGCCACTTTTAGGATGTGTTCCAGCACAGGAATGCCCTCCCTTGCGCCGGAACGCCCCCTGATGGCGCAGGGCTTTATAACGGGATGCATCTCCCAAATGCGTCACGTTGTTATAATATTATACGCCGCACCATGGCGCCCTTTTTTGTTTAGCTGCTGCGTCACAAAAGTCACGCAAGAACGGCGCAAAAGAGCCGCAAGGGGCTTAAATCTGCCCCTTCCTTTGTACCCCTGACAATAAGAAAAATAGTGGCGGTGGATTGATAGTTTGACTATTTAAATGACTGGTAATGTAGCAGGCAACTGTTAGTGTTGTCACTGATCTGACTGAAATCACAATGGAGTTTGTCTGTCACTTTGCGTCTTGCCTGCGGACTGCTGCCTGCCAGTCCTAGGTGAACGTTTCAGTACTTTGTTTAGTGAGTTACGTGACTTTCGAAGTCACAGGTCCGCAAATAAATGAAAACTAACCCTAATCAATATAATTTCGCGGAAATATTTTGTTATTGTTCTTTTGAAATGTTTGATTTGGTTGACATTGACAAGCAACAATCATCCATGTTTTCTGTTCTTTCTTTCATGTTGTACGTCAGCTCCCCCCGGGGCGAGAGGAGGACACAGGAGCAGCAGGCGGCGGATGCTGTTCAACAGGGCCAGGATCGGGCAGGCGAGGGCTCCTCTGCTGGCCCCAGTAAGTTTTCATGTTAGACTAGTACCTATTTTTCCTAGCGTTCCTCATTTGACTTTTTTCAAAATTGTCTTTGATCTTCTTGTAGACTGTATCTAAATTCTTATCCTGCCTCTACTATGACTCCCTGTGGTATTACTAGATTATTCTTATTAGTCTGTCTGTGTAGCTAACTAAGATTGCACGGTTGGCGAAACTCCCATGATTCTAGTCAGCAATAGCTCTATCAACTTAGTGCAGTCCTCTGGGATTGTCCATAATGTCTTTTGAAGTGTTCTATCTGGACTCATGCTTGCAAAAATTGCAAAACCTTTCGCTCAGTCACTCTAGTCTGGACCAAAAAACACAGATTGTATTTAAGTTTAAAAGCTTTATTAAAAGTAAACACATTTATTAAAATTAAGTCATAATAAAACTAAACGTTTAACTGATAATGGAAAAGTGGTTAGTGCTGACGATTAATTGAAGACATTTCTTGTGGTCGAGCCGAGCTCTCACCTGGTTTCAACTTGATCTTGTTGTTAGAAGTCCATCTTCTGTCTGTGTGGAGAAAAATGGTGCGTGTTAAAAAAACAGCCTTCATCAGTTGTGCCAAAAAGTGCAGCAAGACAACCTTCCCTGGAAAAAGGGACATTTTTTTTAACTTTAACGTAGACAGTCACAAATTACATTGTTTTCACATGTCTTCATTCCTACACCAAAGACTAGTGAGTGCTTTATTCTAACATTCTTAAATGTACTTTGTAGGTGGAACATCTGGTGGCGGGGCCAGTGTGGAGGTGGTGGTGCTCGACACGGAGGCGGAGGGCGATTCTTCAGGGGAGGAGGCGGCGGCTGTGAGAGTTGAGACGGTGGTGGTGGCGGCCAGAGGTAAGCTCTTATATATTCCTTACTTATTGAGATTGAAGACTAGCTGGGAAGGCAAGAATATGAGATGCATGGCTGGGTGAATGATGAAGCAATGATGGGTGGAAGGACAACAGCCTGGGTGGGTGACACAGAAACTGTATGTGTCCATATACCTGGATCATGCTACTATCTGACTCTTAGATAGCATATGTGTATCTAGAGCAGGGGTACTCATAGTACGGCCCGCGGGCCGGTGGTGGCCCGGCAAGCCTTCCTTGGCGGTGCGCAGACCTTGCAGATAATCACTGCTCCCCCGGCCCCCACAGAGCAGAGGCTTTTTTGTATTTCACCTGTTAGCGCCCCTGCATCTCCACTCTGACAATCACTGCTCCCCCGGCCCCCACAGAGCAGAGTGGAGATGCAAGGCCACAAAGAGGTGAAATAGAACAAAGCCTCTGCTCTGTGGTGCCGGGCAAGCAGTGCTTGTCAGGGTGGAGAAGTAGGGGCGCTACAACAAACAAAGCCTCAATAATATGTTAATGGTCTTTTAAAGACCTGTTAAGTACTTTGGTGTTGTTGTCTGTGTGTGCGCGTTGAGGAAGCGGTCTCAACCCGGGCTGAA
Organism: Lissotriton vulgaris; assembly: GCF_964263255.1. NCBI lineage: Eukaryota > Metazoa > Chordata > Amphibia > Caudata > Salamandridae > Lissotriton > Lissotriton vulgaris. Next base: position 1,766,139,716 of record NC_141691.1, on the reverse strand, counting down.
GGCTGACACAGATAGACACACACACAGTGAGATGACAGAGGTGGAGGGAGAGGGAGGGCAGGAGGGAGAGAGAGATGGAGAGGGAGGGCAGGAGGGAGAGCAGGAGGGAGAGAGATGTATGTAAATGCTGGGTCTGGTGGCTCAGTGGATGAGGGCATCTGCTGCAGGGACCTGTGTGCAACCTCATGGTCACAAGTTATAGTTTTGCTTTAGCCCCGCCCCCTCTGACTCCGCCCCCACCAGTGCGGCCCTCGGCCACAAACTACACTGTAAATTTAGCCCCTGAGAGAAAGTTTGTGAGTACCCATGATCTAGAGAGAGTAGACGGTCAGTGGATGAACTAAGTGTAACTTTGAAGAGCATGTAACACTGCACCCGCACGTCCGTTCCAGTGTAGGAAAGGCAAGGAAAAGAAGTTTTAATTTTGTCCAAATACTACCATCAATAGTAGCAGTAGTTTGTATTGCAAGCACAGCATAGATCCGGTTATTACGGTGGCCACTCCCTACCTCTCTTATTAAGTTTAGTAGTACTCAGTCATTCATGTGTGGATGTATCACTGGTCACTCAATAAAAAGCAAAGCACCTAAAGTCATCCCATATATAAGCAAAAACATCCCATGTGAAGTGATAGATAATCAGATTATTTATCTTCTTCAATTTTCCATTTCTAGTACTCATTTCCACTGTAGGGTGAAAGTTAAATTAATTAAGCAGTAGGCCTTGAGTTGTAACAGAGTATTCTCAGTGCCACCCGTAATAGAAAAGTAAGAGCTTCACCACCTGCATGTACTGGACGGGTACAGTAACGCAACGCAAGTCTAGGTCACTCCTCATGGCGTGTGTCTCTTTTTCTCGGGTGCAAGTTTACTGCGCTGGCATTATGCCGGCTTGCAGAAGATAACGTACCAATTTTCCTAAACAAGAGACAAGAAGAAGAATAAGACTGGTGTACTTTCATAGTCGACTCCAATGGAAGTCCATAGTGCTCGTAGAATTTGTTCCTTAAACTCCCACTAATGTTAGAGCAAGGATGAAGAAGTGTGAGGTTAGATAGATACTGGCCTCAATAGTTATGTAATGCGCTTGCAAGTTGCTAGTTGTAGTGCAACACAAATTTCTGCTGAATGATTGAGTTAATCTTAAAGAGCATTGGTTACAGACTATGTCTTTCTTTCTTCATATAGGTTCTCCTTCCAAACGAACAAGGAGGAAGGAGCTGGCTAGAGCGGCCCGGCAACGGAGGATCGATGCCACTGTGGCCGAATATCGGCGGCTGGTGGCCCTGGAGGACGAAGAAAGTGTGCAGTCGACCACAACAACTACGTCGTCTGCATCGGCCTCCGTTCCCCCACTGGCTGCCAGTGCCACCCAGCACAGTGGTCCACCCAGACTGAGCCGGGCTGCCAAAGCCAAACGCCACCGCCGAGTAGCAAGGACAACCGCTTCCTCTCACAGCCGTTGCACCTATAAGGCATTGAAGGCACGCCTGCGCCGCAGTACCCTGATGGTGTCCCGCCTCCAGCAGGAGATCCACCACTTTTCAAAGGAGTTGGAGGGGCTCCGCGTAGAGCACGCCTTGCTCCGCCAGGAGCATGATGCCCTGGCCCAAAAAGTTGACAGCCTCCACCCATAGTGTCCCTTGCCCCTTTTTTAGAGACTTTTAGGGGGTGGGAATTGGGAGTTGGGTTTTTGGGGACTTTTGAAGGACAATCATTGGGGTTAGGGAGGGTCTTGCGGGAGATTATTTTGTTAGGGATATAAATATACTTTTTCAAACTTTATCTGAGCATACCCGTTTCTTACTGCTTGCCTGGTGGGTGGGGGTTTAACAGTGACTTTGTTTTCCTGAAAGTTTAGTTCCATTTTCTTCCTTTAAGTGTAAATGCCCAAATGTTTTCAACACTAAGTGCCTCTCACAGACTAAGTGAAGTGAATCCAAGAGTCCTAGGACTTTAGTAGTACTACCTTCAGTCTCTCGTCTCTCCTACTAATACTCCATTATACCCCCAAACCACCAAATGCTTATCTTACCTGTAATTTGTGTTTGAAAGTAGGGCTAGACCCAGGGCTGGCTCCACGGGAAACAGCGAATAAGGTTGGCAATCTTGGTCGGATAAAATTTCCTCATAGCGGTGGTACTAGTGGTGTGACACAGTGGCAGTTGCATGCCTATGAAAAAAAAGAAAATGAAATCTGGTTTGTCCTCCTGAGCAATTCAACGGTACAACTGAGAATATAGCAGGTGACAGAAGTACAGTAGAACAGTGCCACATTGTAGCCTAACAAATGGTAAAGTATAACTACTAATTGGGTTGAAGTTCTTTCACATTAGCAATGGTTCTTTGTCAAGCAGAGTAAGAATATATCCTCGGATTTCTTCACCAGCCTGTTGCTATCACCTTATCCTCCCCAGCAAGTGTGTGGATTTATTGCTGTAATTTAGTCACACATCAATCAAAACCACACAGCCCGGGGGAAGAGGGTTAGGGTTTGAAAAATGGATGGGTACGGGGGTTTTTGGGAAAGGTTTTGGGAGACAAGAAAAAAAAGCACAGCATAGACAAACAATTGTGAACATAAACAAATCTTTGGGTACAAACCTATCCATCAATCTTTGAAAGTGCATGCACTACTGCATGCATGTCAGTGAAAAGTAAGTAGTACATTCGACAACTGTGGAAGAAAGAATGCGACAGTACAGGGCCTGTGTGGAATTATTGATAACGATATTCAACATAAGGTCTCTGTAGCCAGATACCCGAGAGCCTTGCTGGTCACTATAAATCCATTCACAACAACACTCAATGGGGTTGGTCTGGAAGGTATAGTAGATAGAAAAGGAGAAATTGCTTTTTTTCTAGGTGTCCCCTCACTCACCAGGGTTGCCCCTTGGTGACATGCTTCATCATTGGGGCCATCCCAGTCCTCTACGGCCTGGGGCGTGCTGCGACTTGCGAATTACGTAGGAGCACTTACAAATGACTATGTGTGGTGCAGATGTGATAGTGGAGTGGACTAAGTGATGTGTTAAGGGATCAATTTAGAAGCAGAGAGAGATCCAAGAAATGCAGTCACAGTCAGAGAAAAAGGCAAGGGATACTGTATCTATGTGGTTGTAGTGGTCCTGTTGGAAGTGGTAAGTAAGTTGCCTGCAGAAAAAAAATCCTCCTATTAGCGGCACTCCTCCATTGCAGCCGACGCTTCGTCCATCGATGTTGGTCACCAGAAGACACCCTGTAAAAAAAAGCACAGCATAGACAAACAATTGAACATAAACAATTCTTTGGGTACAAACCTATCCATCAATCTTTGAAAGTGCATGCACTACTGCATGCATGTCAGTGAAAAGTAAGTAGTACATTCGACAACTGTGGAAGAAAGAATGCGACAGTACAGGGCCTGTGTGGAATTATTGATAACGATATTCAACATAAGGTCTCTGTAGCCAGATACCCGAGAGCCTTGCTGGTCACTATAAATCCATTCACAACAACACTCAATGGGGTTGGTCTGGAAGGTATAGTAGATAGAAAAGGAGAAATTGCTTTTTTTCTAGGTGTCCCCTCACTCACCAGGGTTGCCCCTTGGTGACATGCTTCATCATTGGGGCCATCCCAGTCCTCTACGGCCTGGGGCGTGCTGCGACTTGCGAATTACGTAGGAGCACTTACAAATGACTATGTGTGGTGCAGATGTGATAGTGGAGTGGACTAAGTGATGTGTTAAGGGATCAATTTAGAAGCAGAGAGAGATCCAAGAAATGCAGTCACAGTCAGAGAAAAAGGCAAGGGATACTGTATCTATGTGGTTGTAGTGGTCCTGTTGGAAGTGGTAAGTAAGTTGCCTGCAGAAAAAAAATCCTCCTATTAGCGGCACTCCTCCATTGCAGCCGACGCTTCGTCCATCGATGTTGGTCACCAGAAGACACCCTGTAAAAAAAAGCACAGCATAGACAAACAATTGAACATAAACAATTCTTTGGGTACAAACCTATCCATCAATCTTTGAAAGTGCATGCACTACTGCATGCATGTCAGTGAAAAGTAAGTAGTACATTCGACAACTGTGGAAGAAAGAATGCGACAGTACAGGGCCTGTGTGGAATTATTGATAACGATATTCAATATAAGGTCTCTGTAGCCAGATACCCGAGAGCCTTGCTGGTCACTATAAATCCATTCACAACAACACTCAATGGGGTTGGTCTGGAAGGTATAGTAGATAGAAAAGGAGAAATTGCTTTTTTTCTAGGTGTCCCCTCACTCACCAGGGTTGCCCCTTGGTGACATGCTTCATCATTGGGGCCATCCCAGTCCTCTACGGCCTGGGGCGTGCTGCGACTTGCGAATTACGTAGGAGCACTTACAAATGACTATGTGTGGTGCAGATGTGATAGTGGAGTGGACTAAGTGATGTGTTAAGGGATCAATTTAGAAGCAGAGAGAGATCCAAGAAATGCAGTCACAGTCAGAGAAAAAGGCAAGGGATACTGTATCTATGTGGTTGTAGTGGTCCTGTTGGAAGCGGTAAGTAAGTTGCCGGCAGAAAAAAAATCCTCTTATTAGCGGCACTCCTCCATTGCAGCCGACGCTTCGTCCATCGATGTTGGTCACCAGAAGACACCCTGTCCACTGCCTGCCTGATGCTGAATTGTGGCTCGCTACTGTGAAGCCTGACTCCATCCTTTTTTCCCCATTGCAGAGACTGAAACCCGGCCTGTAATTATTCAACGAAAAACAGGAAGTGATATAATATTACAACACCACTGATAAATAAATATAAGGTATGTAGGCTGTGGAGTGCAAAAAGTCACAATTTGATTTTCCTAGTAGACAGTACAATATTTTTGAAAGTGCGTACTCTGTCTGAGTCACCTTTTGAAGGATAAATAAGTATGGGCAAATTAATGTAGCGGATCTTTCCCCTCAAGCTAGGTGTACTGTAAACTGTGTTTTAGAACAAAATTAGATCTTCCTAGCAGTGCTCCCACCCAGACCCTTACTAAAGCCAGTCGCAAAAATGTAGAAGACCCCCAATCAAATCTCAAAAAACGAGGCCTAGCAGAAAACTGGTGACAAAACTTACTTTGAAAGTAAAAGTAGGCCGAAGTACCCCCTTCCTAATTACCCCTTACCCACCGTGGATTGCATTCAAACCACTTGCAAGCAACCAAGCAAAATTAGCCATAGCCAGCATCGCTCCAAGACTCGAAATCCCCCCCACTCAAACACATGCAATAGAAATGCTGCTAACCCTAACGAACCCTAAGTTAAGAATAGTGGCAAAGGCTTTCTTTAACTATGCCAAATCCCCCCTTTCCCACCATGGATTTTCTTCAAATGACTTGCAACCAAAATTACACATTTTCACGAGTGCTCTAAGACCCCAGAACTCAGTTGCAAAAATCTAGAACACCCCGAAACACATGCAATCCTGCTGCTAGGGCTAACCCTAACGAACCCTAAGTTACAAAAAGTGCCAAAAGGCTTTTCCGCAAGGATTTTGTCCCAACCACTTCTACCCGGTATTAGACCTTCCCAGGAATGCCCCAACACCCGCCAACCCACCGGCCAAGAAGCATAACCCCCCCAAACAGGCCAAAAGCAAAATCTCATACTTGCAATATTTCTCGGCCTTCGGTCTAAACGCGCTGCGTAGCTAGGCCATAAGTCGGGGTTGCCACGACGGATTTCCTGAAAAGCAAATGCAATCAAGATTAGAGTGTCCCAGCAGTGCTCCCAGACCCCGAAACTCACCCACAAACACCAGGAAGCCCCCTAAACAGGCCCCCGAAAACGCTACATTGAGCAAAATGTCAGAAATAGCCAAAAAAAATCGGCCTGGATTTTGTCCCAACCACTTCTACCCGGTATTAGACCTTCCCAGGAATGCCCCAAGACCCGCCAACCCACCCGCCAAGAAGCATAACACCCCCAAACAGGCCAAAAGCAAAATCTCATACTTGCAATATTTCTCGGCCTTCGGTCCAAACGCGCTGCGTAGCTAGGCCATAAGTCGGGGTTGCCACGACGGATTTCCTGAAAAGCAAATGCAATCAAGATTAGAGTGTCCCAGCAATGCCCCCAGACCACGAAACTCACCCACAAACAGACGGAACCTTCCCTAAGAGCACCTAAAAGGCAAGCAAGTCATCAAAAACACAAAAAAAATTCTTCCTGGGATTTGGTCCAAACCACTTTTATCCGGTATTAGAGCTTCCCAACAATGGTCCCAGAGCCGTCAACTCACCTGCAAAGAGGTACAACAACACCCCCACAAGTGCTGAGTCTTTCTTCATTGGGCGTAAACCAGCCCTCTGGTTTGATGGAAATAGGAGTCTGGAGGAGGAGGATAGAGGAGCATGTTCTTCTGAACTTGTGAACCTGAGGAATGCAGACTGCGGCAACTTCAAATCAATTAGCAAACCAGTGAAGACAGTTCTGCTGATGGGCTTGATTTTGTGATTTTGTGATTATCTGATTAAAGTTTGAAATATATTAACTGTGCACAACAAAGAAAGACAGACACACAGGAATAAAAGTGAATAGGTACGAAAAAGAAAGTTATTGTCTCATTTTCAGGGCTCGGTATCACGGTCCAAGAATAAGAATAAGGCTTCGTCATCATACTCTGCGAATTCAGGCAGGGTGAGCTCAGTGTCACCTGACAGAGTAGAAATTCCCTCATCTATGTTGCTGGCCACCTCCTCTTCATCCGGCACGCTCTCTCGTACTCTGAAATCTGGTGGTATGAGGTGCTGATTCATCTTGATCATTGTTAACCTCTCCACATTTTTGGGCGAGAGGCGGCTCCGTTTGGGAGTTACAATGCCACCAGCAGCACTGAAAACCCATTCAGAAGACACGCTTGCGAGTGGGCAAGACAAGTAGTTTAAAGCCAGGTTGGTGAGCTGTGGCCACAATTCTTTTTTCCCATGCCAATACGCCAATGGGTCAGAATTAACATAGACCTCTGTTGAGTCATTCAGATAGTCCTTCACCATCGACTCAAGGTCCTCATCCAAGGTTCCTCCACTTTGCTTAGCTCTTGCTGTGCCTCTGACCTTTTGAGAACCAAACCCACGCAGAGCTAGCCAATCCTCTTCAGCCTCCAATGTTTCTGTTGTGTTTCGTGCAGATGATCCGGTTGCCGGTGTCTTTAACGGCTGAGAGGTCACTTGTGCCACAGCCACAGGTGCAGAAGTGGATTGTTTTGACTGGGGATGGCCTGCTGATGTACTGCCATTTCCTTCAATTTCCAGCCGTTCTCTTTCAAACCTCTTGGCTGACAAGGCTAGCCAACGTTTGTACTTTGGAACATGTTCATCATCAAAAGGAAAGAATGCTTGGCCTGCCAGCGCCTTTTTGTAGCGTGGATACAGAATAGTAGCACAAATGTAATGCTCTTCTGAGTGGATCTTTTTAAGACGTTCATCACCTTGTAGGAGCTCTAATAATTTCTCAGCCAGAAGCAAAGAGTCTTGGTTTTTGTCATCGTCTGCAAACACAGAACACACCTCCTTCAGTTGGTCCTCCAGCATGTACAACAATGGGATAGCTTTTCCCAAATTAGAGTCCTCCTTGCTGACTGCACGCGCGAAGAACTCAAAAGGACGAAGCATGCGTGTCAGGCTTTGAACTATGTTCCATTGCGCCGCACCCATCCTCAGCTCCTCTGTACCCTCTGTAAGGAAATATTGATCGAGTTCCGTATACTGCTCATACAGACGCTCAAGCATGTAGAAGGTTGAGTTCCAACGTGTTACCACCTCCTGGATGAGTGCTTTCACTGGCATTTGATGTTGATATAGCAGGCTCCTCAGCTGCTTCCGGGCCTTAAAAGAATGGCTGAAATGCTTGCACATTTTTCGGCAGGTGTCCAATACACTGTACGCTGCACTGCCTTTATTACCCAAGAATTTTTGGACAACCAGGTTTATACAGTGCGCCAAACACGGCACTCTGAAATAGTCACCCAGCCTCATGGCCTTAACTATATTGGCGCCATTGTCCGTGGAAACATAACCAACCTGGCGTTTTAGTGGGGACAGCCACTTAAGGACCTTTGTGTTAAAGACATCCAAAATGTTTTCTGCTGTGTGACGTTTCTCCAAACCAAACATGGCTAGTGTTGCATGTTTCCGAGCAGCTTTAAAAACAATGTCCGTGTCAACACCTGTGTTTAGCTTTGCTTTAGCCCCTGAAAAAGAGACCCAGTGTGCAGTGATGCACATGTAATCAGCGCCTGCGCCACTGGTCCACATGTCTGTTGTCAGATGTATAGTGTGAACAGCACTCTTCTGCAAAGCTGCCCCAATCACCTTCAGAACATCTTCATGTAGTGCTGGAACCGCAACTCGGGCAAAATAGAACCGGCTAGGAACCTTCCATTTAGGGCAGAGCGCTGCCACTAATTCTAGAAAACCAACCCCTTCTACAAAAGAAAAAGGGAGAAGGTCCAGAGCAAGCATTTTAGCCAGCTTAGTGTTATACAGACGCGTCAGTGGGTGGTTGCGTTCATATTGCGCTTCTGTAAACAACATCTTTTTAATGTTGCCCTGGACCAAGGATTTACGGGATGATGATGATATCTTCGACCCAGTTACGCTCGCTGATGAACTTTTCATTGATGTCTCACTCTCTCCCACACTCTTAGTGTGCCTCACATGGGGTGTGCTGCTGACAGGGGTACTGGTTGTAAGTGAAGTGTTTGAATCGTCTTCTTCCTCCTCGTCATCATCAGATGAAAAATCAACGTTTTCATTACGTGCAATTCTGGCTTGCTTAGACGCCTCTAGGTGCGGAAACCATTGGACAGCGTGCGCTCTCTCAAGATGACCTCTCTGGCCTCCGGTACCATAGTTAGAACCAAGCTTACCACGACCAACTCGAACCTTACAAATGCTACAAATGGCTACGTTTTCCATTTTTGGGCAAACACTAAAGAAGTCCCAAACTGGAGACTTGAAATGTCTTTGGGGGCCGGAGGAGGCGGCGATACTGGTGGTGGTGGTCCTGCTGCTAATGCCAGATGAAGTGGAGGATGTGGATTGCCGAACTTCAATACGTTTTGCACTTTCACCACCACGAATTGAGGTCGAGGTGGGTACCTTCTTGCGAGGAAGAAATATGGAAGCGGTAGGTTTTGGTGTACTACTTAACTCCAAATCTAATGATTCCATTTCCATTGCCTCCTCGCCGACATCATCATCACGCTCAGCAGCTTCTCTGGATAGGGTCAAAATGTCTCTTTGCTGCATGCCCGGTGGGGCTGCAGTGACCTTTGTGATGACTGGCTCGTCGTCATCGTGAGAGGCTTCATCACCAGCAGTATCTGTCACTTCTTGTTGAGCCTCATCACACTCCATAGGTATGAGTTTTTCGACGACCTTCCTTTTACGCTTAGGTACCTGTGTCAGATCATGGTGTGCCTCACTGTCAGACCGCAGTTGTGGTTCCCAAGACAGATCACTTGCATCAGAACGAGGTGGGCTTGAAGAAGATGTAGACACCCCCCTTGATCTTTTCCTTGCTAGGGATGTGGAAGACAATGAATGATCATCAGGAGGAGTGGCTTCCAATGATACCTCGGCTTCATTGTCGATTTCCTGATGTGCCCCTACTTCGGGAGGAACAACTATTGTGGGCACTTGCGCATCTCCTTTTGCTGCCTCTCCTTCCACATGTACTTGGGCGTGTACTTGCACATGGTGTTGTTGTTGCGGCTGTGGTTGTTCAACACTTGTCAGATGAGTTACAACAACCTGTGTTGATTCAGGGACATTGCTGCTACTTTCTTGCGATGAGCCAACATCACTGGTCGATGGTGATTGGAGAAGTACACTGACTGCCTCTGAAGCACTCAAGGGCTTTGACTTAAGTTGGCGTGGTGGTGGAGGCACTGAACCCAATGGAGCAGGGGTGCTGCTCCCAGCTTGGTCCCCAGCAGATCCTGCTGCTGCAGGCGTACTTTTTTTTTTTCTCCCAAAAAACGTGGCGGGTGGCACACCAGCCTCCTTGGTAACTTGCTTCTTCTGCTCCTTACTAGCAACTTTCTTACTAGAGGAGCTACGGAGACCTTTTTTTGGGGCCATCTTCTTCAGAGCAGGTCAGACAGCAGGCCGCAGTTGCACGAATTGTAGAGTTGTCTGAGGCCAGACGTGACGTCGCGTGACGTTATGCTGCACACACACACCGCTGCAGGACTTCTTCCTGGCACTGGTGGTTCTCTTGAGTCTTGTGCACCTAAAAACAATGGAAGACAGAGGAACATCAGTTCAGTTATACAGCACAAAAAAATCGAAAAACACTGCAAAATCAGCACAATCCCAATCCATCCGTGTCCTCCATAATGTTTAAATTCAAGACAACCCACAGAAAGACTAGGCCCATGCAAGACTCACTACCCCTGGGCATAAATAAAGGTTGAAAAGTAGGCAAAATGGTTGCAGGCCTAACAACAAAGCCTGCATTCAAAATGGCCACTTGCCTGCCAGCACATGGCCAGTGCCTGTAGCTGCACTCAAAATGGCCACCAGCCACATGGCCTGTCCCTCCCCATGAACACCCCCAAAAATCGAAAAACACTGCAAAATCAGCACAATCCCATTCCATCCATGGCCTCCATGATGTTTAAGTTCAAGACAGCCCACAGAAAGACTAGGCTCATGCTAGACTCAAATACCCCTGGTGAAAAGGCCACAAGTACAGGCCCAAAAATCGAAAATCACTGAAAAATCAGCACAATCCCATTCCATCCATGGCCTCCATGATGTTTAAATTCAAGACAACCCACAGAAAGACTAGGCCCATGCAAGACTCACTACCCCTGGGCATAAATAAAGGTTGAAAAGTAGGCAAAATGGTTGCAGGCCTAACAACAAAGCCTGCATTCAAAATGGCCACTTGCCTGCCAGCACATGGCCAGTGCCTGTAGCTGCACTCAAAATGGCCACCAGCCACATGGCCTGTCCCTCCCCATGAACACCCCCAAAAATCGAAAAACACTGCAAAATCAGCACAATCCCATTCCATCCATGGCCTCCATGATGTTTAAGTTCAAGACAGCCCACAGAAAGACTAGGCCCATGCTAGACTCAAATACCCCTGGTGAAAAGGCCACAAGTACAGGCCCAAAAAACGAAAATCACTGAAAAATCAGCACAATCCCATTCCATCCATGGCCTCCATGATGTTTAAATTCAAGACAACCCACAGAAAGACTAGGCCCATGCAAGACTCACTACCCCTGGGCATAAATAAAGGTTGAAAAGTAGGCAAAATGGTTGCAGGCCTAACAACAAAGCCTGCATTCAAAATGGCCACTTGCCTGCCAGCACATGGCCAGTGCCTGTAGCTGCACTCAAAATGGCCACCAGCCACATGGCCTGTCTCTCCCCATGAACACCCCCAAAAATCGAAAAACACTGCAAAATCAGCACAATCCCATTCCATCCATGGCCTCCATGATGTTTAAGTTCAAGACAGCCCACAGAAAGACTAGGCCCATGCTAGACTCAAATACCCCTGGTGAAAAGGCCACAAGTACAGGCCCAAAAATCGAAAATCACTGAAAAATCAGCACAATCCCATTCCATCCATGGCCTCCATGATGTTTAAATTCAAGACAACCCACAGAAAGACTAGGCCCATGCAAGACTCACTACCCCTGGGCATAAATAAAGGTTGAAAAGTAGGCAAAATGGTTGCAGGCCTAACAACAAAGCCTGCATTCAAAATGGCCACTTGCCTGCCAGCACATGGCCAGTGCCTGTAGCTGCACTCAAAATGGCCTCCAGCCACATGGCCTGTCCCTCCCCATGAACACCCCCAAAAATCGAAAAACACTGCAAAATCAGCACAATCCCATTCCATCCATGGCCTCCATGATGTTTAAGTTCAAGACAGCCCACAGAAAGACTAGGCCCATGCTAGACTCAAATACCCCTGGTGAAAAGGCCACAAGTACTGGCCCAAAAAACGAAAATCACTGAAAAATCAGCACAATCCCATTCCATCCATGGCCTCCATGATGTTTAAATTCAAGACAACCCACAGAAAGACTAGGCCCATGCAAGACTCACTACCCCTGGGCATAAATAAAGGTTGAAAAGTAGGCAAAATGGTTGCAGGCCTAACAACAAAGCCTGCATTCAAAATGGCCACTTGCCTGCCAGCACATGGCCAGTGCCTGTAGCTGCACTCAAAATGGCCACCAGCCACATGGCCTGTCCCTCCCCATGAACACCCCCAAAAATCGAAAAACACTGCAAAATCAGCACAATCCCATTCCATCCATGCCATCCATGATGTTTGAGTTCAAACTAGCCCACAGAAAGACTAGGCCCATGCTAGACTCAAATACCCCTGGTGAAAAGGCCACAAGTACAGCCCCAAAAAACGAAAATGACTGAAAAATCAGCACAATCCCAATCCATCCATGCCCTCCATGATGTTTAAATTCAAGACAACCTACAGAAAGACTAGGCCCATGCTAGACTCAAATACCCCTGGTGAAAAGGCCACAAGTACAGCCCCAAAAAACGAAAATCACTGAAAAATCAGCACAATCCATCTATGGCCTCCATGATGTTTAAGTTCAAGACAACCCACAGAAAGACTCAGTCCACCCACCACTGAGTACCCCTGGGCAAAAGGCCCCAAAACAGCCCAAAAATGGAAAATTCCAAAATTTTAGTTGCAGCAACTGTAATGCCCCAAACAAACTTACTTGTAAAATTTCTAATCCAACAGTGATCCAAAGAAAGTCAAAAAGGCCTCAAATCCAAATATCCAGCAGCATCCACAAAAAGTAATCCTTCCAGCTCCAGATCCAAATGAAAAGTGACCAGGAGATGGACAAAGCACTGGGAGGAGCCTGCTGAACAGGAACAGGAAGTTGAAGACTGTGGGGCACTTCCTTCCTCCCACCCCCCTCCACCCCTCCCCAAAATGGACTCCTCGCTAAAAAAGTGCAGGCAAATGTCAACCTAAGGAGTTATTCAGTTAAAAATCATCATTTCTAGAAGGTTTATGCTGCTTGCTGGTGGATTTCTTGTGCAGAATTGCAAATTTTATATTTTCGCTCGCCACATCTCAAATCTCGCAATTGCGAAGTACCGCGAGACGTGATCTCGCCGTACTCGCGTTGACAAACTCTCGCTGGCAATCCGCGATGACGTTGCGCGCTCGCCAATTCCTGCGGGATCACACAGCAAGATCCAAAATGGCGCAGCACTCGCAAACTATCGAGAAAAACAACCCGGCAAACGATGATAAACGCCGCGCGCCGCAAAAATTGTATCACCAACGCCGCGCGCCGCAAAAAAAATCCGCTGCGTGCGAATTTGCGGATTTTGCGGGAAATTCGCAAATCTCGCGGATTGCGAATTTCCCAAAAATTCGCAAAATCCGCGAGCGAAACGGATTTTCCGCCCATGCTTAGTCCCCTCTGCTTACAGGTATCCATCATCACCGATCCAGGCTTGGATCACATCGAACTTCATCACTGGTCGCCTGCCAGCAACTTCTTCTTTCAGGCTCCATAGACTGCAACGAGGATTCCCGACGTCTTTTCAGCCCTATGCAGCCGCAGCCCCTGGGCTAGGTAACCTGAGCATTTCGGTGCTCCAGCATAGCTTAACTATCTAAGTGTCCAGATCCTTTTTCGTTTCAGCTCTACCTAGTCGGATTCGTCCGATAACACTAACTGTACGAAATCCAGCATCCATAGACTTTGTCCCGCATCCCGCGTGAGAGCGCACACTCTGCACCCGATCTCTCTAGGCCTCCTGCTCGTAATCTGAAGGTTCAGTAGTCCAGTCCTAGCGATCCTAAAGCCTTTGAGACTAGTTACTTACCTGCTAGTATTTCGCATTCCACTTTTAGAGTATATGGTTTTTCGTGCCCCTCGGGCATTTGTGTAAATTGTGCGACTTTCAGTATTCTTTAAGAGCTTTGTATTGTGCTTAGCGCCCTGTCCTCATAAAGAGTCCAGGGCTGTTGTGTTCTAAATAAATATCCTTTTATTTTCATAACAACTTGTGTGGTGTCCTTTTGCTTGGTGTTCAAGGGGTATATGTGATGGTATAACAGCTGGCTTAACACGCACTCTAGAGTCTAGCCTAAAGACTGCTCTTGTCCATACTACTAGGATAGCTGGTCTATACGGTTGACTTACAACCAATCATCAATAAGGGTCATTTGGACTGATACATAGTGATCACTAGAATAGTGAGCACTGCATATCAGGCCAATTTCTCACAGTCTGCTGTAGACGATGCGCGAGGTATCGAGACAGGAGCTATCCTTGTAGCTACAATTTTATAAATGATATGCGTTTAGGTACTTGGAAGGGTGTATTGATAAGTGATGAGTGCTGTCAGTTCAGATTTGTAAGGACGAACAGATAATCAGTAGTAAAAGTGTATCACTTGTACGATTTTATGAGGCGAATTTATGTGGAATGGGTATATCGTTGCCTATAAATTCTAGGTTGCCTCTGCTACCGTAATGCAGGGTTCTTCTGCGCAGTTGCATGCTGCATGGACAGGCGTCCGATTGCGAGGTTCTAATATGCATTTCCATGTTCGTCGGACAGGAGTACTCACCAGTCGTGGCCGTCCGTTTCTGTTTCGCCTACCAGTTTCTCACTGGCACATCGTGGGCGATGCGCGTCCTTGTGCGGCTTCCCCTCCTCATGCAAAATTATTTTGCAAACGAATATATATAACGTGGACTCCCAGCACGAAGGCAACATGAGAATACTTGCAGCGCAGTATGTCAGCACAGCGCCTTTTGCTCAGGAGGTTACGGGTTAGCTCTGCCCCCACCAGATCGTAGGCACGTCTGCAGTCCGCGATTAGAGAGTGGTTCCCCCGGTAGATAGTTGCGGGACGCAGGAATGGCAGGGTGGAGCGGCCTGGCCGGGGTGTCTGACCTCCTCTGCCTGTGTTAGGGGGTAGATCGCGAGGAGGCATGTCGAGATGGAGATGAGTCCTCCCCCCTCCCTGCCGCTGCCAGCCACCAAGGGTCCCGCATAGGCGGTGATCACGGTTATCTATGGGCGGGCAACAATTTAGTTCCACGGTGTGGTGGGTCCCTGTTGACCTGCGATGTTGACTGGGTTAGTATCCCGGGGATAGGACATTGAGTACCGACCAGCACTGTTCATTTGGGAACCGGGTCGGCCTGGGCGTTACATATGTGACCTGGTCATACCCCGATTTCCCCCCCCCCCCTCCCCCTGTGCCTACACATCTAGAGCACGATTTCTTGCCGGGCCTGGTGGCTCAGTGGACTTATGCGTCTACTGTAGGTGCCAGTGTTCGACCTCGTGGCACAGGTTCATATCTCGGCGGGTCATTCAGTCTTCCATCCTTCTGAGGTCGATAAATGAGTCCCATCGGGTTGGGTAACAGCAAAACATGTTATTCAGCGCCAAGATCCTCACGAGGGAGCGTGCTTTGGTTCCCCGCCTTAGCGTTATAGTGGGACCTGGCCCAGGTAATGCTCATCATGTTCCAGATGGTGGCCCCCTCCGGAGGATCAGGTCTCCCTGGTAGCGCTGCGCGGCTCGGTAGTGCATCGCATCTCAACACGTAGAATCTACAGCCTCCTCCCTGCAGCGCTAGAGGGCCACCATACCTGCATATTGGAGCGGTAGCTCAGAGGCTAGGGCTTATGCCTCTGGGGTCTCGGGCCTCTCTGAGCCAGATGCTCGGCCACCAGCTGGTGGGCAGGGTCGTTTTTTCCCCACGCGGTGTAGCAGTTGGGAGGCGTTTCAACGTGTTGCACAACTTTTGGTAGCGAGTGCTTCCCCCTCCGTGGAACACGAGCGTCTGCATCTCCCACGTTTCCCGAGTGGTAGCAAACCTGGGGGTAGCGCCCATACGTACAGGCATGGGGACGGCCTGCACCCAGGTATTCTCTACATTCCTGGCACACGATTAGAATAGGAACCTCACGTTAACATCAAGTTAGGGGAGGTCCGCCGATTTTGGCGCGGGAGACATGGGGTCGCGCCCCGGGGCCGTCCCACGCTACACCTTCGGGTAGGTTCGCGCCATACATAATTGTAATTTATAAAATTCAGGGCAAATGACTCGTCATCCCGGTGTCTAGCAGCACGTAGGTGGGTACTGTGGTAACGGAACTGGTGCGAGGGGAGCGCTCAGTTCCCCGGTGCTTTTTCGGCACTCCTCAGTGCCGGTTCAGGGTCTGTCTCCACGGACATAATTCCGCTGCCACTCCAGGCCTACTTGGGTCTGATTCGGGGTCTGCAGGGCAGCAGGGGTTATAGGACCACACATCGTATGGGGCTCCTAGCCTGTAGGCACAGCACTTATAACATAGAATTCCCTTGGGCATAATTGGGGTACATTAGTCGGTGGCCTTGCGGCTTCACCGCCAATTCATTCAGATCAGACCGGCTTCCCATAGGGCACTGAACTAGGGAGAAGCGGGCAGGGGTTAAAGGACCACACATCGTATGGGGCTCCTGGCCTGAAGGCACAGCACTTATAATATAGAATTCCCTGGGGCATAATTGGGGTACATTAGTCGGTGGCCTTGTGGCTTCACCGCCAATTCATATCGATCAGACCGGCTCCCCATAGGGCACTGAACTAGGGAGAAGCCAGAGGGCTCCTGATTTTATGTGAAGGGTCCCACGTAAGGGGTAGGTCAACGCGTTTTGGGACGCGGCTTATGTCTCACACTAGAGAAGTGGTACATTGCGCAGCAAGTACATCCTGGGTGCCTGCATATGAGTTGAGATGATATACTCAGTATATTTACGGGTTTGAGTACCTGCATTTTGTGGTGCGGCACACCAGGCCTACAGCTAGTGTGCACTGTATAAGGCCGCTAATGTGTACGTGTAAATGGCTGCCCTTGTGCAAAAGGTGTGATACATCAGGCAGGCAGCAAGCTAGAATGGTATGTGGTGACTTATGGGTACGTGTAACTGGGTGCCCATGTCAGATTTGTGTTACTCAGACAATTGGTAAGCCAGCTATGCATGAGGTGATCAGTATGTATAGGTGACCGAGTATCCAGTGCTAGGACATATGCGATACACCAGCCAAGCAAATGCTACCGCATAGTGTGGACAATATGCACCCACAACCGATTGCTGGTGTATAGGAGATATGGTGCGCAGCGTGCATGTGAACGAGCGCCTGTCACCCGCAATGTGAGGTGCCGAGTGTTGGGTCATGAGTGCACAGCAGACTTATGAATGATTGCTCGGTCCAGGAGAGGCGCGTCGTTGTGCGCTCAGGGTACACGTATGCGAATGGACACCTGCCCGTATGCACCCGTAAGGCCATGTGGAGCGTTATCGGGACTCCATCTAACATTATCTCAGAACAAGATAGTGCTGCGACTGTCAGAACAGTATGTACGTAGACCACAGCAGTGTGGAATCAGTGTGCCATAGGTGTTAATTTTCAGTCACTGTTATGTATTTGGCGTCTTTTGGGTCTGTTCTAATACAGTAGAACGGGCACTCCATAGGATTTCACGTCTAGTGTGATAGGGGGAGCCCCGAGCCGCGTCATGTGGCTCATATATAGCGTGGTGTTGAAAATTGTATTGGCACCTTAATATCATACATATTACAGTTTTGCTGCTGTGCTTACTCCTGTGGTGCACTAGTGGGAGGGGCCCTCTCTTCTGGGTATATGACTGTCGGTCTTGGCAAGGTTTTGGGTCTCCTGAAAGCGGATCATGACAAACTTAAGGACAGAGTCAAGTCTATGGAGATCACTGTTCAGGAATTAGCCCCGGCCACGCAGCTGTGAAAGCGCAGATGGCGGATGCACTGGATAGACTGAAGGTGTTGGAGAGACGGGCCGAGGATGCGGAAAACAGGAGTAGGCGCAATAATGTTCGCCTCGTGGGCCTACCGGAAAAAATTGAGGGCGATGATATGGTGGGCTACCTCGACAACTGGCTACGCACTGAGGTGGCGCCAGAAGGACTATCTCCTTTCTTCTCCTTGGAACGGGCCCACAGGGTTCCGGCTCGACCTCCGGCCCCGGGCCTGCCGCCTCGTCCAGTGGTGTTCAAGTTGCTCCATTACAGGGACCGGGACTGGCTACTGCAGAGAGCGAGGGAAGCGGGACCCTTTCAAGTTGACAACAACAGAGTCACCATGTTCCCGGACTATACTTTTGAGACCCAAAGACTCAGGGCCAACTTCTTGTCCCTCAAGCGTGAGCTCCGTGGAGAGGGCATAAAGTACTCCCTGCTCTTCCCAGCGAAGTTGAGAGTTGTGGTGGATGAGAAGTCGCTTTTTTTAACGACCTCGGCGGATGCATGGGCCTGGTGGGACACTTATAAAGCCGGAACGGACGGGGCTAAGGCCAGGGCGGAGGAGGCTAGAGAGACACAGCCGATCAGGAAGTCTCAACGGATTCGTAAAAATCGCTGTAGAACTGGGAAACCATCCGTGTCACAGACAGAGACGGAGAGGAAGGCGGCCCTACAGGCGGTTGTGGAACTATCTGGCACGACCAGAAGCCAGTCCGGGAAGGGCACGGACTCTGATGAGCAGGGCACGGGGTCGGAGACTGGGCTCTCGGAATTTGGTGGAGCCAAAGGCCCTATAGTGACACCGCAGACGTCCGGGGAGATAGTCGAAGCATGAACCGCTGGACTGGAGGAGCGGCCTACTGGTCAGACACTGGGGCGCTGTGCCCGTGAGCGCAGCTTACTGTTGTATGGGATTTCGCGAGACTATTATGGGGGGATCATGGGGCGGGATGTGCGGGATTGATTTTATTTAACGAACACTCTCGGCATCGGTCCGCGCCCTACTGGCCCTTACGGTCATCGCAGTGGAGACTGCGAATATTAGTGCCTTCCTTTGAGGGGATAGTTGGTTGTGATAGTTTTGATGGGTTTGCTTCCAATTGCGGGGGGCCTGTCCTGGGGGGTGGGAACCGAGAGTAGTTGGGGACGCTCAGGTTGTTTTTGGGGGGTTCACCTGTTTGGAGTGGGAGGGGGGGGCAGTACGTTGTTGGCAAATGCGCATGGCCGATGGCTATTATTGTTCTGTCTGTGTGTGCAAGAGGGCATGGCTAGTACGGGGGCTTTGAAATGTGTGACCTGGAATGTGCGGGGTCTCCATACTATGGTGCGCAGACACAAGGTTCATGCGTATCTAAAGCGTAGGGGTGTGCATATAGCTTTCCTACAAGAGACGCATCTCACCAAGCAGGAGGGGATTGCGCTGCAAAGAAGGTGGAGGGGGCAGCTGTTTAACACGACATATTCGGCATTTGCAAGGGGGACATTGATTTGGATACGGGCGGGGGTCCCTTTCCAGGTCACTAATACGGTGGTGGACCCAGAGGGTAGGTTTGTGGCGGTGGAGGGGAGACTCAGGGGCCGGGAAGTGTCTCTCTGCAGTGTGTATGCCCCAAATGTAGATTTGCCCGCTTTTCTAACGACACTCTCGGGCAAACTGGCGAGTTATTTGGCAGGGCCGATGCTCATGGGGGGGGATTTTAACTCGGTGGTGGATATTGATTTAGATAGATCTCATCCCCCGCTGCCCACATCCCCAGTACACAGGGTGGCGAAGCGCAGACTGGAATGGCAGGAGAGTTGGGACCTGGGGGACGCCTGGAGAACACTACACCCCACCACGAGGGACTATTCCTTTCATTCACATTTACATGACCTGCATGTTAGACTGGATGCGTTTCTGTGCTCGTCGCACATGCTCTCAACAGTGGGTAGCGAGGAGTATTTGGCCCGCACGATGTCGGACCACAACCCTTTATTGTTGTCCCTGAACTGGATGGTGGAAATCAACTGTGTGCCAACATGGCGGTTGCAACCTGATACCTTAGGTGACTTGATCTTTAGGGAGGCCTTGGGGGAGCGAATAACGCGTTACTTTGAGGAGAATAGTGGCTCCGCCTCTACCAGGGCTGTGGAGTGGGACGCGTTTAAGGTGGTGGTCAGGGGTCACTGCATTGGGAACACTGCGGGGGCTCGTAAAATCTTGCTAGATGATCTTGAGAAGGCGGAGAGCCGATTGAGGGAGAAGGAGAGGGAACGCCCGAATCACCCCGAGCTTCAGGAGGGGGTCAGTGGCGCCAGGGAAGCGCTAGCGGTGGAGTTGGAGCGGCTGCGTAGCTTTGACCATAAGGCGTATATGACGAAGGCGCATGCGGAAGGTGATAAGGCGGGGTCGATGCTGGCGTGGCTTGCCAACCCGATCAGGCGGGGCGCGCCGATCATGGCGATTCAGGCGGAAGGAGGGGGGCTCTGCCACACCCAAGCCAGGATTTTGGATAGGTTTCGGGCGTACTACGAGGGTTTGTATGAGAGCGGACAGACGGACGGGGCGGATGGGCTGGGCACCTTTCTCGAAGGGTTGCAGCTACCACGATTGGAGGACTCGGAAGCAGAGGAGTTGGGTCGGCCTATAACGATCGGGGAGATAGGGAGTGCAGTGAAGCAGATGGCTAGGAATAAGACTCCGGGGCTTGACGGTCTCCCGATAGTTTTATAGTAAATACTCGGAGTGTCTGGCTCCGCAACTACAATTGGTTTACAATGAAGCGCAATCACGAGGTAGGCTCCCAAGCTCCATGTGCGAGGCCCTTATGATCCCATTGTTAAAGCCTGGCAGAGAGGGCGCTGCCCTTTCGTCCTACCGTCCGTTGTCCATGCTCACGACGGATTACAAGATCCTGAGCAAAATCCTGGCAAATAGATTATTGACCCACATGACCGGTCTGATTCATAAGGATCAATGCGGCTTTATCCCGACACGTAACACTACCCACAATATCCGTAGGCTTACAAGGCTGATGGGGGCCCAGTGGTCGGAAGCCACTGCTCCATTCGTGCTCTCTATAGATATCGAGAAGGCCTTCGATAGTCTTGAATGGGACTATCTGTATGAGGTAATGAGGCGTTTCGGGCTGGGGGGCGGGTATATCAACTGGACCAAAGTCCTATATACGGAAGCCACTCCTAGAGTCGGAGTGGGTTCATTGATATCGAAACAATACCTGGTACGACGGGGCACTAGGCAGGGGTGCTCCCTTTCTCGCCTCTTGTTCACTTTGGCGATGGAACCTTTTGCAGCGGAAGCCAGGTCTGGCCGCCATTATACGGGGCTGATTTACAGGGACAGGCCGCATGTCATCTCCTTGTATGCGGACGACCTACTGCTGTTCTTGGATAACGCGGAGGCAGAGTTACTGGGGGCGAGACGTTTGTTAGAACGGTTTGGGCGGCTATCGGGCTTGAGGGTTAATTGGCCCAAATCTTGTATATTCCCTCTGAGACAGGGAGAGCCGTGCCCTCTCACGGCGCAGGAACTTCGATGGGAGCCGCATTGTCTGCATTATCTCGGCGTTTACATCTACCATGCCCCAACGGATATGCTGGATGGCAATATTAATCGCTGTATTACTGCCCTGAGAGGGTGTATGGATTTCTGGGCCACTCTTCCACTCTCACTGGCTGGTCGGGTCTCCCTGCTTAAGATGGTGGCTCTGCCCAGGCTGTTGTATTACTTTAGGACTCTTCCGGTATGGGTTCCGGGCTCCGTCTTTCGACGCCTGAGATCATTGATCACAGCGTTTCTCTGGGGCACGGGCAGGAGACGAATCGCGCTGGATACCCTCTTGCGACCCAAGGATGAGGGAGGTATGGCGGTGCCAGATTTCGAAGGCTATTATCTGGCGGCTCAGCTGCAGACTTTCACTCAGGAGGTCGCGAGGGTGTATCGAGGCCCGGAGCATTCTAGAGATGAGGGCACCCCGCGGCATGTGCTGGCATACATCACGCTGCATCAGAAGCTCTTGGTCAGGGATTTGACAGTGGAGGAACAGACGTTCCGACTTTGCTAGAACCGGGCGCGCAAACGAGCAGGTGTCCGCCATATGTATGCTCCGGAAATTCCGCTGGGAATGGTTACAGCCCTGCCTCATGGTGGGGACTGGTCGTGATTACTAGGCTGGGAAGAGGCTGGGGTTCAAATGCTGGGCGACTTGTATGAGGATGGTGCGTTGCTTCCGTTTCAGGAGTTGCAGGAGCGGTTCGACCTCCCGCGAGGAGATTACTTGTTACATGCGGCGGTAACGGGCGCCATGCAAGATCACTGGGGAGAGGGTTTGCAGGAACCTACAACATCCATGGCGTGCCAATATACGATGATGGCAGCCGGGACCTTTAAGGCGGTAACCTGCCTGTACTCCAGAATGTTGAGGGAGGCCTTGCAGCCGCTCGCAGCTTTGAAAGCTAAATGGGAGTTGGACCTCCAAATGGAGATCCCTGATACAACTTGGAGTCAACTGCTGCGAAGGGCGCGGAAAAGCTCAAGGAACGCTAGGTTCCAGCTCATACACTTTTATATTATACATCGGGCATACCTCACGCCGGGGAAAATACGACAATACTTTGGGGTGGAACAGGCGTCCCAGGTGTAACACAGTTGGGGCGGATCTGGGTCACATGTTGTGGGACTGCCCTGCCTTGGGGGAATACTGGCAGGAAGTTGGGAGGGCCCTGAATAATGCTACAGATGGGGAAATACAGTACACCAAGGCAGTGGAGGTCCTACATTGGTTTCCACACACCTCTAAAAATAAAAATACAAGCCGATTTATAGATCTGGGGCTGATCCTGGCAAAGAGGGAAATAACGAGGAATTGGAAGTCGAAAGTGGGACCCACGTATAAACGGTGGTATGGTGAATGTCTGCGGTGGGCGGCCTGTGAAAGCACTTTGAGATACCAGATGGCTAGGAGGACTGATGATGAGAAAGCCATGGAGAGGGCAACAGCATGGGAAGTGATGGTGCAGGCGCTCAGGGATGATAATGATGAGGAGGAAAGTGAGGAGGAGGGCTCGGTAGCAGCTGACCCCACCAACACACCTAGGAACACACCTTAGTGAATGTATAGGACCTCCTTGCACACACCAGACCTTCTTTCTGACTGGGATTCTCACACAGCGCTGCCACGGGGGGGGGGAGTTCGGGACTGTAAGAAGTTGGGGGGAGGGTGGTTAATGGGGGTGGTGGGAGGGGCGAAAATTACAAAAGCAGCCCACTTCTTCCTGTGAATGAGACCGCGGACACTGAATTTTGCAGCAGGGAATGGACTCAGCATGACGGCAGCTTAGTCTTCTTTCTGGAGACGTGCCTGGTGTGGTGGGAGGAGTGGACTGTTAATGTGCCTTCCTGCTATGGTTGATGGATATGCCATAATGATACTGTCTGTGCATTTATTTTGGTGTTGCAATAAAAACGATGTTACAAAAAAAAAAATGAGATGTAGTTAGACATGTTACATGTTTCCCGGGACCTGCGCTGTGTTAACTCTACCTACGAGAAGGTAAGGTCACATGACAATAGTCATTTTGCCCTTCCATAATACTGCTGTTGTCTGTCTGTTCATCCAAGGCTATAGAATCTGCAGGCAGCCCACCCGCTGCGCCATCAGTTCGGGAGCTCTTGCTGCCTCCCTGTAGAATGTAGGGTCTACAGCCTGCAGTGTCACACCCATTTCACGTACAAGTGGAACAACTGTTGCAGCCTCAGCCCAACCTGCGCCTGGACTGCCAAGAATACCTAGTAAGAGGGCCCCTAGAAGACTCAATATAGAATGATCTACCTGGTATCTTATCACCCCAATGCTCCTTTTTCTATTATGGGTGGTGGCTTTGCTCAATGGGCTCCTATCAGGGTGGACACACGGCTTCTCTATCACGGTTAGTAGGGTGGGGCTCCCTTGGTTTGCGTTGAACGGCTGCATGAATGAACCTGAGTAACCTTAGGTTCCCCTTTTGCCCCTCCCGAAGTGTGAAGCTGGCCTGACGTTTCATGTCACCTATTTTGGGGGCCCCCTTGGTTCAGTTGAATATATCACTTAGGGGGGTCGTAAGTCTTCCTTAGGACAAGCTATCCTTGAGGTAGCATGGACTAAGCAGCCTCCAGACTAAACTAGGGGGCATGTGATAACAGTTGTTTACTTTGGAAATCCTGTATATCAAATGTAAGTCCTCCACGCAAGTTATATACCAATTGATGCATGGCGCACTGAAATATCCCTCTGTACTCTTCGTGAGTATAGTTGCACAAGCGTAAACAAAGCACAAGTTTACAGTTGAATTTTGAGAACTGCGCTTCGGCAGAAGTCGTACATCACTGGGTGTAGTCTGCTGATGCTTTGTGTGAAGGTGTGTAGTGGGTCTCAGTGACAGGGGCCGGTTCTCCTTTTTAATGATTAGGGAGGGATACCAGCAGGGGTGGCACTCTCATCACCTGGTCTTTTACCAGGGGTATGACCTCACGAACCTGGGATAGTCTACACTATGGCTGTAGTGGGATTGCATCCAGGGGTATAGGCTGATTAGTGTCAGAGGGGCTTTGGTTTCCGCAGCGTGTCCTGATGCAGGAATGGATCTTAAAGGGGCACTTGGTTTCAGTCACAGCAAACCCTTGGTTGTGGTCGTAAGTCAACCTACAGACAAGCTATCTTAGTGGTAGCATGGCCTAAGCTGCTTCCAGACTAAAACCCAAGAGGGCAGGATGCCTGCTGTAATACTTGTTTAATACTTGTTAAATCCTGGATTTAGCATAGGATGGGACTTAGCCCAAGTTATATAGTATATTATGTATCAATCCCGCCAATGCCCCTGTGCTCTTTTGAGTATAGCAGCACAAGCGTTCAACGTAAGCAAACTTTCTCGATGATTATGCAGAGGACGGCGTTGCAGCAGTAGCTGTAACTTCACCTGGGTGTAGTCTTCTAACGCTTTGGGTAAGGTTGTGTGGTTGAGTTCCAGTGGCATGTGCTGGAACGCCTATTTATGATACGGTGGGCGTTCAGCAGTAGGGGCCCCATCTTACCCTAGGTCCTTTCCAGGTAGTATGGCCTCTCGTACCGGGGATGATCTCTCTAAAGGGGTTAATGTTTAGGACCCGGGGGGGTCTGCAGCTTAGATGCAGAGGGGCCTTGGTTCCTTCAGGCATGTACTGTTCATGTCAGGAGCCAAGGTCTCTTGGAGGTGGAAAGCGTTTTCCTCTCCCCTGTCGTTTTGGTCCGGTCCTTGGACTGACGAGAAGCTCTGCAGAGCTAGGGTTGTAGGTCAGGGGTTATTTGAGGCAGATGGTGTTCATCTCGCCTGTGGGCTTAGACCTGTTCCCTCCTCGATCTGAGGAAGCACTTCTGAGCAAAGGTTGCAGGTAAAGAGTAGTAGCAGTGGTGGGGGGCCCGTGCGGCAGCGGGTACCACCGCATGGGCTGTGGCGGAGTTACTTAGCGATCCGTAAGAAGAGAGGTGCAAACACTGTACTTCAGCGGGCACATAGGGGCTAACCTGTAACCTCATGGGAGGTGCAGGAACTCATGTCGGCGCCCCAGTAGTCCTTCGGGCGGTTGTGGGCCTGTGCAACCGGGGGTTTGCCAAGTCACGCCCCGCAAAGGGCGTGTGTAGTATAATTATAATAATTGTGCAGCAGTTGGGTGGTTCGCCACTGTGCTGATTGGCTCAACAGGCGGGCAGGTGGTGAGAATGCGGCCTGCCCTAGGATCGCCCGCAAGTTAACCCACCATCATTACATATGTTGTATGTAATAAACCTGCAGCAAATTTTCTCAAACTTAACACTTGTGTCTGCGTGTTATTTGCGGGTTTGGGCATTGTGGGGCGGGGGGTTCTTGTGGCCCTGATGTGACTATGCAGTTACCGCCATTTGTCAGCCTCGTGTGCTTGGCTCCCCGGGGGAGGGGGGCGCTCTGCGAGTTGCCAGGCCCAGGCTGCGTAGTGAAAACAAATAATATTAATGATAATGAAATTCACTCTGCTCCAAGTATAATGTGAATAAACTCCTCCCTCTCTGTGGTGTGGTGCCCTCGGCAGGGTGCCATGTGTTTGTTGCTGCACACGAGGCTGTGAGGCCCACTCTTGCTCCCTGTGATGAATATTCTCGTTTCTTGGTGGGGGCTGTCCCCCACCCCCCTCCCTCTGTCTTTGAGAGTGCCGTATCTGCCAGTCAAGGACACCCCTGTCTGCTGGAGGGCAGTTGGTGCCATGCTGCCTCTGAGGCATTTTGTACTCTGCTGGGTGAGGGATTCACTCCCCCCCCCGCTTGATAAGGGCCAGGTCTTGCTCTCTGAAAGGTTGTTTGTCTGTTCCCTGGTTGTGCTCGCTTTAGTTGCCTCTGTTCCCTGATTGTGATCGTTTTTAGTGCCTCTGTTCCTGTGCCTTTTCTGTGTGTGTGTGTGTGGCTCTGTCAGTGTGTGTGGCTCTGTCTGTGTGTGTGTGTGTGTGTGTGTGTGGCTCTGTCTGTGTTGGTGTGGCTCTGTCTGTGTGTGTGGCTCTGTCTGTGTGTGTGTGTGGCTCTCTGTGGTTCTGTATGTAGCTCGTGTGTGTGTGGCACTCTGTGGGTGTGTGTGTGGCTCTGTGTCCGCTAATACTCTATACTACTCTCTAATGCTCACCTATTGCGATTGTAAATGACAATACCATTTATTTATGTTTTAAAAAAAATGAAAAATGAAAAAAATGCCATTTGCAATGCCAATAGCTCTTACTTTAACAAAGCAGAGACCATTGCGTTGCTTGTTTCTTGGGTACATCGGACTTTGGTGAAACTCCACTTCCTGTGTTATCAGAGTCACTTATAGAGCCTCCATTTCTGTTTTTTGGTCGCTTTAGCCTTTTCTGGGCTACTACTTAAGGGGTCAGATGCCACAGACGCGCGCAGCTCTAGGTATTTGTGTCATCTGTTTAATATCCTGCAGTGAATCTATTCCACATTGTGATCTCACTCTCTCCAGCTTGTATTCAAAGCCTTTTCATGCTTCCAGTGCAAACGTGTTTTCGGAGACCCCTCAGAACCTCCTGTTACCCAGGCATTTGCTGAGAGGTCAGTATTCGGTGGTTTAATCAATGCTCGTTCCTTGAACAAACACGCTCACAAAACCAATTATAGGATTATTGACCTTCAGTTGGATTTCCTTTTTATTAAATAATTGTGGGTCAAAGAGTGATCTAATAACAATATTGCCCTTGCTGTACCCCCTGGCTATCCCATTCTTAGGCAGGATAGAGTAGGGACTTGCGGAGGTTGTTTGGGTATTTTCCAAGATGTTCCTCAATTCAAAACCTTTAATCAAGGCTCCTTGAAAGCGACAGAAAGCTTGGGCGTTTGCTTTAAGTCCCTCCTTGTCTTCTGTAGGTGGTCTAATATATTGTCCCACATGCCCTATGTTTTTTTAACATATTTGGGACAAACATTGGCTCATCTCATACTTTATTATATAAACTTTACAATTTTGGGAGATTTTAACTTCCATCTTGAGTGCAGTAAAGGTCCTGAGGTAGCTAACTTCACTGACCTCTTAAGTATTGTTGGTCTCCACTAATTTGTCACTTCCGCTACACACACTTCAAGTCATATCCATGATGGAGCCTGCGCCAATAACCCTAATTTGGCAGTTGAAGCACCCATCTGGCAGACCTTTGCTGATCACATGCTGATCTCTTTTAGAATTTTGCAGTGACTAGCCCCCAATCGAGACAGAAATGGGTTAAGTTGCTGCCTGACCCCCATTTTTCTACGTGCTTATCTACCTCTACGGGGAACATAGCATAGGATGTTTCGTCCTTTTAATAACTGGATTACCTACACAATTAAGGAACTAGCCCTAGTAATTTCTTCAAAGATGAAGCATAGATCCCAGCCTTCAGTCCCATGGTATACTCTGGCCATAGCAGAACAAAATCGGCGCTGCATGCAACTAAAAGAGAAGTGGCGGAAGGCTTATAATGCAGAGAACTTGCTTCATTTTAAAATGACAGTCTATACTGGTTAGCGAAAGGCTGCCAAAAAAGCCAACTTCTCCACTGAAATTGATGAAGCCCAGTCTAATTAAAAAAAAAATTCTTCTAGATGTCTACATAATTTTTACAGCCTAAGGCACAGGCTAGGGATATCTTGCCCTCTCAAACCTTATGTGACCACATTTCTTCCTTTTTCAAAGAAGAAAATACGTTCCATACAATGGAATTTTACAGCTATTCTAGGAAATCTATGGTGGTAAATACACCCCCACCCCACTCAAAGTAGTTACTGACTCCTTGACAACCTTTCAGGAAATCACTTTAGCCTAGTCATGGCAGTCTATATTGTCCTAAAAATCAGGAACCCTTAACAACCCCTGCACTTCTTTCATTCTTCATAAAGATGTTGACTTTGTCAACCCAGTGATTAATAACATTTTGAATACGTCATTGCTGAGGTCTCGACTGACTGAAAATTGGTAGCAGTTTAGCCTCTGCAGAAAAATCACATAGCTGAACCTACAATTCTTTTTAATCTTAGCCCTATATTACTACTTCCCACATTGTGCAAAATCATTGAAAAAGTGGTAAATAGCCATTTAGTTGCTTTTTTGGAAGAGGCTAATATGCTTCATCCACAGCAGTCTCACTTTCCCCCAAGACTTTCATGAGCCAGATGTGTTGGAAGTTGCACATACTTTAAAATTGACTTTGAATATGGGAAATCATGCAGTGTTGATTGTATTAGACTTACCTGCTGCATTCATTACCAACTCTCAGGACATTCTGCTGCAATGTATCAAGGATTCTGGGATTTCTCAACTCGCTTGTCCTGGATTAAATCTTTCCTCACAGAGCATAGACAAACAGTTGCGTTAGGAACTTTTTCATCCCCTGAAAGGCCTGCCATTTCAGGGGTTCCACAGGGCTCATATCTCTGCCCTGCAGTATTTAACATTAACATGCCCCCTATGATTCCCTTGGATACTTTTTTTTAAATAAAAACCACCCCAGATGCTGATGACATGCAGCTGATCTTATCATTGGATAAAACTTCCATTCGCTTGGAGCTCAGGTTTAAAAATTGCCTTACTGAAGTTATCCGGTGGATGCAATCAAATCATATCAAATGTAATACTGATGAGAATGAGATTATGCTGCTTGGCAAGTCCAACTCCTTTGCCTCCGCCCAATGGTTGACTAATTCAGTGCCCCCTACCCTGTACTGTTGAGGTTGTTGGCAACCTTGGAGTAAAATGTGATGCCTCCTGGTCTTTCCGCCTACAAGCCCTTGCAGTAGCAGCTATGTGTTTAAGTCTAATCAAATCATTGAATTTTTCCTTCAAATCCCTCCCATTGGCTGCAAGGAAGACCATTGCCTTTGCATTAATAACTTCCAGACTGGATTACTGCAATAGTTTGTATGCAGGACTCTCAAAAGAAACCATTCAGAAACTGCAAGTGGTACAACATGCAGCGACCTGACTTGTTCGGAATCTTCCCCGACGATAATATGCCTCTGCAGCTCTGAAATACTTACAGTGGGTGCCAGTGTATAAAAGGGTCAATTTCAAAATTCTCTTCATATTCAGAGCTTGCCGATCTACTGGGCCAAAATATCTAATGATCAGACCCACCCACTATACTACTAAAAGGACCCTGAGATCTTCCCATGCTAATCTTCGTAATCTCCTTTCTTTCAGACTCAAAACTAGAGGTAAATCTTTCTCAGTTCGGAGTATAAAGCATGTAACCAACTTCCCAGTCACTTAAAATGTATTTAATCTGAAGTAATTTTTAGAAAGCATTTTTAGACTTGGCTTTTTGCAGCCCCTGATTTGCAGATTTTTCCTCTTTTGGCTCATCTTTACTTGATTGAGTCATTTCATGTTCAGCGCAGCGGCAGGGTGCTCCTTTAAGAGTGGAAGAGCGCTTTACAGATCTTTCATTCAATTCAATCAATCTGTTGTAATTGTGGGCCATTCGCCGGACATTGAAGGCCTTCCTGCTGTCTATCAAGGAGAGGCTAGTGTAAGTTCTCATGTACAACATACCATGTGTACCTTAACAAGCGGGCCGGGTTTGGGCGGGGGGGGGGGGGGTTCTGTGCCAAGAGGCTCTTTGCTTCTGGAGTTTGCGGACTAGCTCAGCCGATGGAGCCAGCTGGATCACAAAGGGTGACTTTGTTCCAGGGTAGCGCTGGGAATATTCCAACAATGCAAAGAATCCTGGATAGACATTCGCTTAACAGTTGAACACACAGTGCCAACATATTTGCACAGTGAAAATCTCTAGGAGACACATTCAGGCTAGACTGGAGCATGGGGCTCCTGTAAGTCTAACTACTGACTCTTCTGCTGCCCCTAGTTCTAAAGATGATCCGGAACGGAACCAGTAATGTGATAGAAGGAACATCATAGCAGAGTATCTGTCCCCTGATCAGGATTCTACTTTAGGAGGATCTTCTGTCGCAACAGGCCAGGGTTCTGCACTTGTTCGTACGCAATCTACACCTTCATGCCTGGATTTGGAGCAGCAGCAACTGACTGCATTTGACCTACCTCCTGAGGGCATGGATGCTGTCCATGCTGTGTGACACCCTTCTACCAAATCAAGTTCTGTAAGGATTTGAGAAAAGTTTGTGGCCTAGTGTGGGGCCAGCAAAACATGTCACATTTCAAGCTAAAGTTTCTTACATTGGTATGTCAGTCCTTCTGCATTTTTGTATTAGCCAAAGCAGCTGTCCTTGTTTTAGTCACCTGTTGGATAATGTGTTTTTTAAAGATTTGACCCATTTCCCCCAAAGCCTTTTGTTATACCACAATAGAATCGCAATTTCAACCTGTCTTTCCTCTTCTGTTCTCTTTGAGCAGATGCTCAGCTGCTTATTTTTTTTTCATATTTGAAAGACAATTAGGTATAGATTCCTTACCTTTAGAATTACCCCCAGGCATCAGACTGGAGGCAGAGATTTTTTTTCGTCAGCAGTACCCCAGCGCGTCGGAAGGTGGTGTCAGTCGGCTCTGCGTTCGTCGTTGGCGTCCTGGTCGCCAGGATGACGTCACGGTAACTACTTAGACGGCGCCATTGCGAGCTGACGTCAGTTCTTTCTATTTCCACGCCAGCCAGCACAAATTCGGAGAGAGTGGTACCTCCAGTCACTTTTTGACTGACTTTTTCTCGACTTTTGTCGACATCGTTTTTTAAGTCCATCGACTCCTGGTGCACGAGAGATGTCTGGTTTCAAGGCTTGTGGTTCCTGTAGCCGACTGATGTTGGCGACAGATCCGCACCGCGTATGCCTGGAACGCGACCAGACCCCAAGTAGTGTTCTGACTGCCGGACCATGAATCCTAAGTCTTTGCGGGAGCGATCCCGAAATCTTCTCGAGGCCTGGCAGTCTGCTCTGCGTTGTTCGAGGTCCTGATTACGCTGGAGGTCAAGGTTCCGGTCGCGGAGCCACCACCACCACTTGTCCTTGAAGTCTTCGCACTCCTCATGTAAGTCAAAGCACAAGAAGAAGTAGAAGAAAAATCGTCACTCTTCGACTTGTGCTCGCCTGTCGGCCGACACAATGAAGGATGCGGCGGGTACCTCCCCTCGCAGCGCCGTGTGCAGAGCCTGAAGGGTCGGCTCAGTGTTTCCCTCACTTCCTGGGACCCGGAGAAACCCCTGCCCTGCGCTTTTTACGAAGCGATGCATGCCATCTTTGGGCAGCCCGACTTTGCTGGCGCGCCTTCAGGCTCCACAGACTCTGCTGGGGGCCCTGGGCCTTAGACAATGGCGGCTCCGGCCTCTGCTCCGCAGCTTCCCCTTGGATCCACGCTTGATCCGGATTGGTGCCGGTCGACCTCATAACACCCCCCCCGGCGCCAAATCCACCGGCATCACGTCTGGCGCCGATGCCGGTTGTGTCCCTAGCCGGCGTCGACCCCGGCCTCCACTCTGACGTGGACACGGATCCGGCGCCGACGGGTACTGTTGTTCCCATGTTCAACCCTGGTGTGTTTAGGACAGATTGGCAACCAGAAGTTGGTGAAGAGGACTGGGAGGGGTATGGTGACCCTTTAATTGACCAGTTGGAGTACGGCAAGGACTGAAGAGAGGAATTGGGGGAAGCCAGTGGTCTGGATACCGCCCTAGACATTGGCATGTTGTCTCCTCCTACTGTGGCTATGGAGGAGGGAGCATCTTACAGAATGGTGTTGCGTAGGGCGGCAGAGGCTCTCAAGCTACCTACGGTGGAAGTCAGGACTCACCTGACAGAGGTGCTTCAATCGGCAGCTAGCTCTTTCGGAGCCCCTGCTACTGTTCAATGAAGCCCTAATGAACATCCTTCTGGTCACCTGGTCCATGCCCAGATCAGGAGCTCCTGTGGATAGGATGATTGCCCGACGCCATCTCCCGGCGACCCCACTTTCCTTTCCCAACACCCCACCCCTGAGAATGCTTTTGGCGAGGTGTTTTTAGAACAAGTAGGTTGATGTTAAGTTACAATGAGTAAATAAGGAACAAATGTTTCTAGGGTGCAACCAGGTCTGGGGAAGACCCGTAACCCCTGTTAACAGTGAGGGTTCAGAAACCCACACATACACAGTCAAAAACAAAATTCCCGGCACACGTATAGGGAATACAGTATTACAGTTGTGCTGTTAAATTGGTACAGAAATAAGAGAAATCGACATTGGTAGTTCCATGTGTTAAAAGATGTTCATGCAAATATAGAAGTTTGTCAAAGCAATTCGTCAGCAGACACCTGTTTCGTAAACAGGTGGATCCGCGACGAGACACTTAAAGGCTGGACACTGCTTTCTACAGGCCTGCCAGACACGGATGTACCCGTCCGTGAAAACCTTTGATGGACATGCCTTTGATTGGAGTCGCCTTTTCGGCGACCAAGCAGACAATGCGCTAGAGAGCTTCAATGACTCTCAGGCTACGGCCAAGTCCTTGGCCTCCACCACCCGGCCTGCGCAGTCTGCTTTTCGCCCCTTTCCTGCCTCACCCAGTTCCACCCAGAGCCACAGGCTGGCCCAAGCTGTTCAGCCCCTGCATGGCCAGGAATGTGGGACCCACCGCCGGTTGTCTGGGGGCCAGCAAGTGGGCCAGTCCACCACCCCCGTGCAGCAGCCTCCAAACCCTCCTAGTCTGACCTTTCAGGACCACCAATCGCCAGTGGGTGGCAGGATTCGCTATCACCTCCCCCACTGGTGCACCATCACGTCCCCCACTGGTGCACCATCACGTCGGACAGGTGGGTTTTGCAGATAGTCTGAAGGGGCTACTCCCTCCCCTTCCAGACTACCTCACTGGCCATGCCACCTCTGTACCATTGCATGTCTGAAGATCATCAGGCCCTTCTCCAACAGGAAGTTACGGCTCTCTTGGCTAAGCCATCAAGCAAGTTCCTACCCCAGAAATAGGTCATGGTTGCTATTAGCACTACTTTCTGGTGCCCAAGAAGAACAAAGGCCTGCGTCCTATCTTTGATCTCAGGAACGTCAACTGCTTCCTCCGGAAGGAGAAGTTCAAAATGTTGGCGCAAGCTCAGGTTCTGTCTCTATGGACGCTGGAGACTGGATGGTAGCATTGGATTTGCAGGACGCTTATTTTCCCCTCCTGCCGGCTTACTGGCATTACCTACAGTTCACAGTAGGCCACAAGCACTTTTAGTTTACTATACTCCCCTTTGGTCTTACCGGCACACCTAAGGGTGTTCACAAAAGTGATAGCAGTGGTCACTGCTCATCTGCGCAGGTCAGGGGTTCCAGTCTTCCCCTATCTCGATGGCTGGCTATTAAAGGCGGGCTTGCCCCAGGCAGTCGTCTCCCACCTCCAGACTACGGCGGACCTCCTGCACTCTCTGGGGTTCACTATGAACATCCTGAAGTTCAACCAGATTCCCTCTCGGAAGCTCCTTTTCATTGGAGTGGTTCTAGAAACAACACAGTTTTCATGTTTATCCTCCCGAGCAGTGAGTCTGGGTCATTCGGACCGAAACCCAGGATGGAGGCTGAAAGATCAGAATCGTAGCCCGAATATCCCAAAGGCTGCTGGGTAGGGCGGCCACATGGGAGAGGTGGAGATCAGAGACCTCTGGGTTCCACATCAACCTTTTGGAGCTTCAGGTGATCCGTCTTGCACTGAAATCATTCCTTCCCTCTGTCTGGGTAAGAGTAGTGCAGGTGTTCACGGGCAACACCACCGCCATGTGGTACCACAACAAACAGGGGAGGGTGGGGTCGTGGACCCTATGTCAAGAGATTCTCTGTTTTTGGACGTGGCTGGAATATCAGGGCATATCCTTGGTGGTTCAACACCTGGCAGGTTCATTGAGCGCCAGGGTGGACAAACTCAGCCGCAGATGCATGATGGATCAGGAGTGGCGTCTTCACTCAGAGGTGGTGCAAGGTCTCTTTCAGCCAGTGGGACTAACCTTGGTTAGATCTATTCGCCACCGAAGAGAACGCGCAATGTCAGCAATTCTGTGTATTGGAATTTCCAAGGTGGCACTCTTTAGGTGGTGCATTTCGTCGCAAGTGGAGTTGCGGTCTTCTATAAGCCTTTCCTTCTATACCACTTCTGCACAGAGTGCAGAAGAAGATCAGGCACGACCGGGTTAGTCATCCTTGTGGCTCCGGTTTGGGCACGAAGAGTCTGGTATCCCAAATTGTTACAAATGGCCATCAATTCTCCGATCCGACTGCCTCTTCGGGAGGATCTTCTGTTTCAGTAGCAGGGGACGTTTCTCCACCCGAACCTGTCCAGGCTCCACCGCCTTGTGTGGAGATTGAGCGGCGACAGTTGACAGCCTTCGACCTTCCTCCAGAAGTCTGTGA
Source organism: Lissotriton vulgaris (assembly GCF_964263255.1). NCBI lineage: Eukaryota > Metazoa > Chordata > Amphibia > Caudata > Salamandridae > Lissotriton > Lissotriton vulgaris. The sequence continues at coordinate 1,766,105,052 of NC_141691.1, read as the reverse complement.
TGTTATCTTGGCAACCAGGCGTCCCTCCACTAAGACGGTATATGCCTGCAGATGAAACAAATTTGTGGGACGATGTGCAACAAAGGCTGTGGATCCCCTTTCAGCCCCTCTTTATGGGGTTCTCTTGTTCCTCCTGTCTTTCGCCCAGTAAGGCTCTGCTCTGGGCACTCTGAAGGGCTACCTCTCAGCCATTTGTGCCTTTCATAGGCTTCCTGATCAGCCTTCTCTTTCCAAGTCCCCTGTTGTGAATCGCTTCATTAAGGTTATTACTCATCTTTTTCCTCCTGTTCCCTTCATAATGCCTCAGTGGGACTTGAACTTGCTTCTTACTTACCTCATGTGCGCTCCCAATGTGCCACTTCATAATTGTCCTCTTAGACTTCTTACTTTAAAGACTACCTTTTTGTTTGCCATCACCTCTGCTCGCAGGGTGATTGAGCTCCAACCTTTCTTCAAAGCCTCCTTTTCTGGCTGTTCATCCGGACAAGGTTGTCCTTCGAACCAGGCCTTCTTTTATTCACAGGGTGGTTACTTCTTTCCATATTGATCAAACTATCACTTTGCCCAGCTTCTTTCTGCTTCCGCATCCTTCTAAGGAGGAAGAGAGGCACCCCAGTCTTGATCCAAAATGTGCGCTTTCCTTTTATTTGGATCGCACCAATCAATTTTTGGGTGGATGACCAGCTCTTTGTTGGTTATGTGGGTGTCAAAAAAGGTTGAACCAACTCTAGGTGGGTTGTTTTGTGCATTAAAGCTTGCTACTCTTTGTCAAAGAATGAGACTGCAGTGGGACTGCTCACCCATTCCACCAGGGAGATGGCAGCTACCACTGCTTAGGGATCGGAAGTCTCCCTCAATGACATCTGTCTGGCAGATACATTCACAAAACACTACTGCCTGGACAGCCAGGTCCAGATAGACGACTTCTTTGGCCTTTCTGTTCTCCAGGACTTTCTGGTGTGAACTTGGTTCGCAGACCCACCTCCGGTGTTGATATTGCTGGGGTATCTATTCTGAAGGTAAAGAATTTATAACTAATTGTCTTTCAGATGAACAAGTTATTTACCTTCGGTAACAATATATCTGTAAGATATAGATTACTTACCACACCACTCATCCACCCCGTTCTGCGAACTGACTTCTAGGGTCAGGGAATCCCTTTCAGGGCCCTCATTTTGTGCATCAGTGGCCAGTGTCTTGCATGGCTCTGTGCTTCTGGCGTGGAATGCTGTGTAAAAGAACTGATGTCAGTGTCCGAGGGCGACATCTAAGTAGCTACCGTGATGTCACCCTGGCGACCACAATGCCAATGACTAACGCGGAGCTGTCCGACACCACCTTTCGATGCGCAAGGGTACTGCTGATTGAAAATTTTTCCGGGTCCAGTCTGATGCCTGGAGATAATTCTTAAGGTAAGGAATCTATAACTAATCTATGTCTCTTACAGAGATATTGTTACTGAAGGTAAGTAACTTGTTGTTTTGCCCCGTCACTGTTATTTCAACCTACCATGTGAGTGAGCTTCAGGCCCTCTCGGTGCAACTGATTTGAACTAAAACATTTTTCTAGACAAATCACTGTTACAAACCAGGCTGGGCCTTTTGCTAAAAGTCATATCTTTTCATGTGTGGCTATCCATGGCTTCCCAGCATTCTTTGCTCCACTTCACCACTCAAAGGAGACGGAGAGACTGTTGGCTGTACACCAAAAAATCTTTAAAATCAATCACACCAAAGACTATCAGGTGGATTATCTCTGGGGGCAGAGAACGACCAAGCAATATGAAAAGGTGGAGTGTTCTCTGTGTTAAGGTCTACGATGCATTGGCCAAGAAGCAGCCTCCAGAAAGATTGAGGGCTTATTGCGCCAGGGCCAAGGCTTCTAACACTGCATGGGCATGCAGAGTGCCTGTTCCAGGAGTTTGTCAGGCTGTGACATGGGCATCCGTACACACATTGATAAAGCACTACTTCATTGACTGCCTGGTTCAAACAGTAGTGCATTTCACCCATTGGGTCTTGCATTGCCTTTTTTTCTGAGCCTCTAACCTGCTCTAAGAGGTATTGCTTTAGCATCTACATTAAGGTGAAGAATTTGCTGTTAGAAGTATTACTAACAAGAATGTTATTTACAAGCGATGACACTGTATGGTGGATACTCTAATCAACTTAAGATTCCTCACTGTCCTCCCACCACACTGTTCTGTGGAATGGGCCTTTTTCCCTAATCTAAAAAGTTCCCAATCTTGAAATTTGCACACTGGTATCTGAGATTTAGTTTAGAGTTCTGCATCTGCAGGTGTAGACAGTTAAAAAAGAAACTGCTCAGGGGTTGCGGGGCAGAGGGCACGTTTATTCATACAGTATGGGAATGCCCGTTGATTGTTGGCTATTGGCAAAGGGTTCTACGTACCATAGCACAGGCACTAAACACCTCACTCACCTTGGACCCACGAATGTGTTTACTAAATGTCTGGGGGCCTACTGACCTTACCTCTTATGCAAGGGCATGGACCACCATAGGGCTTGTCACGGCCAAACGAGACATAGCTCAGAAATGGGGATCGGCTGATCTCCCCACCCTGTCTCAATGGATCCGAAACATGGACATGCTCATGCTGACTGAAAGAGCAGTATACAAATTGCGGGATAATCCGCGTAAATGGAACGGGGTCTGGCAGCCTTGGAATTCTTATAGGGGGGACATATGTGAGCCACTGGACGAGGAGGATCTTGAGGGTTCTGAGAGCGAAGTGGAATACTGATTGGGACTGGGGTTGGTGGTTAAGTAACATATGAGGGAATGGGATGGTTTTGTGCTGGGGGATTGCTGGTAGGGGTGGGGTGGGATATGGGACATGGGAATGTATGATTGGTTCCTTTTGGCGAATGTGATGCTAGCTACAATCGATACTACCTCAAGGACATGCCGATTTACGTGTGCAGTTTTTCTAGTTTAAGTTCACTGTTATCTTCAACAAAAAATACAAAACGCAAATTGTAATTTTTACGGTACACATATGCTTACTGTCCGTCAGATCACCTTGAATAATGACATCGCTACACGATCAGTGGGAGCTAATACAAAACGTATCGTTTCGCATTCACCTTGTGTTGTAGATAGGCCCTACGAATGTGAACTTTTATGTGACTGATGATGATGATACTATTTGACTTTTGCAACAAAAAAAAAAAAATAAAAAAAAAAAAAGAAACTGTGGACTGGTGGCATCTAGATCTGCTCCAATCCTTCATTGCCGGGTTGGAATATTCATCTGCGTTGCATGACAACACCTATTGGTACAAAGAAGCACAGCTGTGAAAAGCTTCCAGATCCAGTCTCCTGCATATGTGAGGAATTTGCAGTATTTCAAAAGAGCTTTCCCAAAAGTAACTCTTCATGGCATAATTTACTGTAGAGACGCATTCTCTGCATACATGTGCCATCTAGTGTTGCGCTTGGACACGTGCAACTTGTTTTTCTTCGAAAAAGTCTTTTGAGTCACAAGATATAATTACTCCTCTTCGTGGTAATGCACATGGACAGTAACTCCAAATCTGAAAGAGACACGTTAGTGATAGATTCCTTACCTTAGAATATCCCCAGGTGTCAGACTGGATCCGGAAACTTTTGCGTAGCAATACCTCTGCGTGTCGGTAGGCGTCGACCGCGGCTCCACGTCCGTCGTCGGCGTCGTTAGCGCCGGAATGACGTCGCCGGAGTACTTAGACGCCGTCCTCGCGTGCTGAAGTCAGTTCTTTTTTTCTGCACCAGCTAGCGCAGATCCGGAGAAGCTATTCCCCTTAGTCACTTTTTGACTAAACTTTTTTGATCTTTTGATCTGTTTTTCTCGAGTCGTTCGACTCCTACGGTGCGGGTAGGGATGCCCGGGTTCAAACCCTGCTCCAAGTGCAGCCGACTGATGTCGATCACCGACCCCCATCGCCGGTGTCTTCAGTGTCTAGGCCTCGACCACGACGACCGAACCTGCTCCGACTGCCGGGCCCGGACGTCTAAGGTTAGTCGGGAGCGGTCCCACAAGCTACTTGAGCTCTGGCAGTCGGCCCCGCACCGTTAAAGGTCCCGGTCCCACAAGAGGTCGAGGGACCGGTCGCGGGGTCGGAGCCCTCGTAGTTACGAGAGTCTGCATTGGTCTTCCGGATCAAGGTCCTCATAAAAGAGGTATGAGAGGTCGGAAAGGCGTCATCGTTCTTCCGACGCTCGCGCGAAGCGGCCGGGGGTTCAGGTGACACCACCCAGCCGGCTCCGATGGAGTCGCGGAGGTTGCAACCTGCCCCACACCTTCCGGTCCCTGGGCACGATGCGACGCCAGAGGAGCTCGAGCGGTACATCATGGCCATGAGGTCTCTCCCTCCTCCGCCGGGCTCCGTGGCGCCTTCGAGCCCAGCGGTCCCGGCTGGGGGGGCCTAGCGGGTCGGGTGCTTCGGCTCCGACGCCGTTGGGTGCTCCGGCCCTGGCGCCGCCGGCCCCCACTGGATCCGGTTCCAGATCCAGGCCGCCGCCGGTCGACCTCACAGATGCCGGCTCCTAGGGTGTCGCCCCCGGCGCCGCCGTCCCGATCCTGCCCTCGATGCGGTTCCGGCGCCAAAGCGGCGCCGCTCTCGACGTCGTATGGAGGCTTTTACTTCCACGAACCGGCCCCATCCTTTGAACCTGAATTTCATGTGATGGGTGACGAGGGAGATTGGGAGGGGTCTGTGGACCCTCTGGCACAGGAGTGCCAGACTCAACAGGACTGGACATGTGAGCTTGGGGATGCCAGTGGACTGGACGCTTTGCCAGACACTGGTTTTGTCTCCCCTCCAACCGTGTCTATGGAGGAGGGGGCTGCCTACAGTGTAGTGTTGACGCGGGCGGCCAAGGCATTGGGCCTAGAGCTCCCTGTCTCGGCCGTGGGAACTAACCGCCTCACTAAGGTCCTTAAACCGCAGGCAAGCTCGGCTGAGCCTCTGCTGCCGTTTAATGAGGCCTTGTGTGATGTTCTTTTGGGCACTTGGTCCAAGCCCGCTACAGGTCAGCCTGTAGATAGGAACGTGGCCAGATGCTACCGCCCGGCTCCGGGCGACCCTTGCTTCTTGTCCACCCACCCCACCCCAGAGAGCCTGGTTGTCCAGGCCTCTACTTCCCAGAACCGCATTCCCTACGGCTCCGTCCGATCGGGAATCCAAGAGGTACGAGCAATTCGGAAAGAAGATGTTCTCATCCCTGAGTTTGGGACTGCGGTCAGGCAATACAGCATGCCTCTTGGGCCACTACACCCACACTCTGTGGGACATGGTCCCGGACGTGCTGCCACAATGTCCGGAGGAGGCCCGGACTAAACTCGCCCAAGCACTTGCGGAGGGTCGAGATGCAGCACACTATTCCATCCGGTGTGGGCTGGATACCATGGACTCACTAGGCAGAGCGATGGCTACGACGGTGGCAGTTGGACGCCACACCTGGTTGAGGACCGCCAACTTTTCGGCTGATGTCCAGGCCACCTTTCTGGACATGCCGTTTGATGGCCGTCGCCTCTTTGGCGACAAGGCAGACCATGCGCTTGAGCGTTTTAAGGACTCCAGGGCTACGGCCAAGTCCTTGGGCCTCTCGGCCCCACACCAGCAAACGGGTGCATTTTGCTCCTTTTGTGGCCAAGATAGGGGCGCTCCCACACGTGCTGCCAGCCACGCACCGCAGACTAATACACAGCGTGGTGGCGGCCATGGAAACTGCCGTGGCGGCGGTCGGGGACAACGGCGAGGCCCGTCCACACCTTCCCCTGCAGCATCCGCCTCAAAACCCTCCTAGTCCGTGCTTTCAGGCCCATGGGACGCCAGTGGGGGGCAGGGTTTGCCATCACCACTTCCACTGGCGCACTGTCACGTCAGACATGTGGGTGCTGCAAATCGTCCGAAGGGGCTACTCCCTCCCCTTCGAGGCGACCCCTCCAGCCATTCCATCGCAATTCCACTGTGTGTCGGGGGATCACTTCCAACTTCTGCAAGAGGAGGTTACGGCCCTCTTGGCCAAGGGGGCCATCGAGCGCGTTCCTGGGCCAAAAGTAGGGTGTGGTTGTTACTCCCACTACTTTCTGGTACCCAAGAAGGGCATAGGGGGCCTGCGCCCTATCTTGGACCTACGGAACGTCAACGGCTTCCTCCGGAAGGAGAAGTTCAAAATGCTGACATTGGCTCAGGTCTTAGCTGCCCTGGACCCAGGAGACTGGATGGTAGCGTTGGACTTGCAGGACGTTTATTTCCACATCCCCGTCCTGCTGGCCCACCGGTGCTACCTACGGTTCACGGTAGGCCACGAGAACTTTCAGTTTACCATGCTCCCCTTCGGCCTTACCAGTGCCCCACGGTTGTTCACGAAAGTGATGGCGGTGGTCGCAGCTCATCTGCGCAGGTTAGGGTTTTCAGTCTTCCCCTACCTCGACGACTGGTTGTTGAAGGCGGGCTCGCCCCAGACAGTCATCAGCCACCTCCAGACTACGGCGGACCTCCTGCACCAGCTGGGGTTTTCCATCAATGTGCCGAAGTCACACCTGTGCCCCTCTCAGAAGCTCCTCTTCATCGGAGCGGTCCTCGACTCGGCGCAGTTTCGGGTTTATCCTGAAGAACAGCGGGTCCGGGATATTCAGGCTCTGATTCCAATCTTTCAGCCTTTATCCCGGGTCTTGGTCAAGTTGACGCTGCGGCTTCTGGGGCTGATGGCCTCCTGCATCCTTCTGGTGCATCACGCCAGGTGGCGGATGCGGGCTCTGCAGTGGGACCTGAAGTTTCAGTGGGCCCAGCATCAGGGCAACCTGTCTGACCATGTCATGATTTCGGAGGGCACTGCGAGACAGCTGCAGTGGTGGCTCACGGACCGCGATTGGGTAAGCGGCAGATCCCTTTCCCTTCCCCAACCGGAGCACGTAGCTGTGACGGACGCATCCCTCCAGGGCTGGGGAGGCTACATGGGAGAGGCGGAGATCAGAGGCCTCTGGTCTCCAGCGGAGTCCCAGCTCCATATCAACCTTCTGGAGCTGCGGGTGATTAGTCTAGCACTGAAGGCATTCCTCCCCTCTGTCCGGGGGAGTGTAGTGCAGGTGTTCACGGACAACACCACCGCCATGTGGTACTGCAACAAACAGGGTGGGGTGGGGTTGTGGACCCTCTGCCAGAAGGCTCTGCGCCTCTGGCAGTGGCTGGAACATCAGGGCATGACCCTGGTGGTTCAACACCTGGCAGGTTCTCTGAACGCCAGGGCGGACGAGCTCAGTCGAAGGTGCATGATGGATCACGAAATGGCGTCTGAACTCGGACGTGGCGCAAGGCCTCTTTCTGCAGTGGGGAGAGCCTTGGTTAGATCTATTCGCCACTGAAGAGAACGCGCAATGTCATCAGTTCTGTGCGTTGGAATTTCCAAGGCGGCACTCGCTCGGGGACGCCTTTCGTCGCGAGTGGAGTTGTGGTCTGTTGTACGCCTTTCCTCCTATACCACTTCTGCCCAGAGTGCTGAAGAAAATCAAGCGTGACCGGGCCCAAGTCATCCTTGTGGCTCTGGACTGGGCGCAAAGGTACTGGTATCCCGAGCTACTCAGTATGTCAGTCGATCCCCCGATTCGTCTGCCTCTTCAGGAGGACCTTCTGTTGCAGCAGCAGGGGACGGTCCTCCACCCGAACCTGTCCAGTCTCCACCTCCATGCTTGGAGATTGAGCAGCGACAGATGAGGCCATTTGACTTGCCCCCTGAAGTCTGTAATGTCATTCTGGCAGCCAGGCGTCCCTCCACAAAGTCGGTATACGCCTGCAGGTGAAACAGATTTGTGGCATGGTGCACAGCAAAGGCTGTGGATCCTCTCAATGCCCCTCTTTCTGAGGTTCTCCTCTTCCTTCTTTCTCTTGCCCAGCAGGGCTCTGCCCTAGGCACTATCAAGGGCTACCTTTCTGCCCTTTCAGCCTTCTTAAGGCTACCTGATCAGCCTTCTTTGTTCAAGTCCCCCATTGTAAACAGATTCTTAAAGGGCATCACTCATACGTTCCCTCCTGTTCCTTTCGAGATGCCCCAGTGGGACTTGAACCTGGTTCTAACTTACTTGATGTGCGCTCCCTTTGAGCCGCTTCATAATTGTCCCCTACGTCTTCTTACTCTTAAGACTGCTTTCCTTGTTGCCATCACCCCTGCCAGGCGAGCGAGTGAGCTCCAGGCTCTTTCCTCTAAACCTCCTTTCCTTTCTGTCCATCCGGACAAGGTTGTGTTGCGGACAAAACCCTCTTTCCTGCCCAAGGTTGTCACGGCCTTCCACATCGGGCAGTCCATCACCTTGCCCACCTTCTTTCCGCCTCCGCATCCCTCGAAAGAGGAAGAGAGGCTCCACCGTCTCGACCCAAAATGTGCGCTATCTTACTATATGGATCGCTCACACCAGTCATGGGTGGATGACCAACTCTTTGTTGGTTACGTGGGCGCTAAGAAAGGACGGGCGGTGCACAAGCGGACCATCTCTCGGTGGATCGTGTTGTGCATCCAAGCGTGTTACTCTTTGGCTAAGAAGGAACCTCCTGTTGGGCTGAGGGCCCACTCCACTCGGGCCACGGCGACTACTACTGCCCTGGGCCGAGGAGTCCCCTTGCAGGACATTTGTCAGGCAGCTATGCGGGCCTCGCTGCACACGTTCGCAAGACACTACTCCCTGGACAGCCAAGTCCGGAGGGATGGCTTCTTTGGCTGTTCCGTCCTCCAGGACTTTCTGGTGTGATTATTGGTTCGCAGACCCACCACCAGGGTTGGTATTGCTGGGGTATCTATTCTAAGGTAAGCAATCTATCACTAACGTGTCTCTTTCAGATGCACAAGTTACTACTTGTGTAACGATATATCTGTAAGAGACATTAGTAAGTGATAGATTCCTTACCGACCCACCATTTTCTCCCCCCCGCCCCTTCTGCGAACCGATATCTAGGGTTACGGTCATCCCCTTTCAGGGCCCTAGTTTCATGGCGCCAGTGTTGGTTCTATCATGGCTCTGCGTATCTGGCGCGGAAAAGCTGTGTATAAGAACTGACGTCAGCTCGCGAGGGCGGCGGCGGCATTCCGGCGCCGACGACGGACGCCGAGCCGCAGACAACACCTACCGACGTGCAGGGGTATTGCTACGCAAAAGTTTCCGGATCCAGTCTGATGCCTGGGGATATTCTAAGGTAAGGAATCTATCACTAACTAATGTCTCTTAAAGATATATCGTTACACAAGTAGTAACTTGTGCTTCTACTTCAGACGTGTCTCCACGAAGGTCTAGGTCGATGCATTATGGTAGTCTCTCTCTGGCCCATGCAGTTTCTCTAGACTTGTTGGTTTAACAATCCATGCACAGTGCTCTATTCCACATCCTTCCAGTCCTCAGATTTGATGTCTGTGATCTACTTGAAGCCCCTCCTGGGGTCTTCCACCCCTCAGGGCCTATTCCATTGCCTTCTCTCTGAGAATGCTCAGTCCGTGATGGAAAGAACTCCATTCAAGGACTTCCCATGTTGTCAAGCCAAATACCACTGGACAGACATCTTCTGGAGCATGACGTGGTGTCCTGTCCACCTTGCTCACCTTTTGCTTGAAGTCTCTACACCATCGTCTTTCAACACATAGCTGGACAACCCATTGTTATGTATCATTTTCGGACCCTATTGTAAGTTTCCTGATTCATGCCTTTATATAGGTATAAATCACCATATCCTTATATAGGCATAGAAATTATAACCATATTTAGGCATAGCTCATGCAATCCAAATACGGCAGGGCTACTTCCACTAGTTCCGGAAATCCACATTGATTTCTTGGAAAACTCAGCTTCAGCAGCCGGGGACTTCCCCTTGCTTGAATATTGATTTGTCCAAGAACTCCTGGAGTTTTCAAAGAATTGAGACTCTTTGATGACGTTATTATGTCCAACTGTACTTCAAACTCTGCACCTTCAAGATATAAATATGCCCACACTCGCCCAAGCAAAGACACGGTGGTTTGGAGCCGTTCGACTATCTACTTGCCCGACGTGCCCTGCTACAGCAAGTGCCGAAGGAAGCCGACCCTCCAGCAGACGCACTGAGAGACCCCCTGTCTTTTCTCCTGCCGAGAAATCCAGCTCCAGTGTTTCCAATCTACCGTTGCGGGTTGTTGGGAAATCGAGTCCTGAGACTGACCTTCTCCATTCTAAACTAAGGTACGGAGCTAATTAGACCCTTTGAGAAATCTTGAGCAGATTCTTGGCAAAAAGAATACTACCTTTATTCTACACCTCACTTACTTCCTCCCTCGTACTAGGCTTAGGTTAGGTACACCGGGGTAGGCGTATTTTAGAAGCACCAGTTGAGTACTTTTAGCCTCTGTTATTTATGTATATTTATATATGGTTTAGGAACCATACAATGCTCTTACAGTATTATTTTGTTCTACTATTTGTACTGTATGCATTATATTTTACAACCAGTTTTACGATTGTAGCAGTTCATTTCTTATGCTTGAGAAAGAAGACTGTTCAATAAATACTTTTATTGAAAACGCCCGTCTTTCTACTTTCTCTGCACCTCTAGTGAAGCGAAGCATGCACGATTGACTGAGTGAAATATCTATCTATTGTTTCCACGACTCTGAAGATACGTTTCATCTTGGGGAAGCAAAGTTGTCATGTTTATGCGGTTGTCAGAGACTAATCCCTTCTTGTGAATTCGAGAAAGTTTCTAGTGACCTCTGAGCTAGCTGGCACACAATTAAGTCTAGTATATTCGATAGAGACCTAGTCGACCTCAGTCCTACGACTAATCTATAGGATATATTATTCCAATGCGCAGAGCCTATTGGGACTTTAGGAACTACACTACACTACACCATGCAGTGACCAGAATATGATACCCTTGACTACTTCGTGGTCCTGGAAGATGTCATGAAGGTGGGCTCCACATGCCAAAGCAGTAGCGGCTGCCGGCACCCTGGTGGAATTGGCACCCAGCCCTACTAGAGGCTCCTATTTTGCCAAGGAATAGCAAATTTTACTGCAAAGAACGACCTATGGAGAGATGGTCCGTTTTTGCAGGGCCTGACCTTTCTTGGTGCCCATATAGCTAACAAAGAGCTGATCATCTACCAGTAATTGTTTTGTGCGATCCAGATAAAATGAAAGCGCACGTTTTGGATCCAGATGGTGAGCCTCTCCTCCTCTTTAGAAGGATCTGGGAAGAAGGTGGGCAAAGTGATGGTCTGTCCTATGTGGAAAGAGGTAACCACTTTGGGAAGAAAGGAGGGTCTACAGCGAAGGACAACCTTGTCCGGATGAATAGCCAAGAAAGGAGGTTTCGAAGAAAGAGCCTGAAGCTCACTCACTCTGCTAGCAGAGGTGATGGCAACCAAAAAGGTAGTGTTGAGTGTCAAAAGTCTCAGAGGACAGTTATGTAGGGGCTCGAAAAGAGCGCACATAAGTTAAGTAGGAATAAGGTTCAAGTCCCACTGGGGCATTACGAAAGGAATAGGAGGAAACAGGCGAGTAATGCCCTTAAGGAAGCGATTTAATATAGGGGACTTGAAAGGAGAAGGTTGATCTGGAAGGCGAAGAAAGGCCGAAATGGCAGAAAGCCCTTGAGAGTACCCGGAGCAAAGCCCTGTTGGGCCGATGAAAGAATGAAGAGGAGAACCTCTGAAAGAGGGGCAGAAAGGGGATCCGCAGCCTTTGCTGCACAACATGCCACAAATTTGTTCCATCTACAGGCGTATACTGTTTTGGTAGAGGGACACCTGGCTGCTAAGATAATATTACAGACAAAACTAACGTTAACAGGAAGGAAGGTCGAAAACGGTCAACTGTTGCCGCTCAATCTCCACTCAAGGAGGTGGAAGCAGGACAGGTTTGAGTGGAGGACCATTCCCTGCTGCTGCAACAGACCATCCCCTGCTGCTGCAGCAGTCTGATCAGAGGATCGATGGCCATGGTCTAGAGCTCGGGATACCAGACTCTTCATGCCCAGTCTGGAGCCACAACTTGTGCTCTGTCGCCCTTGATCTTCTTTAGCACTCTGGGCAAAAGTGGTATAAGCATAAAGGCGTATAGAAGACCGCCACTCCACTCGCGATGAAAAGCGCCGCCTAGTGAGTGCCGCCTTGGAAATTCTAACACAGAGATCTGCTGACATTGCACGTTCTCTTCGGTAGCAAATAGATCTAACTTAGGCTCTTCCCAATGCTGAAAGAGACTTTGCACCACCTCCCAGTGAAGACACCATTCCTGATCCATCATGGACTGGCGGCTGAGTTTGTCTGACCTGGCGTTCAGGGAACCCACCAGGTGTTGAACCACCAAGGACATGCCCTGATGTTCCAACCACTTCCAGAGATGAAGTACCTCCTGACATAGGGTCCACGACATCACCCGCCCCGTTTGTTGCAATACCACATGGCGGTGGTGTTGTCCTTGAACATCTACACTATTCTTCATTTGGCAGAAGGAAGGAATGCCTTCAGTGCGAGACTAATTACCTGGCGCTCCAGAAGGTTGATGTGGAGCCCAGACTCTGCCAGAGGCCTCTGATGTCTGCCTCCCCCATGTGGTCTCCCCATCCTAGAAGTGATGCATCCGTGACCGCTGTGAACTCTGGTTGGAGAAGGAAGAGGGATCTGCCATTGACCCGATCCTGGTTTGTCAGCCACCACTGTAATTGGTGTGCAGTGCCCTCTTAGATCTGGATGGAATCTGAAAGATTCCCCTGATGCTGTGCCCACTGGAAATTCAGGTCCCACCGCAGAGCCTGCATATGCCACCAGGCATATTCCAACTGCAGGAGGCCATGAGGCCCAGCAGCCTCAGTCATCTGACCGAAACTTGGGATAGAGGCTGAAAGATCAGAATCATAGCCCAAATATCCAGGACTCCCTCTCGGGAGGTTAGGCCCGAAACTGCGCTATGTCCAGAACCACTGGTGAAAAGGAGCTTCTGAGAGGGAATCAGGTGTGACTTCGCCACGTTGATCGTAAACCCCAGCAAATGCAGGAGGTCCGCCGTAGTCTGCCTGGGGCGAGCTCGCCTTCAACATCCAGTCATCGAGGTAGGGGAAGACTGGATCCCCTGATCTGCGCAAATGAGTTGCGACCTTTGCCATCATTTTCGTGATCAGCCGGGGGTGCTGGTAAGGCCTAAGGGGAGCACAGTGAACTGAAAATGCTCGTGGCCTACCGTGAACTGCAGGTAACACCGGTGGGCAGGCAGGACGGGGGATATGAAAATAAGCATTCTGCAAGTCTAACGCTACCATCCAGTCTCCAGGGTCGAGGACAGACAGGACCTGGAGCCAGTGTCAACATTTTTAACTCCTGGCTGCGATCCAAGATAGGACACAGGCCTTTGTCCTTCTCGGGTACCAGGAAGTAGTGGGAATAACTACCACAACCTACTTCTGGCACAGGGACTCCCTTGATGGCTCCCTTGGCCAAGAGAGCTGTAACTTCCTGATTGAAAAGGGCCAAGTGATCCTCCGATATGCAATGGAAGGCAGGTGGCTTGGAGGGAGGGGTAGTCTCGAAGAGGATGGAATTGCCCCTTCGGACTATCTGCAAAACCCACCAGTCTGACGTGATGTGGAGCCAATGGGGGAGGTGATGGCGTATCCTGCTGCCCACGGGCAACCTGGTGTAGTGTAGTTCATATATTCCCAATAGGCTCTGCGCATTAGAATAGTATATCCTATAGATTTGACGTAGGACTTAGTCAATACGTCTCTGTCGAATATACTAAACTTAATAGTGAGTGCCAGCTAGCTCAGAGGTCACTAGAAACTTTCTCGAATACACAAGAAGGGATTCGTTTCTGACAACCGCATAAACATGACAACTTTGATTCCCCAAGAATAAGAACATATCTCCGAGTCGTGGAAACAATAGAAAAGTATTTCACTCAGTCAATCGTGCATGCTTCGTTTCTACAGAGTTGAAGAAATAGTGAGACGGGCGTTTTTAATAAAAAGGTTTATTGAACAGTCTTTCTCATGCAAGAGAGGTGAACTGCTACAATTGTTAGGCAGAATGTAAAGTATAATGCATACAGCGTAAACAGTAATATGAAATAATACTGTAAGAGTATATGGTTTCTAAGCCATATAAAAATACATACATAAATAACATTGACTAAAATACTCAACTGTTGCTTCTAAAATACGCCTACCCCATTGTACCTAACCTAAGTCTAGTACAAGGGAAGAAGTAAGTATTGTGTAGCATAGGTTTAGTTTTGCCAAGAATCTACCAAAGGTTTCTCTAGGTTCTAATCAGCTCCATACCTTTAGAATGAAGGAGGTCTGGTATCACTGTCTCGGGACTCGATTTCCCAACACCCCGCATGGGGAGTCAGAAACTCTGGAGCTGGATTTCTCAGCAGAGGAGAGCAGCTTCCTGATCAGTGCATCAACTGGAGAGTCGTCTTCCTTCGGCACTTGCTGTAGCGAGCTGCGTCGGGCAAGTAGGTCATCGAACTGCTCCGAAACACCGTGCTTGCCATAGCAAGTGAAGGTATATTTATACCTTGAAGGTGTTTAGGAATGCCATGTTTGACGTAAAGTCGGGCATATGAACGTCTTGAATGAACCCCTGGGGAATAGTTGTTCATTGTAAAACTAACTGAGTTCTTGGAGAAATCAATATTCAAGCAAAGGGAAGTCCCTAATGGCTTAGGTTGGTTTTCCAAGAAAACATTGTGACGTTTAGTGAACGGATGGAAGTAGCCATGTCTGTATTAGGGTTGCATGGGCTATGCCTAAATAAAGGCTTGATTTCTATGCCTATATAAGGGCAACGTGAAATGTGCCTATATAAGGGCAATGTGAAATGTACCTATATAAGGGCATATGTCGGGAAAATCCATTTGGAATCTAAAACTCCATGCAACACTGCTGGCCCTGAAAAGTCAGACTAGGAGGGCATGGAGGCTGTTGGAGAGGGGGCGCTGTCGGACTGGCCCCCATACCCACGACGCTGGGTCCCACGTCCCCAGCCGCACAGAGGGTGGACAGCTTGCACAGGCCTGGGCTCTGAGCGGAACGTGGCGGGGCACCCCTTCCGTAGCCACAAAAGGGGCAAAAAGCAACCGGTGCGACAGGTGGTAGCGAGGCCCAAGGATCTGGCTGTAGCCCTGGAATCCTTAAAGCGTTGGAGTGCGTTGTCCGCTTTATCGCCAAACAAGCGACGGCCATCAAAGGGAATGTCCAAAAGAGTTGATTGGACATCACCCGAAAAGCCAGTGGACCTCAGCCAGGCGTAGCGTCTCGGGGCTACAGATGTTGAAATCGCCTCCCTAGCGAGACGGTGTTTTCCAGTCCACATCATGTGGTGAGCTTTGCTGCATCTCTACCCTCAGCAACTGCATGGGACAGCACGGCCCGGGCCTCTTCCGGGCACTGTGGCAGCACCTGGACGACCATGTCCCCCGCAGAATGGGAGTAACGGCCCAAGAGACATGCAGTGTTCACCGACCACAGTCCTAAGGTTGCGGAAGAAAACATCATCTTCCCAAGATGGTCCAGCTTCTTGGGTTACCTATCAGGTGGAGCAGTAGGCAATGCGCTCTTGGAAGTCAAGGCTTGGGCCACCAAGCTCTCAGGGGTCGGGTGTTGCGAGAGGAAAATGGGGCTGTCCAAGGCCGGGTTGTGGCATCGAGCAATCATCCTATCCACAGGAGCCCCTGCACTGGGCTTGGACCAAGTGCACATATGGATGTCCATGAGGGCCTCATTGAACTGCAGCAAGGGCTCCGAAGAGGCCGTTGTGGTTGAAGCACCTCTGTCAGGATGTTAGTCCTGACCGCCACCGTAGGAAGCTCAAGGTTCAAGGCCTTAGCTGCCCTACGCAAACCCACAGCGTAAGCGGCACCCTCCCCCGTAGCCACGGTATGGGGAGAAAGCATGCCAAGGACTGGAGAAGTGTCCAGACAACTGGCCTCGCCCAACTCCTCTCTCCAGTCTGGTTCTTCCAACTGGTCTGCCAGACGGTCCACAGACCCCTCCCAGTCCTCCCCACTCTCCTCTGGTAGCCACTCAGGGTGATCGGGAACACCAGGGGAGAACAGAGGTACAAAAGTACCGGTCTGCGCCGGTAGCAGCGTCGGTTGACGCTTGTCCGGCTCTGTGTCCATGTGAAGAGGGAGGCTTGGGTCGACGTCTTTTGGGGACACAAATGAGGGCGCAGGTGTCACCAATGAATTCGGTGCAGGAGGAGGTGTCGTAATCTAGGCTGGTGGACCAAGTTCTACTCTCGACACATTCCAAGTTCAAAAAGAGATTATTTATAAGTTCACAACATGACCATCATAATTTAGACAAACAATTGACTGCCTCCAACCATGCTCTTACCAATTTAACTCTCACAAATGGTAAGAGCATGGTTGGAGGAAGTGAATTTTGATGGTAGCACACGACAATGAGAGGGCTCTTTTAAAGTACAAATCCTTTTTCTTTTTTTGTCCTACAGTGTCTTGGTCCTGAAGAGAACCTTGGAAACAAGTGGGTTCGAAAGACCTTCTTTATTGTACCAAACAATTGTTTTTCTAAATTATGATGGTCATGTTGAGCACTTGTAAATTATATTTTTTTTAACTTGGAATGTGTCGAGAGTAGATGGTGTGCACAACCAAATAGGGTATCAATTATTGCGTTGTTTGGTCCTCAACACCTTGGTCCACCATCCTAAGATTAAATTCAGGGATCCAAGGAGTGGGCATGCGATTCTGTGTAGGATGTTAGTTGTGGGTGAATGAGGATTGTGGCATGAATGATGGAGTATGACTGTGAGTGAAATGAGTATGTGATTTTGATGTAAAAACTTCTCTTAAATTCTTTCTTCTTTTTGTTGTGGTTATTTTTAAAATAATTTTTTGTACATGAAGTACCATTGTGTCTTCAAAAATGATAAATATAAAAAAAATATGATATTTAAATAAATGTTATTGAGTAGAGTAAGGTTGCATTGATTTATCAATCTTGCGCCGGGTTAATCTGAAAGAGACACGTTAGTGATAGATTCCTTACCTTAGAATATCCCCAGGCGTCAGACTGGATCCGGAAACTTTTGCGTAGCAATACCCCTGCGCGCTGGTAGGCGTCGTCTGCGGCTCCGCGTCCGTCGTCGGCGTCGTGAGCGCCGGGATGACGTCGTCGGAGTACTTAGACGGCGCTCATGCGCGCTGACGTCAGTTCTTCTTTTTTCCGCGCCAGCTAGCGCAGATCCGGAAGAAGCTCTACCCCCAGTCACTTTTTGACTGAACAGTTTTTGATCCTTTTTGATCTCTTTTAGTCGACTGTCTCGACTATCGGTGCCAGGGATGCCCGGGTTCAAGCCTTGTACGAAGTGCGGCCGACTCATGTCGGTCACGGACCCCCATCGCCGGTGCCTGAAGTGCTTAGGCCTCGACCACGACGATCGAACCTGCGTCGACTGCCGGGCCCTGACGTCGAAGGCTAGGCGGGAGCGGTCCCGCAAGCGTCTCGAGCTGAGGCACTCGGCCCCGCGCCGCTCCAGGTCCCGGTCCCGGTCCCACGGGAGGTCGAGGGACAGGTCGCGAGGTCGGAGTCATCGACGTTCCGGAAGTGGACACCGATCGTCTGATTCCAAGTCCTCAGGTAAGAGGCATGAGAGGTCGGAGCGACACCATCAATCCTCCGACCCGCCCCGACGCTCGCTCGATGCGGCCGGGGACTCGGGCGACACCGCCCACGCGGCTCCGCGGGAGTCGCAAGCGTCGCCGCCTGCCCCACACCTTCGGGTCCCTGGGCACGGCGCGTCGCAGGAGGAGGTCGAGAGGTACCTCATGGCCATGAGGGCCCTCCCTCCTCAGTCGGTTCCCGTGGCGCCTTCGGGCCGATCGGCTCCGTCTGGAGGTCCTTCCGGGTCGGGCGCTTCGGCCCCGACGACGTCGGGTGCTTCGGGCCCGGCGCCGCTGGCGACCTCGGTCCCGGCGCCGCGCGACCTCGCTGGATCCGGCTCCGGATCCGGGACCCCGCCGGTCGACCTTACGACCTCGCCGGCGCCGTCCCTTCAGGTGTCGTCCCCGGCAGCCGATGTGGTTGTCGACCCCAATGTTTCCTACGGTCCTACTCAGGAGTCGGAGGGGCGCCGCTGGGCGCCGATTCCGTCGGCCTTTGGAGACTTCTATCTCCACGAGGAGGCCCTGGCTGTTAGTCCTGGTCTCCAGGAGCCAGGTGACGAGGAGCAATGGGAGGGGTCCGAGGACCCTCTGGCACGTGATTGCCAGTCGCATCAGGACTGGACATATGAGCTTGGGGAGGCCAGTGGTATTGACACCTCGCCAGACACTGGATTTACGTCGCCCCCGACTGTGGCTTCGGAGGCGGGTTCTGCTTACAGCGTAGTGTTGACGAAGGCAGCTAAGGCCTTAAACCTTCAGCTCCCCGTCGCGGCCGTGAGGACTAATCTCCTCACTGAGGTCCTCAAACAGCAGTCCGGCTCCGCGGAGCCCCTCCTGCCGTTCAATGAGGCCTTGTGTGACGTTCTGCTGGGCACTTGGTCCAAGCCCGCCACAGGCCCCCCTGTGGACAGGAACGTGGCCAGACGCTACCGCCCGGCACCGGGCGACCCATGCTTTTTGTCCACCCATCCCACCCCCGAGAGCCTGGTCATCCAGGCCTCTAACTCCCAAACCGCATTCCCGTCGGCCCCGCCCGACAGGGAATCCAAGAAATATGAGCAGTTCGGGAAGAAGGTCTTCTCGTCTGTGAGCCTAGGGCTACGGTCTGTGAACACCAACTGTCTCTTGGGCCGCTACACCCACACTCTGTGGGACACGGTTGCGGAGGTGCTGCCACAATGCCCTGAGGAGGTCAGGGCTAAACTCAGCCAAACCCTTGCGGACGGCCGAGATGCGGCACGCTTCTCTATCCGGTGTGGGCTGGACACCACGGACTCACTGGGCAGGGCGATGGCAACGACGGTGGCGGTTCGACGCCACGCCTGGTTGAGGTCCGCCAACTTCTCGGCCGATGTCCAGGCCACCCTACTGGACATGCCGTTTGATGGCCGTCGCCTCTTCGGTGACAAGGCAGACCATGCGCTGGAACGTTTCAAGGACTCCAGGGCCACGGCCAAGTCCTTGGGCCTTACGGCCCCACGCCAGCAATCGGGTGCCTTTCGCTCCTTTCGTGGCCACGGAAGGGGCGCCCCACCACGGACCGTCAGCCACGCGCCGCAGAATGTTCAGCAACGCGGTGGCGGCCGTGGGAACCGCCGTGGCGGTGGTCGGGGCCAGCGGCGAGGCCAGTCCACACCTCCCTCAGCAGCCCCCGCCTCAAAACCTTCCTAGTCCGAGCTTTCAGGCCCATGTGACGCCTGTGGGAGGCAGGGTTCGCCATCACCTCTCCCACTGGCATACAGTCACTTCGGACAGGTGGGTGCTGCAAATTGTCCGAAGGGGTTTCTCCCTCCCCTTCGAGTCTTCCCCTCCATCCATGCCACCTCAATACCACCGTGTGTCGGGGGATCACTTGCAACTTCTGCAAGAGGAGGTTTCGGCCCTCTTGGCCAAGAGGGCCATCGAGCGCGTTCCTGGGCCAGAAGTAGGACGTGGTTGTTACTCCCACTACTTTCTGGTACCCAAGAAGGGCAAAGGGGGCCTACGCCCTATCTTGGATCTGCGGAACGTCAACGGCTTCCTCCGGACGGAGAAGTTCAAGATGCTCACTTTGGCTCAGGTCCTGGCTGCCCTGGACCCGGGAGACTGGATGGTAGCGTTGGACTTGCAGGACGCCTATTTCCACATCCCCGTCCTGCCGGCCCACCGGCGTTACCTACGGTTCATGGTAGGCCAAGAGCACTTTCAGTTTACCGTGCTCCCCTTCGGCCTTGCCAGCGCCCCACGGGTGTTCACGAAGGTGATGGCGGTGGTCGCAGCCCATCTGCGCAGGCAGGGGATATCAGTCTTCCCCTACCTCGACGACTGGTTGTTGAAGGCGGGCTCGCCCCAGTCAGTCGTCAGCCACCTCCAGACTACGGCCGACCTCCTGCACTTGCTGGGGTTCTCCATCAATGTGCCGAAGTCACACCTGTGTCCCTCTCAAAAGCTCCTCTTCATCGGAGCGGTTCTCGACTCGGCGCAGTTTCGGGTTTACCCACCCGAACAGCGGGTTCGGGATATTCAGGCTCTGATTCCTGTCTTCAGGCCGTTATCCCGGGTCTCGGTCAGGTTGACGCTGCGGCTTCTGGGGCTGATGGCCTCCTGCATCCTTCTGGTGCGTCACGCCAGGTGGCGGATGCGGGCTCTGCAGTGGGACCTGAAGTTTCAGTGGGCCCAGCATCAGGGCAACCTGTCCGATCATGTCCTGATCTCAGAGGGCACTGCGAAGCAACTGCAGTGGTGGCTCACGGACCGCGACTGGGTCAGTGGCAGACCCCTCTCCCTACCCCAGCCGGAGCACGTAGTTGTGACGGACGCGTCCCTCCAGGGCTGGGGAGGCCACATGGGAGAGGCGGAGATCAGAGGCCTCTGGTCTCTGGCGGAGTCCCGGCTCTACATCAACCTTCTGGAGCTGCGGGCGATTCGTCTTGCACTGAAGGCATTCCTCCCCTCTGTCAAGGGGAGCGTAGTGCAAGTGTTCACCGACAACACCACCGCCATGTGGTACTGCAACAAACAGGGCGGTGTGGGGTCGTGGACCCTCTGCCAGGAGGCTCTGCGCCTCTGGCAGTGGCTGGAACATCAGGGCGTGACCCTGGTGGTTCAACACCTGGCAGGCTCTCTGAATGCCAGGGCGGACGAACTCAGCCGCCGGTGCATGATGGATCACGAATGGCGTCTGAACTCGGACGTGGCGCAAGGTCTCTTTCGACAGTGGGGAGAGCCTTGGTTAGATCTATTCGCCACAGAAGAGAACGCGCAATGTCAGCAGTTCTGCGCGTTGGAGTTTCCAAGGCGGCACTCGCTCGGAGACGCTTTTCGACGCGAGTGGAGCTGCGGTCTGTTGTACGCCTTTCCGCCTATACCACTTCTGCCCAGAGTGCTGAAGAAGATCAGGCGCGACCGGGCCCAGGTCGTCCTTGTGGCTCCGGACTGGGCACGAAGATACTGGTATCCCGAGCTACTCAGCATGTCAGTCGATCCCCCGATTCGTCTGCCTCTTCGGGAGGACCTTCTGTCGCAGCAGCAGGGGACGGTCCGGCGGCAGTTGAGGCCATTTGGCTTGCCTCCCGAAGTCTGTGATATCATTCTGGCAGCCAGGCGTCCCTCCACAAAGTCGGTATACGCCTGCCGGTGGAACAGGTTTGTGGCATGGTGCACAGCAAAGGCTGTGGATCCTCTCTCTGCACCCCTTTCGGAAGTGCTGCTCTTTCTTCTTTCCCTTGCCCAGCAGGGCTCTGCTCTGGGCACTCTTAAAGGGTACCTTTCTGCTCTATCAGCCTTCTTGAGGCTACCAGATCAACCTTCTTTATTCAAGTCCCCTATTGTGAGTAGATTTCTGAAGGGCATCACACACATGTTCCCTCCTGTTCCCTTCGTGATGCCCCAGTGGGACTTGAATCTGGTTCTCACCTATCTGATGTGTGCTCCCTTTGAGCCGCTTCATAACTGCCCTCTTCGTCTCCTTACTCTAAAGACGGCCTTCCTGGTTGCCATCACCTCTGCCAGGAGGGTGAGTGAGCTCCAGGCTCTTTCTTCTTCTCCACCTTTCCTGTCTGTTCATCCTGATAAGGTGGTGTTACGTACACGCCCTTCCTTTCTGCCCAAGGTTGTCACGGCCTTCCACATCGGGCAGTCCATCACTTGCCCACCTTCTTTCCGCCTCCGCATCCCTCGAAAGGGGAGGAGAGGCTCCACCGTCTGGATCCAAAACGTGCGCTCTCCTACTACCTAGATCGCACACGCCAATTCCGGGTGGATGACCAACTCTTCGTTGGTTACGTGGGCGCGAAGAAGGGAAAGGCTGTGCACAAGAGGACCATCTCTAGGTGGATCATCTTGTGTATCCAAGCATGTTACTCCATGGCGAGGAAGGAGCCCCCGGCTGGATTGCGGGCTCACTCCACTCGGGCCACGGCAACGACAACTGCCCTGGGCCGCGGTGTCCCCCTGCAGGACATCTGTCAGGCAGCCACGTGGGCCTCGCTGCACACGTTCGCAAGACACTACTGCCTGGACAGTCAAGTCCGGAGGGATGGCTTCTTTGGCCGTTCCGTCCTCCAGGACTTTCTGGTGTGATATTGGTTCGCAGACCCACCACCGGGGTTGGTATTGCTGGGGTATCTATTCTAAGGTAAGGAATCTATCACTAACGTGTCTCTTTCAGATGCACAAGTTACTACTTGTGTAACGATATATCTGTAAGAGACATTAGTTAGTGATAGATTCCTTACCGCCCACCCATCCTCCCCGTTTTGCGAACCGATATCTAGGGTTAAGGTCATCCCCTTTCAGGGCCCTAGTTTCATGGCACCAGTGTTAGTTCTATCATGGCTCTGCGTATCTGGCGCGGAAAAGCTGTGTTATCAGAACTGACGTCAGCGCGCATGAGCGCCGTCTAAGTACTCCGACGACGTCATCCCGGCGCTCACGACGCCGACGACGGACGCGGAGCCGCAGACGACGCCTACCAGCGCGCAGGGGTATTGCTACGCAAAAGTTTCCGGATCCAGTCTGACGCCTGGGGATATTCTAAGGTAAGGAATCTATCACTAACTAATGTCTCTTACAGATATATCGTTACACAAGTAGTAACTTGTGCATTAAGATTCATAAATGTCCGTCAGTATTGTCAGTTGGTTTGTTTTCATGGTTAAAAGGGCTCAGTCTTACTGATCAGAACCACACCCTGTATTGTTATACAACCTCCATAGGCAGCAGTCTCTCCAAAGACGATTCGGTCTGCACTGTACACATAGCGTGGCAAAGAGAATCAGCTGCATTCAACGTGGAGGGATCCACAGCTCAGATACAGGAAGTCGCAACCTCCGTAGGCAGCAGTCTCTCAAAAGCGATTTGGTTGGCATGGTACACGCAGCAGGGCAGTGGTAATCAGAGGGCAGTTCCCAAGGCACCACAATCTAGTGTTCATCTCCAGAGTTATCTGTGGGAGGATCGGAGCAGCAGACTCCGGACAGCGGGGTCTGAGAAGCGGGAGTCAAAATGCAGTCCCAGAGGCACACCTATATCCGTGTTCAATTCCAGAGTAGTTGGTGGGAGGATGGCAAGGGCTTGCATGGGATTGGGAGGGCGGGATTTTTGATCTCTATCTTATCACTCTAGATCTAAACCCCGTTCAGGTCGATTGAATCTTTATTGCCTGTCATTGAGGAAAGAAAGTGCATCTAATACCAGGTTAGTTTGACTAATCATAGGCTCGACTCTGAAAAACCACATACTACTTCTAAGTTTTAAAGGTTTATTACAGAGTCATTGATAACTGCAAGTACAGGCATCTCAAAACGAGATTCAAAAGATATAGAGGCACTAATACAAACATATGTTCTCTAAAAGTTCTTAGGCGAGCAAAGAGCACTACTAGAACTAGTTCCAAAATCAGCAGGGTTGCAAGCATAGACACGAATTGTGATCTATCCGTCATTTACAAAGGAAGGAAGGAATCAGGTTAGGCTGTCCCTACCCTGTACTAGATGGTATCCCTACTTAACAAGATCCCAACCTATCAAAGGTGTCAGCTGTGAATGTCTTCCTAAGAAGATCACCCACTCTTAGTCTTTAGGTGAAAACCTATGATCTCCAGTCATGACCCCTCTCTGCCTACCCATCCGCTCTCTGAAGGGTCCTCAGGCATCTGCTCTAACTCCACCCAGGGGTGCTGTCCCTAATACAAAACACAATTACTGTTGAAACGCCCCTCACGAGACGCCCCTCACGTGGTGTCGATTCTGGCTTTTTCCATGATGATCTTCCTCTGGGCCTCGTGTTTAGCGTTGACCTTGCTTCTCAGGCTTCTTCTCCAGCTCGCGGATACCCCCTAAACATTCCTGAATCCTCCTCCATGTCTGTACCAGTCTACCCGAACAGAGCTCTATTCATCAAACTTTTGATTGGAACCCCCCTCGCACCTGCAGACAGACATCCGCAACTTGAATCCCATTTCTCATAAACTTCTAACAGAAGTTTGCAACTTATTTCTCGACATAGCTCGGCCTGTACCAGCACGTGCAAATCAGAAACCTTTTTATCTCTTCAGGCCTACAACCATTCTCGCAGAGGTTTTATTCTCTTCAAATCCTTTCGTGAATTAAAATAACCTGTCAACACTTTATTCTTTGATTATGAGAAACACTTCTATTGAATATAAATCTAATGAATAAACAGAATTACTATAACATTAGTGCAATCCATGTTTATGTATAAGTGTACATTTCCAAACCCTTCTGCCCTGGCCATGAGGCCTGCTCCCTTCTATGCTTTGCAGCATGACATTCCTCCATTAGCAGCTACATAACATGGATCATGATTAATCACGTCTAATAAGAATACATTTTCCACACATTTCTGCATCAGTCCCACTTCTATATGAATTCTCTATGTTAAATACACACGTCTAAGTATAGGTGAATGTATCTTCAACACTTACAAGCACTTCTATTATAATTGTGCGACTAACTTGTACTTATGGTGCACTCATGCATTTTGTTCAGTTTGCGCTCTCTCAGTTCCCCCCTTTGATGACCTCTCGTGGTCATCACCAAAATTCAAACTGAACTAGTTTCAATCCCCCCTCGTTTCAGCATTTCGAGAGCCCTCAGACTCTTGTACTGATTGTCCTGCATGGCAGCTAATCTCCGTTCCTGTTCTCTCCTGGATCTCTCCAACCTATTTGATCTGTACCATTGGTACGACCTCACCAATCCCCACAACATGATCACGCGGATCACTATTATGATGATAGGCTTCAGTATGTACCATACAAAGCTCTTCCCTATGTTGGCGAACCAACCTCCAACTTCATCCATTCCATGACCCACTTTTTCCCAAACATTTACTTTAGTCAGGTCTTCGATCTCTTTGTGAATGTTAGTTATGTTCATGATAACTTTCTCCAGAGGTTTTGAATTGTCTGGAATGTAAGTGCAACATTCCTGGACCTTCAAAGCCTTACAGACTCCGCCCTCTTTTGCTAGCAGAACGTCTAGCGCAAGACGGTTCTGAAGCACCATGGCCCTTATCGACTGCATCTCTCCTTCCACCAGCATTAAGGATCTAGCAGTACTGGCAGACAATCTGTCTACGACTGTTGCCAGTCTCCTAATTTTGACATCATTGAGGATCAGTCCTAAAAGAGGAAATGCAGCTCCAAATACGTCTCCAACTATTTCTGCATCCCCTAGGTCTCTTCTCCCTCTTGTTGAGACCTTGCCCTCTATGATCTCTAAATCTTGAGCGTGGTATATTTTGGGGAAGACAATAGCCAAATAACATGATCCATACCAGTTGTCAGGTAGTCTCACGTAGGCATTTCTTCCACCTACAAAATATACATTTGGAATCACTTGCATTCCCTTCAAAAAGTCCTTTGTGTAATGTTGTAATCTAAAAGCATGTTCACAACTGACCTCCTCTACGAATACATTTTCGTAGTACGTTTTGCTTCTGTGAAGGCATAACTTCCCTTTCTGTGTTCTATCCAAAGCTATAGGACCACTACTACCCTTCCTTTTGTGGTCCTTCTCCTCCTCGGTCCAATCTGTCTTCCACTGTCCTGATTTCTTCAGAATCTTTTGCCTTCTATAACGATCATCCACTTGCCCTATAAACTTCTTCTCGACTTCTGACACTTTGCAAGTCAGATTGTTTCTGCGGGCATGTGAAGTATCTAAGGTATCCCAAGGAATGAAGAACTTTGCCAATCTGTCTTCACTCTTATAATAGTCCCACTTATTTATTTGCTTGTAATTTGGGACTTCTGGTAACACTGCATCGTAATTAGAAAAATAATTTTCAAAATTATCTCTTCCATAAAATATGCTAAGCAATAATCTACATGTAATGCCATAAGTCAGTGGTAGGTGGTGATATCTAATGCCTTCATCTACAGACGCAGGCAGTTGCATACACACATAACAGTCCTTGACCTCCATGGCATCCACATATTCATATAACAGTTTGGCATAAGCATTTGACCTATAGTCGCCTTGGGACTCATCCATGTGTAACCTACGGGCTTCTGCTGCTAATAACGCTTTCTCCTGTACTGTTTCCCCTTTCTTACCAGCAGCAGTGGGTTCTGGTGTCACTACAGATTTTTCGTCTGGTACCCTTGCCTCACTCTCGTGTCCCATCACATATGATACAGTAACTACTAAAGCTATAAGAAGTATCACTCCCACTATTAATGTGCCTATTATACATTTGGCTCTGCGGTTTGGATTACCGGCCTCCATGTTTTTCAGACAGTATGATTCCTTTCTCCTTTTCAACACAAAGTTCTTTCTCTTTGAGTTCCTTTACAGTCTCTCTTGTCTCGACTTCAGTCTTTAGAACCACACAATTGGAAGCTGGCAATCTCTTTTTGCAAAAGTCTTTCTGAACTTTATCACAGACAACCCTAGCCCTTCTCCGTCAACTTAAAGGAAACCCCTAAGTTTTCTCTGCTTTCACTAGGCTCTAGGTTATCTTCTCACTCTCGTTTATTTACAAAGTCTTTAAGCATCTACAATGAGGCTTGAACCAGCGGCTTGGATAGCGTAGTTCAATATTTCCAAACGAAGGATGTGCTCTTCATGACTTGTTATCGTTGTTCCGAAGTCTGGAAATTGCAATTCGGTGAAGAACATGTGCTTTAACTTGCTTAGGTAGGGAGGGTTGGGGATTTTGAACGTTAGTGACCCTTCTGTTTCGACTCCAGGCACCAACAGCTGTACTTCTACTGTAATGATGGGTTCCGTGCTGGTCACTATCACCGCCCTTATTCTCCCTGTGACTCGCTCCCAAGACATCTGTCGCCAGGTACGTCCACTCAGGAGTGGCGTATCTTCTGTTAGGCACACGTACTCTCCTTGACCTTCTTAGATCTGCTGCTTCAGCGCCCAGAGCACCTTCGTCCGGGTCTGAGTCTTCGGATATTGGAGCAAGGGTTCTCTCTGGAGTTGACCTCAGACTTGACCTTCTCCTTTGCGGCCAGCTGGCCTCTCCACGCCTTGCCCTTCCGCTCCTTGTCCTTCTGCTTTGCTCGTGCTCACTTTCAGCTTGGCCAGCGTCTGATTCGTACTCCCAGCTACTTCCTCCTTCTGTGGCGTCGTCGGTTTCACTATTGTACTGACCGTCCTCAGCTTGGTCAGACACGCTCCCAGCTTCTTCTGGCACCTCTACAGCTTGGCTGGCTCCCTCTGTGGCTTCTCTGTCCTCAGCTGGACGTACATCCGAGAGAGGAGCTGTTTCTTCCAGAGGTGCTGGAACTCTCCGCATGTGAGACGCGTGGATCCAGTTGGGCAGACCTCCCACTTTCACAGCGGTGTTCGAGATTAGGATGATCTGGTAGGGCCCACGCCAGCGGACATCTAGGCAGCTTCGTCTGACGTGCTTTTTGACCAGTACCCAATCTCCAGGGCACAGGTCATGACACAAGTCCTGGCACGACGGGACCTCGGCAGCCTGCACCTGAAGGGACACAGAATGAATGGCGTCAGACAGACCCTTACAATAGTCCAGGATCATATCATCTGTGATATTCAACAAGGCTGCAGTCGGTACTGATGGCAATCTCATTGCCCTCCCCATTAACACCTCGTGTGGTGATAGTCCCGTTCTTCTGTCTGGGGTACTACGGATGCTCAGGAGAACTAGTGGCAAGGCATCGGGCCAACTCAGAGACGTTGATGAACACATTTTGGCAATTCGGGACTTTATGGTGCCGTTTATCTGCTCCACAATTCCGGAAGCTTCTGGTCGATAGCTACAATGCAATTTCTGGTCTATGTTCAGGGCTGCACAAATCATCTTCACAAGCTCGCTGTTGAAATGTGTTCCCCTATCTGATTCCAAAGAGGCCGGTACCCCGAAGCGCGGAATGAGTTCCCTAAGCAATAACTTGGCTACTGTGAGGGTGTCACACCTGCGTGTAGGGTATGCCTCGACCCATCTGGAAAATATGCAAACAACCACCAGCACGTATCGAAGGCGGTTGCACCTTGGCATTTCAATGAAATCCAGTTGCATTCGATTGAATGGACCTCCAGACCTCCCTATGTGACTCAATGCAACTGGTGTTCTTTTTCCTATGTTCAGCTGCTGACAGGTCACACAACGCTGGCACACTGCTTCTGCTGCTACTCTGAACTTGGGGTTGTACCAGGTTTGTCTGATTACTCTCAGCATAGCGTCTCTCCCTAGGTGTACTGGACCATGTATTTGTCTTGCCATTGGGCTCACCAACTCATTTGGCAACACTGCCCTTCCATCTGCTGAAACCCAAAAGTTTGTTTCGCCTATCACACATCCTGCAGTTTCCCATGTTCTTTTCTCAAAATCTGGTGCATTTTCTTGTATACATTTTAACTCGTCCCATGTATCTACCGTTTCCAATATCATAGCTAATTCAGTCCTTACATTTATTCCACCCACTTCCACCTCCGTGAAAGAGTACCCTTGTTCGGCACAGTACCGTGCGACTTCGTCGGCATATCTATTGCCCTGTGACACAAAGTCTGTATTTCTAGTATGTGCGGTACATTTTACAACGGCAATAGCTGCCGGACATTGCAAGGCTTCCAACAATAAGCGTACAAACTCACCATTCCGAATGGGTGAGCCTGAAGAGGTCATGTAACCCCTTTGAGACCACAATTGCCCGTAATCATGAACTACCCCGAAACCATATTGGCTATCGGTGTATATGGTGACTCGAATTTGGTTGCTTGCCAGGCAGGCACGCGTCAATGCAACAATTTCAGCTACCTGAGCGGAGTGTACTCCTTCCAGGCATGCGGCTTCCACTACTCCAGTGATTGTCAAACAGCATAAGCTGCTCTCAACTGACCAACATCGTCTCTTACACATGAGCCATCAACAAAGAAAACTTCATCAGGGTCAGTCAGTGGCTCATCCACGATGTCGGGTCTCGGTTTGGTGCATAGTTCAGTCACATCAAGGCAATCGTGGTCTGTACATACATCATCATCAATGTCACTTGGGAGTGGCATCAATGTAGCAGGGTTCAAAACAGAGCATCTCTTGAGGGTCACGTTCTCTGCAGCAAGAATGACTTGCTCATAGCGCGTGAGCCTGCTATTGGTCAGATGCTGTGTTTTGGTCCTGGTCATCAACAGTTCAACAGAATGTGGCACATACACCTCTAACTGGTGTCCCATGACTATGTTCTCACACCTCTCAATGCTGACACCCGTTGCAGCAACGGATTTGAGACATCCGGGCAACGCTGCGGCTACTGGGTCTAAGGTAGCCGAAAAGTAGGCGACTGGTCTACGGGCATTCCCATGGATTTGGACCAGGACTGACAAAGCACAACCCTCTCTTTCACAACAGTAAAGCAAGAATGTTTTGTCGTAATCTGGCATTCCCAGAGCAGGAGCACGACACAGGTCCTCTCTCAGCTGCAGGAACGCCATAAAACAATCTTTGTCCCATGGTACCGGATCACTCACCTCCTTGTGCGTCAGTTTTTGCAAGGGTTTTGCTTTCAGTGAAAAGTTCGCTATCCACTGTCGGCAATAACCCACCATCCCTAGGAACATCCTGACCTCTCTCTGTGTTTTAGGTGCGTTCATTTTCATGATCGCCTCTATTCTGTCTGGTGACACCTTCCGTTTTCCTTTTTCAATTCTGTGCCCCAAATACTGCACTTCTGTCAGGCAGTACTGCAATTTGCTCGGGGACACCTTGTGTCCGTTTGCAGCTAGGTGATTTAGCAAAGCAATGGAGTCCTCCTTGCAAGCTTCTTCAGTTTCTGACGCGACAAGTAGGTCGTCTATGTACTGGACCAGAACCGAATTCTGGGGCAGTACTAGACTTTCAAGATTTTTCTTCAAAAGCTGGTTAAAGATCGATGGGCTTTCTGTATACCCCTGTGGGATACGACACCATGTTAATACGCGACCTTCCAGCTTAAAAGCGAAAAGAAAGTGGCTATCCTCGTCCAAAGGGATTGAAAAGAAAGCCTGACAAAGGTCTATCACTGTGAACCATTCGGCTTGGAACGGTATCTGAAACAATATCACTGATGGATTCGGTACCACTGGACAACATGAAACAACTATGTTATTTATTTTTCGGAGGTCCTGCACTATTCTGAATTTCCCACTTGGTTTCTGCAAACCCATAATTGGGGAGTTACACGGACTACCCACGATTTCTTTCAGTATTCCCTGCTTAATCATGGACTCGATCACAGGTTTTATACCTGCAATCGTTTCTGGGGTAAATTTATATTGGGGTGTTCTCGGAAACTCAGCATTCGGTTTTACTATGATTTTCACTGGGTCCACTCCCTTGATTAGTCCAATCTCTTCCCCAGTGAAATCCCACACTTCGGGTGCTACGGTCTCCCTTAGATCCCACGGAAGCTCATCCACTGTCAAAGTGGGGTACAGCTCCACACACGTTCTTGAGTTTGCGACCTTAAAGTCAGCGTCATCATCATTAGTCAGTACCTCCACTCCCTGTGGTGTGCAGTATATTGTACAATTTAACTTGCACAATAAATCCCTTCCCAATAAACATACAGGACTAGAATCACAAACCACAAACTGATGTTCATCGCTGTATTTCCCTATTTTCACTAGCACTGGTTCTGTCAATGGGCTTGTTATTCTCCTGTTTGCGACCCCCACCACTTGAATCGTTTCTCCTGACATTGGCAGGCCTGGAACTACGGCTGATCTTATCGTGGATCGAGTGGCCCCTGTGTCTACTAAGAAAGTCGTGGGACACCCTGCCACTTCGGCCTCAACGTATGGTCCCCTTTGATCCACCTCTAAGACGGCCCCAAGGGTACAGTCTTCTCTCTCTCCACTCTCTGTCCAGTTAGGGGATCAACGTAGTAACATTCTTCTCCTCCTACGAAAAGAGGCATCTGTCTATAGGTCTTTCCCGCTGACCCTATTCTGGGTGGTTGAGGGAACTGGGCTCATGGAGCTGGGGTCCCCCCTTTGACCACCTTTCCTTGGTATGCTGTTGCCCTTTTTCCTGGAGTGTTTTGAACCTCTTCCTCCTCTATTTCTAGTTCTCCAATTTCAACGTTGTAGGGACACTCGCGTTTCCAATGTCCCACCTCGTTACATTGATGGCACCGGGTCGTCTTTTTCAATGTCGCAATGTCTACCCTAGGTCTTGAGTTGGAGTTCTCCTCATTACCTTTGTTCTGGTTATTCTGTCTCCCGCCCACAGTCCCTGTTCCCTGTTGCTGTTGTCCACCCTTACCAGCTGACTGCATCTGTCCCACCATCAGTTTTTCTTTTACCTTTTTGGCTTTTGAATCTATCTCATCACTGCAGTACCTAGCATATCTCAGAATTTCGTCTAAAGGTTTATTTTGCCAACAAATCAAGTGTTGCTGAATCATTAAACAAATATCCGGTCTTAACCCCAAAACAAATTTAGACACAAACTGCCCTATGTCTTTAGGATCCATTACGTCCAACCCGCTATATTGTTTAAACGCCTTCAGCAGTCTCTCATAATATTCATGGACTGTCTCCTTGGGTTCCTGCCTAGTTCGATCTATTTTGACCCAATCTATGTCCTGCATTGGCACCTTTTCCTTCAGCCACGTCATCACTCTCTCATATTTTGTCATGACTGTCTCGGACGGTCCATTGGTCCGTGCATCTCTCTCTGGTTCTGCTGTGGGCCATTCAGCACTAACCTTACATGCTGACCACAAGTCTCCTGGTACTACAATGTCAAACAGGGTGTTCAGGTCAACCCATAGTACTTTGGAGATTTTTACGAACCTCTCTACTTGCTTGTGCCATTCCACTGGGTTCTCCCTCAATTTAGGAAAGGAATTGGTAAAGGCAGCTAAGTCCCCCCTACTCCAGGGCACATGCACGTAGCTCCCGTTTGCAACCTCACGCAAAGGATATGCCTCTATCTTCTGCAGCCCTCCCTCTGGAGACATCCCAAGTGTGCTTCTCCTGACGGTCCCTTTCTTGGACCATCTTTCTTCCCATTTATCCAGTGCTCTCCATGTCCTTATTCCAGTGATCAGTTCCCTTATGTGTGTTTTTAATCCTATTGTTCTTCTCTCATCTAGGTCCTGATCTGAATAATGTAGCCTGTGGTTACCCTGTAATGCTTTGGTCCTTGACAAGTCTACCATGTATTTTCCTGCCAGTTCGACTAATTTCTCATGTGCTGCTCTCGCTTTCCTAGTGATGTCCTTTGCCATGAACAGTATTTCATCCTGCTCGTACATGTCCATTCTCTCCAAAGGCAAAGTACCATCTACCATGTCATCCAGATCTGATCTTAAACTGGCGACATCAAGTCTCTTTGCTTTTATCTCGGCTCGCAGTATGTCTTTCTTAGGGTGTTCATTGATATCTCTCCCATCCCAGCTCCGAGTCCTACGCCTAGGCTCAGGGGTGTTAAGGAGAGTCCTCCCTTGTTCCCATCTTTCTAAGTCCCATGCTCGGCCATCTTCCCTTGGAGGGTGGTGAAACACTGCCCTGTTTCCCCCAATTTCATTTTGTCCATTCTGCCTGTTCTCCTTGGCCCCATGATAGGACTCTCTGCTGGTCTCCACCCTGTCGCTATTCCCTCTTTGCCTAGTGTCACTCAGTATCTGGTAAGCTCCTTCTCGGCTCCCCATGTCCCCCGGATTCCGTTCATGTCCGTGATCACAGGGGTCATGGCGAGACCTCTCGCAACCCTCGTTTTGTCCACTATTGCCAGACGCATAGTGTGTGCACTTAAAGCTGTCCCTGTACTCCTGCGTTCTCCTATCCCCTTCACTGTGAATGGGGCGGGACACCCCCCCACACTCCGGGCTCCTGTTTTCCAGTACTGGTCTACCTTCACTCCGGGTACGGCAAGTATCTCCTCTACTTTCCTGACACTTCCCGACCCACTCCGGACTGCTTTCGTCAGCCCCGCAGTGAGTCCGGATCCTGCTACCCTGGCTTTCCCTTTCAGATTCCGCTGCTATCAGGCTCTTGTGAGCCTCTACTGCCGCATCCCATTCCTTCATGTACTCTCTTAACTCCTGGAAGGATTTCGGTTCTGATCCCCTCAGATCCGTCGGCCATCTCGGGCCCCCCTGATCTCTTGTGGGATCTACTGCTGTATGTACTGGGGTACTCCAATCTCTTGGTCCTGGCAGCTGTCTTGGGGAATTGATTGTATCGTTCCTCCTCGCCATTTCTGCTCTCTCCCTGTCCAGTCGTACCTGTTCCTCCCCTCTGGCTCTCTCTGGGTCATAAATCGATACTATGGGACCTATAGTAACAGGTACTTGCAGGGCGTCTGGCAGTGCATAGGATGTGGCACGCTCCGTTTCTGGCGCCTTTTGTACCACAAACCTTCCGACTACCTTCTGCACCGGACTAGGTTGAGGCAATTCTTTACTTGCAGTGGGATCCCAATCTGTACTAGGAAGCGGTCTATACTCCCCTATGCCAGCCCCCCCTTCTCTGCTGAGCTCGGCATTTTCTGTCTCTTTATGGTACGGGGGTGGCCTATCTGTTAGCAACCTATTTATCAGGCTGTCCTCTGTCTCGCTCTCATCATCTTCCTCTAATGGGCTTCTGTTTTCCGCCACCTCTATCACTGGGTACAGTTTGTTTACTTCAAGGTTATGCACTCTCCATCTTTTAGCATCTGCATCCCATTTGGCATCCTGCACTGCTCTTACCGATCTTTTCACTCTTTCCTGGCGCCTGTTCTGGTTTCTATCGTGCGCCGCCCTAATCCATGCATTGAGGGCTTCAAACTGGGTCGGTCTAGGCAGAGGTCTCATTGAGGTCATAACTGCTTTTAATCGATGTAATACCTCTAATCTAAACGTCCCGTACTTTGGAAACGTCAGTTCCTCATTCCCTTCTGTAATCTTACACCAATTTGAAATCCACAATATAGTATGCAACCCAACATTCGTTGCCATATAATTTGCCGGCGTACCCTCCGGCGGGGCTTCTTCCCCATCATAAGATCTCTGCCTCTCTCTCTTAAACGCCGCTCTTAACCATTTAAAACATTTCATGATTAAACGTACAATTTCCTGCTTCGCTATTCTGTTTACTTCCTGGTGACAATCCGCCAATCCTAGCGCGGCTTTGCTAGCTGGCCTATCACAGCGCGGTCTCACCTGTACCGGCCAATCCCAGCGCGGCACTTTCTGACGTCACTCGTATCACGGCGCTGTCTCACCCGTACCGGCCAATCCCAGCGCGGCACCTTCTGACGTCACTCGTCTCCCCTTCGCAGCAGTTCCCCTCCTTTCTCAGCTTGTCTCTCGGTCACGCATGCGTCCCATTCATACACTGAAAGGTGATTACTTCCGACCAAGCGATCTCTTCTCTTGCCTGTGCGTCCACAGTTTATCTGTAATTGTCACCACAACTGACGAAATGCCTTTTCAGGCAATCGTCTCTCTGATAGGTTGCTTACACACAGTAACTTCCGACCAGCGTCCGTTACTCACACACTCACTCTTACGTTCCCCCTATCTCGGTCCTGCGGGCGATCAATGGTACCTCATGACCCCCTTCACACTGGTTGACAATTACTCTGGATGTCCGATACACCCGAACCACTTAAGCTCTCTTCTGAACTTAGGATTTGCACCGGTTGCGCGCGCTCACAACCTGCTCCACAGTCACTCTACAGGCATTCAACTCCGCAAAACATTACAACATAGATACAACACAAAAACACCGCAATCTAACACGCATGACCCTTTATACTCACTCTCGACCGTTACTGCTGCTTTTCTTTCTCGCGCCGTCAGCACCCTCTTCGGCGGGCGGTTCTTCCGATCATCGATCTCTAGGGGCCTTGGGGTAATCTAACCTGGCCTAGATCACCTTCCTCAAGAAGGCAACCATCCTCTATAGCTACCAACTGGGAGGGCGGGATTTTTGATCTCTATCTTATCACTCTAGATCTAAACCCCGTTCAGGTCGATTGAATCTTTATTGCCTGTCATTGAGGAAAGAAAGTGCATCTAATACCAGGTTAGTTTGACTAATCATAGGCTCGACTCTGAAAAACCACATACTACT
Organism: Lissotriton vulgaris; assembly: GCF_964263255.1. Lineage (NCBI taxonomy): Eukaryota > Metazoa > Chordata > Amphibia > Caudata > Salamandridae > Lissotriton > Lissotriton vulgaris. The sequence goes on along the minus strand of NC_141691.1, from coordinate 1,766,069,868 downwards.
TCTAAGTTTTAAAGGTTTATTACAGAGTCATTGATAACTGCAAGTACAGGCATCTCAAAACGAGATTCAAAAGATATAGAGGCACTAATACAAACATATGTTCTCTAAAAGTTCTTAGGCGAGCAAAGAACACTACTAGAACTAGTTCCAAAATCAGCAGGGTTGCAAGCATAGACACGAATTGTGATCTATCCGTCATTTACAAAGGAAGGAAGGAATCAGGTTAGGCTGTCCCTACCCTGTACTAGATGGTATCCCTACTTAACAAGATCCCAACCTATCAAAGGTGTCAGCTGTGAATGTCTTCCTAAGAAGATCACCCACTCTTAGTCTTTAGGTGAAAACCTATGATCTCCAGTCATGACCCCTCTCTGCCTACCCATCCGCTCTCTGAAGGGTTCCCAGGCATCTGCTCTAACTCCACCCAGGGGTGCTGTCCCTAATACAAAACACAATTACTGTTGAAACGCCCCTCACGAGACGCCCCTCACGTGGTGTCGATTCTGGCTTTTTCCATGATGATCTTCCTCTGGGCCTCGTGTTTAGTGTTGACCTTGCTTCTCAGGCTTCTTCTCCAGCTCGCGGATACCCCCTAAACATTCCTGAATCCTCCTCCATGTCTGTACCAGTCTACCCGAACAGAGCTCTATTCATCAAACTTTTGATTGGAACCCCCCTCGCACCTGCAGACAGACATCCGCAACTTGAATCCCATTTCTCATAAACTTCTAACAGAAGTTTGCAACTTATTTCTCGACATAGCTCGGCCTGTACCAGCACGTGCAAATCAGAAACCTTTTTATCTCTTCAGGCCTACAACCATTCTCGCAGAGGTTTTATTCTCTTCAAATCCTTTCGTGAATTAAAATAACCTGTCAACACTTTATTCTTTGATTATGAGAAACACTTCTATGGAATATAAATCTAACGAATAAACAGAATTACTATAACATTAGTGCAATCCATGTTTATGTATAAGTGTACATTTCCAAACCCTTCTGCCCTGGCCATGAGGCCTGCTCCCTTCTATGCTTTGCAGCATGACATTCCTCCATTAGCAGCTACATAACATGGATCATGATTAATCACGTCTAATAAGAATACATTTTCCACACATGTCTGCGTCAGTCCCACTTCTATATGAATTCTCTATGTTAACTACACACGTCTAAGTATAGGTGAATGTATCTTCAACACTTACAAGCACTTCTATTATAATTGTGCGACTAACTTGTACTTATGGTGCACTCATGCATTTTGTTCAGTTTGCGCTCTCTCAGGATATACACTGATAGTGACCCCAGACCACAGGAGCTCGTAAAGAGTGCTTCTGCTCAATCTGCCATCTTGTTTTGGTGCGTATTGTATTGTATTGGTTACGAAAAGATAATGTTATCCCGTAAGTACCTGTTATGGCATGTAGTGCTGCAGAATCCTGTGTGCCTGCCCTTCTTCCCCGGAAGACTTAGGTTGTTACAGATGCTATCTCTTTCTAGCTTTTTGCATGGGAATCTTTTTATTTTTTTTATTTCTCCTATGCCTGTCATGCAGGAAACAATGTAACAAGGTGGCCATCATCCATGTTCTTTACCACTGATTGGAGGAATTGCTGTACCTTATGACTTGAAATGACTTCTTAGAAGAAGAAAAAGTTGCACATGCCTGAGCCCATCAGTACAGAGCATGTGAATCTACAACACTACATCTCAAGAACAGATACTTAGTGGGTAAGTAACGTTCTTTTTCATTGTATTCCCTCAGCCCTTAAGGGTTCATAGGTAAATTTCATAATTGCCATATTGCTGATTAGGAAGGAGTAGTTAAATATGGCACTACGTTTTGCACTACAACCCATTCATCCATCATGGTATAATCAAAATTTATAACAAGAACCTATTCCGGGATTGGGGAGAATCCCTGACTTGAAATTCTATAAAAGCAATATTATTAACACATCATTTCCTTTTACTGTCTTGCCCACCAGACCATTATTAGCTGTATGTGTGCTATCAAAAATGGGATTGACAAATCCATTACACAAACACACTTCGATTGCCTGTGTTGTCTCGGCTCGGTGTGATCCGTGCTGGAAGATGACTAAAGGTTATAAAAGAGCAAGAACTCTCTATTACAGAAGTCCTCACAGCACTAGATCTTGTTCTAGGGCTAGATCAATATCAAGGTCTGCTTCTCATTCCTCTCCCTGTCAAAATATTCTAGCGTAAATAAAGATAATGATACAAGAATAAGCACTCTTCTCCTTGGAAGTCCAAGGCTATGGCTTATCCTAGCCCCAGTTTTTGCCAGAACCTCAGTTAGAGGAGGTATCCCATTAATTGGCTTTGCTAACTCGGGATACTCTCACGGTTTTCCTCCTTTCTCACTACAGACACCGGCCTACCTTGAGTTTCCAGCAAAAGAAACAGATACTACCTCCTTCCTCCGTACGATGCTGCTTAAAAGGCTGCAGTTCCCTTTATCATGCCATCTGGCTCCTTGTGTCTGAATAGGGCTCTATTTGGCACCCTTCCATTAGTGCTGTGTTCTTCTGACACCTGCTTCCCCTTATTATTATTATTTTTTTATCCCAGTGCCATTGCAGAGTACGACCTCTGCTCCATTGATGCCTCAAGTGATACTACCATCACTCGAGCCCCCTCTATCCAGTCTGAGTAGGATAAAGAAGGGAGATGCAAAGACTCTTTAAAGAGGAACAGAACCGAGAGGACACACACAGTCTTTACATGGACTGCATTTGTGACCTATTTGTATCAGTTTCTTGATCTGGATCAGGTCCTAGGGCACAGGTTGAAGATCCTTTCATAACCTTATATTCCTTACTCAGACCTGATAGCTGTAAGCTAGTGGTCTTGACACTGCTCGTAAAAGAGGCATAGCTCCAACCCAAGGCCAGTCCACCACAAGTAGCCTCTTTTCATGTTGTTCTAAAAAGAAAAGCAGCGGAGACTCTAGAACTTCATCTTCCCTCAGTAGATCATCGTCCTAACAAATGTTCTACAATTATTACCTTCATGCAGTGAACCTCTACTTTTGTTTGATAAAGCATTGATGCACAATAAAAAGGACCCTTGTCACACCTTTCCTTTACTCCCTTCATCCCTCTCATGAGACCTTAGTAATTCAGGCCCTATCCACCGCTAGGCTAAACCCTGATGCTTTATCGACTCTTCCTACTTTTAGAGAATTTGCAAAAATTGGACAAAGTCGTGATTTCCACAGGAATGTAGGACAACAATCTCTGAATGCATCATGTCTTCTTGACCTCTACATGCACACCCTATGCAATATGGCAACTATGGTTTTTTCGCTATACTACCTCAAACCACATTTTGCTGAGGTAGTTTCCAACGGACAGGATGCAGCAATCGCATAAAAGCTGGTTTGGACCCAGCCGATTCCATTGCTAGTTCTGAGCGTCTCAATATTAGTAAGGACACCTGCTTGGCTCAGTGCCTCAGGCCTTTCTGGGGATGTCCTAACCACTTTAATAGCTTTGCCTTTTGCCGATGAGAGACTTCATGGCCAAAGTGCAGGTGGCCTTTTGGAAAGGTTCGAGGAGGTGGGGAGCTACAGTTAGATTATTAGGTCTTCAGTCATCAACTGAAGGTGCCTTTTGCAAACCAAGGCCACTTTCGAAAAGCTATCCCTATAAACAGCACCAGTTTTTATTTGCCTCCAAGCAACATCAGCCCAATCCCTTCATTCCGGTAATACAGAGTAGTAGGCCATGCAGTACAAATTCTGTCCTCATACCCTATACAGGCACAAGGGGGGAAGCCTCAGTAGTATGGCTGTAAAGGAACATATGCAGCCAGTGGGAGGACAGGTAATCTGTTTCTACAGGCCTGGCATGCCATTACTTCAGATCTAAGAGTCTTAAAAGTATTAGAAAATGTTTATATCCTACCCTTCTACCAGCAACCGCAGAAAATTCCTCCCCACGTAGCTCTTCATTTGAAGAACAACTGAACATCCTGCAGCAGGTAGTGACAGCCCCACCGCAGAAATTAGCCATTGGAATCTGATAGGACATCTAGCCGCAGATTCCTTAACTTAGAATATCCCCAGGTGTCAGACTCAATCTGGACACCTTTTTCCCCAGCACTACCTCTGCACGCCTGGGGCGGCATTTCCCAACTCTGTTTTGACTTCAATGGAGCATAGAAGTCCCCCTCAGCGTGCTGACCTCAGTTTTCTTCTTTTCTGAGTCTCAAAGTGGATCCCAGACACCCCCCCCCCTCTCTCTCCCCCTCCTGGGCGTGTAGAAGTACTGCTGGGGAAAAAGTATTCTGGATTCAGTCTGACACCTGGGGGATATTCGAAGTTAAGGAATCTGCGGCTAGACTGTGTCTCTACCAGATACATCGTAACTAGTTTGTTTGTGCCATATGATCTGCCGCAAGGACAGGGATGCCACTCAACACTTTCTGATCACCCACAAAAGATGGCGATATTCATTTCATACTAGACATCAGCCTCTTGAATCTCTTCTTAAGCAAATAGAAATTCAAGCTAACTCGGGCCATTCTGGCAAGAGAAGAGGGACTGGTACTTCTTGATTTGCAGAATGCCTATTTTCACATCCCAATCCTGCAGTCTCACAACAAGTATCAGAAATTTGTTGTGGTAGCCCACTAATTACCAGTTCACAGTCCTTCCATTTGGCCAAACAGCTGCACAATGTGATGGCAGTGGTAGGAGTTTATCGAAGGAGTTCGGGAATTGCTATTTCCTTACCTTGGCGACTAGCTGCTGAAAACCGGTTTGTAGCAGATGGTGTTGCACCACTTACAAAGGATGTTTATGTTGTTTGACTTGGGGTTTTTAATCAGTGTACCCAAGTCTTCTCTGTATCCCTCACAGCGTCTACTTTTCATATGAGCAGAACTTGCTACTACCATACTCCGAATATTCCCTTCTCCACAGAGGATTTAGGACATTTGGAACATGATTCCAATGTTTAAACCGGGTGCTTATATTCCAGTCCTGACAGTTCTGTGTCTGCTCATGTCTGTTGGCCTAGTGCATTCTCCGGATCACTTGTGGGTGCTGGCCCAAGGGCTTTACAATGGTTCAAACATGAGGGACAAGGTCCTTTCCCCTTCCTCACTCCCTGTAACCTAAATTGACAGACACCTACACCTTGGGGTGGGGAACATACATATGAGGGAGATCTAAATATCAGATACCTCTGATCTTAATAGGAGCAGCGACACATCAGTCTGCCAAAGGTATGGGTAGTTTGGCTAGTGCTGAATGCCTTCCTCCTGTCCCTTCATGGTCAGTTCAGATCCTAATCGATAACACAACAGTGATGTGGTGCATAAGGAAGGGATATTGGAATATCATGGTCTTTGTTGAGAAGCACTGAGACTCTGGTCATGGGCAGACAAACAGGGGCTGTGGATGGTTGCCAATCACTTAGTCGTCTCGTAGAATATCAGGCTGATAGCCTCAATAGATGATGGTGTATTGAGAATCACAAGTGGCGTCGCCACCCAAAGATGGTTCAGTCTCTTCTCCCAGTGGGGAGCCCTTCAGTTGGATCTTTTTGTCAGTTGCAACAACACCCACTGCCTAATACTGTCGTTCAGCAACTTTTGCAAGGAGCTATGGGGGCCACGTTCCCATTGAAGTGGAAGTTTCCGCTTCACTATGAGTTTCCTCCCATACCCTTCATTCTCTGGTTGTGAGGAGGATTCACCAAGACCAGCCCAAATCCGTCTTTATCTCCCTGGGTTGGCCAAGAATGGTAGTGTACACAGACATTCTGTACCTCTCCCTTGTGCTCTGCTACAACTTCCACTCGAGTGCATCTACTCTCCCAATTGGGAGAGCAGATTGTGCATCCTAATCCCCAGACTCCTGACCTTCCTGGTTGAAGATTGAGCAGGGCCCTGGCAGTGCTTTTTCTCCCACTATCAGCTTGTGTGCTGTTGCTCTAAATCAGTGTATTCTGACAGATCGAACAAATCTGTTTCCTGGTGTTCTAATAAGAGTATTTACTAAATGAGGACCAGCTTAGCCCCAGTATCCTATAATTTGAATTGTCCTTAAACTTTGGGCCGTCTCATCCTTTTGTCGCCGCAGATCAACCGTCCTTATTCAAGTAACTGGTGGTCATTCACTTTTTGAAGGGACTGATACATTTATTTCCACCATTCCTTTTAGTTGTTAATCAATGGGATGTACATAGTTCAAATGTACCCAATATGGGCTCGCCTTAAGTTGCCACCCCGACCCTTTGTGTTCATTCAGGCCTTGAGTATTAGTCCGCTTTTTACATGTTTCACTTTCAGACAACTAGTTATTTTTATTTTTGTTAAACACAGAGTGTGTGTTTCCTATCTCTCTCTCGTGCTTCTGTCATCCCTACACGATACCTTCCCTCTCGTTCACTGTTTTTTGCCCTCATGTGCTTCTCTCCATGCCAACCCGCACCCATGTTCCTCTATCCCTGGAATGCTGCTATCCTATTCTCCTCCACACAACTTTAATTGTATTACCCTCTACTCTCAATCTCCATTTCTACCACTAAAAATTTGTTATATATATATAAAAATTTTTTTATATATATATATATATATATATATATATATATATATATATATATATATATATATATATATATATATATATATATATATATATATATATATATATATATATATATATATATATATATATATATATATATATATATATATATATATATATATATATATATATATATATATACAAATATATATATATATATATATATATATATACAAAGCACGAAGACTGGAATCTGGAGCCCCAGACTCAGAAAACGACACGAGTCCCAAAATTAAGGCAAATTCTTATTTATTTAGGCAAAGGCAGCATACGAGACTGACGCGTTTCGGGCGATAGCCCTTGTTCACAGTCACACATTTACCCTACATGCCTGGTTTTTAAAATTGCTAGTGCACAGCATGTGATAATAGTAAACATAGACAAAATACTATTACGGTTTGGGTTATATATCATCGAAAGTTTGACTGCCATTGTGAAAATCCTCTTCATATGAATACACAAAATAAATATGGTAATTCATTTACATTTAAGATGGTTTAGCACAGGATTGTATCTGCATAAATGCATGATTATGGTCTAAAACAGTCTATCATATAAAGTGCAAAGTGCCATGTCATGCAGATTGTAAATCTTTACATTATGTGCAAAATAGGCATTTCTGGTTATAAAAGTATAAATACTTAAAAACTTTCAATACAAAGTTGCAATATAAATACAAGAACCGTAAAGACCAAAATAAGTACTGTTATCAATCCTGCAGGGACATCTTTAGATGATGGCAACCCTGTTCATCCTAATTAAATAGTAAGGGACATCAAATAGCGATGGCAGCCCTATTGCTCTCCTTGATTAACACCCCGTCTGGTAGATCTCTATGTCTAATATTCTAAAAGTGCTGATAACACCATAGTGCCATGTGTTAAACTCAGGATGGAACATAAACTAATCTATTTAATTTGAGTGAACCCCAGTGCAAAATATCTATAAAAAAGGGAGGGAAAGAAAAATAGACTGGAATTGACAAGTAAAGGAGGGAGGCAAGGGCCTAGGGAAGGGAGAAGAGCAAAGAACTGTGATAGTACGCCCACAGGGTAAGGGACTACAGCTGGGTCGGAAATGGGTGTGAGTTAAGCAAATGACCAAAAACTCACAAATCAGTTAAAGAAAATGATAGAGATCCTCCGTGGTATTGAGCCCATTTGGAGCCTTAGTGTCAAGCTCTAGTATCATTCTAGACTCCATCTGGCGCAAAAGTTTGTCTCTATCTCCCCCTCTTCTTGGTTGTGCAACCGATGTTAACACAAAGTAGTTCAAGCATTCCAAGTTATTATTATGCACTTTTCTGAAATGCCTGGCAACAGGGTAAGAGTTGTCGTTGTTAACAATTGCACGCAAGTGTTGTAATATCCTGGCATGTACTGCTAGCCGGGTACTTCCAATGTACCTCAGGCCGCAAGTACAGGTCAGGACATATACTGCATATTCAGTCCTGCAGTTGTAATTCCCCTTGATCTGCAGGGGAGTTGGACTGAATGGAGTAGTATATGAACATGTATTTATCCCGAACTTACATGCCCGGCAGCTGTTACACTTGAAAAACCCATTTCTGGGAGATAGCCGGGTTGGTTGTGTAGTAAGTTCTGGGAAGGGGTTGGAGACATGACTACGTAAGGAGGGTCCCCTCCTAAACGTAACTATTGGATTGGCTGGAAGATCTCCTGCCAGAACTCCATCTGTTTGCAGAATGGGCCAGTTTCTTGTAAGGATAGATCTTATTTTTCTGTCCTGATGACTGAAAGCTGTAAGGAACCTGATATCAGAGTTTTCGAAATGTTCCTTTTCGTTCAGGATCTTATTGTTTTAGGACAGAAGGGATTCTCTGGTTACTTGTTGGATTTTTGTAACCGCTGTTTTAAAATTTTTATCATGGTACCCCCTGGCCCTGAATCTGCTGATGGATTCTTCTATACATTTATCCCTTTCTTCTCCCACACTACAGATTCTCTTAATCCTGAGTAACTCACCATATGGGATGTTATCAATGGTATGTTTCGGATGGGCACTGCTCGCGTGCAACGTAGAGTTGCCCGCAGTTTCTTTTCTGTAGAGGGTGGTTGCCAAACACTTATTCTTGGGGTAAACTCTAACATCCAAGAAATTAACAGATATTTTGCTAATGTGGTGCGTGAATTTTAGATTAAAATCATTGATATTTAACATCTTTATGAAATCTAACGCACTGGCTTCATCACCTCTCCAGATTAAAAACACGTCGTCAATAAATCTGACCCACTGTTTCACATGTTCAGAAAAGATGGCCTGGTGTTCCCCCATGAGGACCTGCTTCTCCCAATAGCCTACGTGCAAGCACGCATAGCTAGGGGAAAAGCAGGCCCCCATGGCCACCCCCCTCCGTTGCAAAAAGACATCCCTCCCGAACATAAAAAAGTTGTGATGAAGACTCCACTTAACCAAATCCACCAACATTTTGTTGTGGTTATAACAATTGGCTGGTCTGGTATTTAAAAAATATTCTAGAGCTTTTAGACTAGTGGAGGGCTCAATGCTCGTATAAAATGCTTCTATGTCCAATGTTATTAGAAGGGAGTCTTCTGTCCAAGCGGTGTTTTTAATCTTCTGTAGGAAATGTCCCGTATCCTTGATATATGTTGGCAGACTAGATACCAGAGGTTGTAGGAAATAATCTACATATTGGGCGAGATGTTCACCAATGCTATCTATTGCCGAGATGATGGGCCGTCCTGGGACTGGAAATGTCCCCTTGTGCACCTTTGGGATTAAGTAAAATCTAGGCATAATAGGTAGCTCGGTGTGCAAAAATTTGAACTCTTGCATAAAGATAAGGCCCTCCCTTCTGTATTTGAAGAGCATTTTGCGTATCTTCTCTCTAGCTAGGTCATATTCTTTCAAATTAGTCTTCATGTAACAGTTGGGATCTGATAATTGTCTGTTGGCTTCTGTTATATACTGATCTTGAGGCCATATAACAACGTTTCCTCCTTTATCAGAGCCACAGACTATATTCCGATGATCATTTTTCAACTTGTTCATGAGTTGCCAATATTGGTTTTCATGCTCTCGCTTTACTCTCCTCCGATGTTTAACCTGATGGTAAAGTTTTTTCAAATCTGCTGTTACCACATCATGGAATGCATCGATTGCATCTTTGGGCATGGTGGGTGTGAATGTCGACGTTGGTTTGAATGGACTTGCGCCCGCTCCGATCTGGGAGATATTGGCTTCCCTGAGCTCTTCTTGTGTGGATGTACTGGTACTGGGTTCATTACTATCTTCATTTAGGTGGCGAAGGGTAAGCATGCCTCTGATGTCACGGGCTTGTAACACTGGTGTAGTTGAATTCAAGTCCTCTGTGTCAATAGCATTGGGGCCCTCCTTGATATTAAAGAATTTGCGGAGCTTCAATTTTCGAATGAACCGGAACACATCCACTCTGGTGGCTGTGTAGTTGAAGTCCGTTACTGGACAAAAAGTGAGGCCTAGACTTAATAATTGGTTTTCAGCAGTGGTGAGGGTGGTAGATGACAAGTTGATAACGGTCTTGTCATTTAGTTTCTGTTCTTGCGCCAATGCTTTTTCTTTTTGTTGTTGTTGTTTACATTTGTGTTTGTGGCGCGCTCTTTGCGGCGGCGGTTGATTCTTGCCCTTTTTTCTGGTGATTTTGCTGATTTCGTGGGCGCAGCGTTTGTAACCGCGCATTCACTAAAAAATCCACCTCTTCACCTAGATTCAAAACCATGGAGGGTCCTCCTTCTTCTTCACCTGTTGTTAAGGCCTCATCATCCGAATAAACACTACTTCTGTTGCTGCTTATGGAGTTGGAATCACTATTTGTTTCTGCATCTGCCTGCAAATCCGTGACAGAACCACCAGCAGTCATTTCTACCCTCGTTGATGATTTTGAAGGGGCTGACGTTTGGTTCATTTTTAGGCGTTTTGCATTTTTAAATTTACGAGCAAAAGTGTAGATTTTGCCGTGCTCGTAGTCATCTTTGTCACGCGCAAACTTCCACGCTTTGCGCACTTTTATTTTTTCCTCATGTTTATTCACTTTTTCTTGGATTTCTTTTCTCATTGTTGCAATTAGATCATGAGGTTCTAGCTTAGACAATTCTCCATTAATTTCTTCCAATTCCTTAAGCAGTTCCATACGGTCAATTTCCGCATATTTTATGAGGATTTGGACCAAGTTTCGGGAGGCATCCAAATTACTATGACCCCACTCCTTCAACATTTCCGGGTGTGGCTTGTCGTAACTAGGAGCAAGTAAAATTCTTAAACCCCTTGGGATTCTTCCTTCTGCAATATACATTGAAAGGGATTTGTGCTCCCACCACTTTGTAACTTCATTTCTCATTGTTTTCTCTAGACGTTTCATAAGAGCCTTTATTTGTGTTTCTATCAAGGGACTTTTGCTTTGTGCAGTTGCAGATGTACCTGCCTCCGCTGTATATATATATATATATAGCGCCCATGTCATTTTGTAGGCACACGTATGCATGGTGATTCTTGCACATCCATACATCTTAATGCTTGTGCAAACCTACAGATTGATGTGACTTGTAAAAGCAGCTGTCGTTATGCTTTCTCCCGCCCCATTCCCTTCCTCCCTCTTGGATGCTGCACTAAATCGGAAAAAAAGCCTATAGGTTTTGCCAGCGCTTGTTTGTACTTTTTGAATTAGAAGCAAGAATTGCGCCCTTGAATGCTTTCACTGCTGTGGTGTGGTATACAGTAGTGCCAAATGTTTTTTTTTATAATCTTTGCTATTACCATGTGAAAACATAGCAAGGACATGTGACACCATCTGTACATGGATATGAAGTGTATACATGTCATACGGCTGTACTGACTATTCTAGCTACTGTGTGCATAGCAGGTATGTCTTTAGATACCCATGCTGTGCATACTCCTGCCATCTAGTGTTAGGCTCAGACTCAGAAGTTCCAAGTTTTTTTTTCTCAAAGAAGTCTTTCGAATCACAAGGTCACGGTGACTCCTCTTTGGGCCAACGTGTGATCTGGACTCTGGGGTCACCTCATCTACGGGGTCTCTAAATCAACCTCTTAGAGCTGTTAGTTACTTAACTAGCCCTTGAGGCCTTTCTACTTCAGATTCAAGACAAGGTAGGCCTTCTGGGTACCGACAACATGACAGCTATGTTCTATCTGTAGAAGCAAGGAGGCACTCACTCCCCTGTCGGCTTGTAATGTATACTTAGAGAAGCCCGCTAAGTGGAAAGAAGTTTGTGCATTGCTGTATCCTAAACAATATTAATCCACTCACCCTGACAGTGAAAGACATTATTTGCTACCGCCTACACCTTCAAAGGTCAGGCTTGGTTTATACATCAGTCAAGCTACATCTAGTCACTACTTCTGCGTACATGCAGAACCGTAAACACTCTTCTATCTTGAAAATCCCTGCTATCACAGGCATTTTTAGGTCTCGACCGTAGGCTGCGCTTGCGCAGCCTCGCTCCGAGATTTAATGTGGAAAGCTGCCTGCTCGGATTCATTTCCACGCAGAGACCTCGCCGCTCGGAGATTCACTCCCCGCTCGCCGATCACCTCCTGGATCGGTTGCACAGTTCCACCTCCGCATCACTTGACCGGTGGCCTTTTTTGCCGACTGGATACCCCACCAGCTCTGGCTTCCTAACATCGGATTCTGATGAACCTACGGACCAGGCATTATACTCACGCTGCCCTTGCACTGCACCTTACCCAAGTCCTGATGATGATCCTGATTTGAAAACAATCGAAATGCCGTTGACCGTCCACCGCAAACATAGGTGTTCCAGACTAAAAGGTTCCTGAAACAATACCTGCATTATCATATCGAAGTAAATTTCAAACAAATGTGGAACCATTCTGTGTGTCTTTCACTCACTGTATATATTGATCACCAGTCACCTGCGCCGCCGTCGCTGATTATTGTCACTTGTGTTGCTACCGTGCCGCTCACTCACTCTCACTGAGCACCAAGTACAATTTGGTTTTTCCACAATTGTGTTACATTGTCCTTTGCAGTGCTGTAATAACTGCAAAATTATTTCTTTTGATTCGTGTTTCTTTCCCTTTTTTACTCCTACAATAAATATGATGCCACGCGCACATAAGTGAAATACCGAAAGAGGCTCCTTATCTCCTTTTGATAATGTTTTATACATATCTTAACTAATTGCCTCCAAATTATACCAGTTGGGATACCATATGTTATTTGCATACTCTCTACCCCAATCCCAACGTGGTTGAAGGGTTTACTCCTGTTGTTTTTACAAGTCTGTACCCTGCTTGTCATGCCGGTTTTTCTGTGCCTCTGTTCCCTGCTTGTCATCCTGGTTTTTCTGTGCCTCTGTTCCCTGCTCGTCAGCCCGGCCTGCTTGTCATCCCGGTTTTTCTGTGCCTCTGTTCCCTGCTTGTCATCCCGGTTTTTCTGTGCCTCTGTTCCCCCCCCCTTGCCATCCCGGTTTTTCTGTGCCTCTGTTCCCTGCTTGTCATCCCGGTTTTTCTGTGCCTCTGTTCTCTACTTGTCATCCCGGTTTTTCTGTGCCTCTGTTCCCTGCTTGTCCTCCCGGTTTTTCTGTGCCTCTGTTCTCCCGGTTTTTCTGTGCCACTGTTAACCCCCTGTTTTTCTGTGCCTCGGTTCCCCCGGTTTTTCTGTGCCTCTGTTCCCTGCTTGTCATCCCAGTTTTTCTGTGCCTCTGTTCCCTGCTTGTCGTCCTGGTTTTTCTGTGCCTCTGTTCCCCCGGTTTTTCTGTGCCTCTGTTTCCTGCTTGTCATCCCGGTTTTTCTATGCCTCTGTTCCCTGCTTGTCATCCCGGATTTTCTGTGCCTCTGTTACCTCGGTTTTTCTGTGCCTCTGTTCCCTGCTTGTCATCCTGGTTTTTCTGTGCCTCTGTTCCCTGCTTGTCATCCAGGTTTTTCTGTGCCTCTGTTCCCTGCTTGTCATCCCGGTTTTTCTGTGCCTCTGTTCCCCCGGTTTTTCTGTGCCTTTGTTCCCCCGGTTCTTCTGTGCCTCTCTTCCCTGCTTGTCATCCTGGTTTTTCAGTGTCTCTGTGTGTGTGGCTCTGTCTGTGTGCGTGGCTCTGTCTGTGTGTGTGGCTCTGTGTGTCTGGCTCTGTGTGTGCGTGGCTGTGTGTGTGTGCATGGCTGTGTGTGTGTGAGTGGCTCTGTCTATGTGTGTGCATGGCTGTGTGTGTGTGAGTGGCTCTGTCTATGTGTGTGCGTGGCTCTGTCTGTGTGTGTGCGCGTGGCTCTGTCTGTGTGCATGGCTCTGTCTGTGTGTGTGTGTGCGCTGCTCTGTCTGTATGTGTGCGTGGCTCTGTGTGTGTGTGCGCGGCTCTGTGTGTGTGTGCGCAGCTCTGTGTGTGTGCGTGTGCGGCTCTGTCTGTCTGTGTGTGCGCAGCTCTGTCTGTGTGTGCGTGGCTCTGTCTGTGTGTGTGTGTGCACGCGGCTATGTCTGTGTGTGTGTGTGCGAGCGGCTATGTCTGTGTGTGTGTGTGTGCGCGCGCGGCTCTGTGTATGTGTGTGTGTGCGCGGCTCTGTGTGTGCGCGGCTCTGTCTGTGTGTGTGCACAGCTCTGTCTGAAAGCCGTGCACACACACAGATAGAGCCGTGCACACACACAGACAGAGCTGTGCACACACACAGACAGAGCTGTGCACACACACAGACAGAGCTGTGCACACACACAGACAGAGCCGCGCACACACAGACAGAGCCGTGCACACACAGTCTGTGTGTGTGCGCGGCTCTGTCTGTCTGTCTGTGTGTGTGTGTGTGTGTGTGTGTGGGTGGCTTTGTGTGGGTGGCTCTGTATGTGAGTGCATATGCAATAGGTCTCGATTAAGCTATCGGCATTGTAAATGACTGCCATTTATTTATATGTTTTAAAAACAAAAACATAAATAAAAATAATGTCATGAGCAATGCCAATAGCTCTAACTTTAAAAATGCAGAGACCATTGCATTCTAAATGCTTGTTTTTAATGGAGATACTTAAGCGGGTAATTCTACCTAGGTTACTCCCTGTGCCAGTCTGAAACCTTAACATTGTCCTCACCAGACTAATGGGGCAACCCCTCTAGCCTCTGCACTCAAGCTCCTGCAGTTCCTGAAAGAGCACTCCACACGCTTGAAGTAAAGAATGCTCTTATGTATTACTTTGAAAGGACCAAACCCTTTCGTAAGACACAACATTTTGTAGCTTTTTCCCCCATCCTCATAAAGGACATGCTATTTCAAAGGCAGGGATTGCCAGGTGGATTGTTAAATGCATCCAGACCTGCTAAAATAACCCTACTTCCAAAGCCACACTCTACCTGCAAGCAGAGCTCTATTGTGGCTTTCCTTTGGAACATACCCATAGCAGACATCTGTAAAGCTGCCACTTGGTCCACACTACACACTTTTATAAAACATTGTGAAGATGTCCTGTCGAGAGCAGGCCTGAGTTGGTCAATCTGTCCTCAGGACTTTGTTTCATAGCTCTACACCATCCACTGGCAGGCCACTGCTAAGGGGACTACTGCTTTTTAGTATATGCAGAGAATCTGTAGCTACAGCCACACATTCTACAAACTGAATATTACTGTTAGGAATGGCATCTCTAGTTGGTCGAGGAATGCACCCTGTCCAAGTAGGGGCCACCACTCTAGTCAGGGTAAGTCAGATACACACTAGTTAAGAAATCTTTATTTGGCTGTATTCCAAGCTATAAAAGAAACATTATAAAAGACAAATAATTTCTGATTTAGTAAAAAGTAATCAATATAAACCATAATTTTTAAATGGAAGAGAAAAAAAAACGAATTTACAGATGTCCAGGTCAAAAAAGCTTATGATATTCATATCACCTCCCTAAACACAACAATGATTATATTAAGACCGAAAGAAGCCACATAGTATAGCCAAATGTCAACATTTTTAAGAACATCAATAAATATAAAGTGCAGAGGTAAGATAGAATACAAACTCATTTCCCAAAAGTATTTCTAAGTCAAACTGAAGTAGAGATATATCTATAAACCATCAAACAGATAAATTCATCCTTTAAAAGCTGAAGATAGTGCACAGCTGCCCGTCATTTTCTTATATTCAAATATTTTAAAAGTGGTCATACACACTAAAAGATAACCTGTGATCACCCTCTGGTAGCTTGGAACAGAGCAGTCAAGCTCATCTAAAGAGGAAATGGATAACGTATTTGTGCAACACACACCCACGCAGTAGCAAAATTAATACCACACAAAAAGACTGACTAAAATAAGACCAAAATGACAAAAAATAAGTGCCAATGGATATTATCTAGGCGCGCTGGACTGGGGCAAAGTGAATAGTTTGGGCTGACGCGATGGAGCAATTTCATGCAGTCAGCGGATGCATCAGTGCCTCTGAAGTAAGTATCTGTGCCCATTTCCAGTGAACCAGGCAAGAGTAAGGGTAGAGATTTTGGTTTCCTGGAGTCTTAATAGGAGGCAAGCCAACAGGCCCTTCGAGAACACTCCATCAGGAGGGTTAGGGAGCATCATGGCAGCGCAGTAGAAAAGCAAGCCCTCCAGGTCAGCAGTCCAGCAGTGTTAGTCATTGAAGCAATCTAGGAGTTCTTCTGACAGAGTCCAGTTGTAGGTCCAGAAGTTTCTGATTTGGTGGAGTCAGAGATACTGGGCCCAATTCACAGAACTAACTTAAGACAAAATCCTAAACTTACTACTTTTGGTATTCACAGAAGGCATTTAGTAGTAGTAAAGTTAGGATTTTGGCTTAAGTTTGTCTTAAGTCTGTCTTAAGTCAAACTTAACACCATCGGTGCGGCGCATTTTCCCGCTGTGCGCTAAAGATTCACAAATCCTGCGGTTCATGACCAGCTCAGCTCGTCATGAGCATACGAGAGGTCTACTTCATGACGAGCTGAGCTCGTCATCAGCATCGAAGGTGTTAAGACGAAATCCTAACTTTACCACTACTAAATGCCTTCTGTGAATACCAAAAGTAGTAGGACAGACTTAGGACAGACTTAGGACAGAACAGACTTAGGACAGAACAGACTTAGGACAGGACAGACTTAGGACAGGACAGACTTAGGACAGGACAGACTTAGGACAGACTTAGGACAAACTTAGGACAAACTTAGGACAAACTTAGGACAAACTTAGGACAAACTTGAGACAAAATCGAGACAAAATCCTAACTTTACTACTACTAAATGCCTTCTGTGAATACCAAAAGTAGTAGGACAGACTTAGGACAGGACAGACTTAGGACAGGACAGACTTAGGACAGGACAGACTTAGGACAGGACAGACTTAGGACAGGACAGACTTAGGACAGGACAGACTTAGGACAGACTTAGGACAAACTTGAGACAAAATCCTAACTTTACTACTACTAAATGCCTTCTGTGAATACCAAAAGTAGTAAGTTTAGGATTTTGTCTTAAGTTAGTTCTGTGAATCGGGCCCCCAGTACTTATATCCAGTTGGGCCTTTGAAGTGGAGGGGACTTCAAAGAAGGGTCATTGAAGTGCCCAGAAGTCCTTTCGTCCCAGCCCTGCCTCTAGATGATAAGTAGGGGGTAATCGGCCCTTTGTGGGAAGACAGGTCACTGCCTATTCAGGAGTGTCAGCCCCTCCCCCCCTGCCCAGGGAGAACTGTCAGAATGTAGATGAGTACTCAGACACACCTAACTTTACTGTGTTCGTAGCTGTCTAGAGAGAATGCACAAAATGTAGCTGTTGCCCACCCTAGACCTGTTTTGGATACAAATAAATCACACTTGATTGCAATTAATATACAATAAATTCAGAAAAGCAAAGCTATTGGATACAAATGAATTTAATTCAAATTTGCATACACATCATTTTCAATGATTGTAACTCAAATACATTTTATAATAGACATCACAAGTTTAAATGTATGTGCCCACATACACAACGGGACGGGAAAAAAGTGAGGGAAGTGTCGAGGGAAGGGTAGGGATAGTCTGTGTCATTCAGTGACAAGTCATCATTCATTAATTCACAGGACTGTGTACAAGTGGTCCTTATTGGTAAAAGGCCACATACAAGGCTCAAATGAATCCTCAAATATTCTTCATGAACAAAGGCCTGACTCCGTTAAGGCAGTTTAATGTCTGGTTTGGGATCGGAGTAGGTCAGGGGTAACGTGGTCAACGTTTCGACCCGAAATAGCGGTAGGATAGTGTCCCTTACAATGCCGGTCTTCGTCAGGACGGAACAGGTTGTGGGTGGGCGCCTCCTAGGGAATTAATAAGGAATCAAATTAGAACAAACCAACCTGTCAGTTAATTACAAGGAGGGTGTATAAATGGAGAACAATTCATCAGATTAAAAACGTGTTGTCGAGTCGTGCCTAAAGCACAAACTTATATGTTAGAGATTCAACAGAGAACTCAAAATTAGGCTCACCTATCGATAGGGGTGAGAGAGGCCAGATCAATGAAGAGCTTCTCCAACAATCCCGTAGTTAAATCATAGACAAGATGCATAGATCATCAGTGGTCACCTTAAATTCAGGAGACAGGATATTAAAATTCGTGGAATTTTTATTATTAAGTGCACGTTGTCACCAAAAATAATAGTCACCAAAAATAATAGTCTAGGGTGGTGAACTCACCACTAATACTTTTATTAGAAAACGATGGCGAGTTGATTTATCATATAGGACACAAATTGCATTTCGATTATTGTTACCATCAGGTTCTTGATACTAGCAAAGAGTTGCCTGCATATAAATGACAAGGAGCGAAAACAAATTCAGTTGGACAGATGTTATTATATATATATTTGGTTTGAAGTTAAAAAAAAAAAAAGGGGGGGGGGGGCAACCCCGCTTACCAGTCAAACTTTTATTACCTCACAAGCAAGTGAGAGTACGCTTGATCAAGAGGAGTAGGTTTCAAGCTTCAACCTGAAAAATACATATATATATATATATAAAGGGGTGACGAATACCCAAGACGTTTATTTATCTAAGGAAGGATGTTAAACCTCAGAAACATCTTACCAGCGAACAATTTTCTTGGCAATAAAAGGAGTTTTTATTCTCCC
Source organism: Lissotriton vulgaris (assembly GCF_964263255.1). Taxonomy (NCBI): domain Eukaryota; kingdom Metazoa; phylum Chordata; class Amphibia; order Caudata; family Salamandridae; genus Lissotriton; species Lissotriton vulgaris. The sequence goes on along the minus strand of NC_141691.1, from coordinate 1,766,051,178 downwards.
ACAGTAGGCGTTGTAAAGAGATTTATACGAACAATCAGCCTACAAGGTATATAAAAAAATGAGCATTAGTCAGTAACCATGTAGCCTTTACTTTTAAAAAAAAGGGGGGGCGAGAGATAAGGCCGACTCTGTCAGATGCGTACCTTCACGAAGAAGACGTTCTTATTCAGGCTCGGTAAGTAAGGCTGCCTCCTGCAAAAACAGTCAGGCGACCGAGGATTAGAAACATGGCATCAAAATTGCGACGCGTATCGTGAAATCAGACACGCGGTAGGGGAAAAGTTTACCTTGGTGCAGATGAGCTTTGCGGAATCAATCCACGGCGTTCATGATACCGGGAGTGTAAACGCCGACCGAGAACAAACCCGATGACTTCCTGGTTTGTAGATAGAGGTGGGCGGGGCTAGGTGATCCAGGCAACGAACTGGAAAAAAGACTGATTGTATCTTTAGAAGACGATATTCCAAATTGTATTATTGGGTCCCGACTGAGTTGAAATGACAGGGACATAGTTTTTAAAGTGCAAAGCAATTAGTGGTCTTTTATTGTAGCATTTTCTTAACAAAGCGGATGAGCATTATGCACCAGTAGGTTTATCTTATCGTACTCCTAAACGAAGCCGACAGTGACATTTTACTGAACACTAAAGGGTGTAGCATTGGACAGCAGTCTAATGGTTTTTACAAAAACGGATATTGATTCCGAAGCTTAATACACACATTGTGGAGGACGACCATAGCACTATATTTCTAACATGATTTTCACAAGGTCTGAAATATTTAAAAAAACTTTTAAAAAACATACCAAGTTATGGGCGCAGAGTGCACTTATCTCGTAGGATAGTGTAAACTCTATCATGTAAATTTCAATATCATTGAGATACTGGAGCTCATTGTATAGTTCAGAAACATAAGAGTGCACTTATCTCGTAGGATAGTGAAGACTCCATTATAGTTGTAAAATAAGAGACAGTATCATGTCAAGTCTGATGTGTACAAGATTCATCATTTTGTATCAAAAATAAAGATCACAGATTGGCTAATTGCACAAAGCTATTCTCGGATTCATTCAGGCCATCAACTATGGAATTAAATATATGAATCCACTTTAACTCTCTGATATTCAGAATGTTGGGTAGATCCCCACCCCTCGCACCAAGTGTCACATGTTCCAAGACAACCCATTTTAAGGATTCAGGCACATGATTATGTCTCTCACAGTGTTCAACAAGGGGTGCCCCAGAAACCTTGCATCTAATGCGACTGCAATGAGATAGGAAGCGAGCTCTGACACGCTGTTGGGTCTGACCTACATAAATGAGGTCGCATGGACAAATTATACCATAGATAACATTTTTAGTGTTACAGTTGGTATGGCTTTTATATGTGTGTCTATGGTTTTTGAACACAAAGTCTTTGCATTGTATGGTTGACGGACAAGCTTTACAGTTACCACATTTAAAATGTCCTGTTATTGGTGGTTGGTTCCAGCATGAGGCCAGGGTAGGTTCTGGTGAGATTTGGGAATCACAAGTGCACCTATGCATGCTTTTAAAAAGGCGAGAAATGTGAAAGATTGTCGGTTCCTCCTTCCTAGAATGCTCACCAGAACCTACCCTGGCCTCATGCTGGAACCAACCACCAATAACAGGACATTTTAAATGTGGTAACTGTAAAGCTTGTCCGTCAACCATACAATGCAAAGACTTTGTGTTCAAAAACCATAGACACACATATAAAAGCCATACCAACTGTAACACTAAAAATGTTATCTATGGTATAATTTGTCCATGCGACCTCATTTATGTAGGTCAGACCCAACAGCGTGTCAAAGCTCGCTTCCTATCTCATTGCAGTCGCATTAGATGCAAGGTTTCTGGGGCACCCCTTGTTGAACACTGTGAGAGACATAATCATGTGCCTGAATCCTTAAAATGGGTTGTCTTGGAACATGTGACACTTGGTGCGAGGGGTGGGGATCTACCCAACATTCTGAATATCAGAGAGTTAAAGTGGATTCATATACTTAATTCCATAGTTGATGGCCTGAATGAATCCGAGAATAGCTTTGTGCAATTAGCCAATCTGTGATCTTTATTTTTGATACAAAATGATGAATCTTGTACACATCAGACTTGACATGATACTGTCTCTTATTTTACAACTATAATGGAGTCTTCACTATCCTACGAGATAAGTGCACTCTTATGTTTCTGAACTATACAATGAGCTCCAGTATCTCAATGATATTGAAATTTACATGATAGAGTTTACACTATCCTACGAGATAAGTGCACTCTGCGCCCATAACTTGGTATGTTTTTTTAAAGTTGTTTTAAATATTTCAGACCTTGGGAAAATCATGTTAGAAATATAGTGCTATGGTCGTCCTCCACAATGTGTGTATTAAGCTTCGGAATCAATATCCGTTTTTGTAAAAACCATTAGACTGCTGTCCAATCCTACACCCTTTAGTGTTCAGTAAAATGTCACTGTCGGCTTCGTTTAGGAGTACGATAAGATAAACCTACTGGTGCATAATGCTCATCCGCTTTGTTAAGAAAATGCTACAATAAAAGACCACTAATTGCTTTGCACTTTAAAAACTATGTCCCTGACATTTCAACTCAGTCGGGACCCAATAATACAATTTGGAATATCGTCTTCTAAAGATACAATCAGTCTTTTTTCCAGTTCGTTGCCTGGATCACCTAGCCCCGCCCACCTCTATCTACAAACCAGGAAGTCATCGGGTTTGTTCTCGGTCGGCGTTTACACTCCCGGTATCATGAACGCCGTGGATTGATTCCGCAAAGCTCATCTGCACCAAGGTAAACTTTTCCCCTACCGCCTGTCTGATTTTACGATACGCGTCGCAATTTTGATGCCATGTTTCTAATCCTCGGTCGCCTGACTGTTTTTGCAGGAGGCAGCCTTAATTACCGAGCCTGAATAAGAACGTCTTCTTCGTGAAGGTACGCATCTGACAGAGTCGGCCTTATCTCTCGCCCCCCCTTTTTTTTTTTTAAAGTAAAGGCTACATGGTTACTGACTAATCCTCATTTTTTTATATACCTTGTAGGCTGATTGTTCGTATAAATCTCTTTACAACGCCTACTGTGGGAGAATAAAAACTCCTTTAGTGCCAAGAAAATTGTTCGCTGGTAAGATGTTTCTGAGGTTTAACATCCTTCCTTAGATAAATAAACGTCTTGGGTATTCGTCACCCCTTTATATATATATATGTATTTTTCAGGTTGAAGCTTGAAACCTACTCCTCTTGATCAAGCGTACTCTCACTTGCTTGTGAGGTAATAAAAGTTTGACTGGTAAGCGGGGTTGCCCCCCCCCCCCCCACACTTTTTTTTTTTTTTTTTTTTTTTAACTTCAAACCAAATATATATATAATAACATCTGTCCAACTGAATTTGTTTTCGTTCCTTGTCATTTATATGCAGGCAACTCTTTGCTAGTATCAAGAACCTGATGGTAACAATAATTGAAATGCAATTTGTGTCCTATATGATAAATCAACTCGCCATCGTTTTCTAATAAAAGTATTAGTGGTGAGTTCACCACCCTAGACTATTATTTTTGGTGACTATTATTTTTGGTGACAACGTGCACTTAATAATAAAAATTCCTCGAATTTTAATATCCTGTCTCCTGAATTTAAGGTGACCACTGATGATCTATGCATCTTGTCTATGATTTAACTACGGGATTGTTGGAGAAGCTCTTCATTGATCTGGCCTCTCTCACCCCTATCGATAGGTGAGCCTAATTTTGAGTTCTCTGTTGAATCTCTAACATATAAGTTTGTGCTTTAGGCACGACTCGACAACACGTTTTTAATCTGATGAATTGTTCTCCATTTATACACCCTCCTTGTAATTAACTGACAGGTTGGTTTGTTCTAATTTGATTCCTTATTAATTCCCTAGGAGGCGCCCACCCACAACCTGTTCCGTCCTGACGAAGACCCGCATTGTAAGCAACACTATCCTACCGCTATTTCGGGTCGAAACGTTGACCACGTTACCCCTGACCTACTCCGATCCCAAACCAGACATTAAACTGCCTTAACGGAGTCAGGCCTTTGTTCATGAAGAATATTTGAGGACTCATTTGAGCCTTGTATGTGGCCGTTTACCAATAAAGACCACTTGTACACAGTCTTGTGAATTAATGAATGATGACTTGTCACTGAATGACACAGACTATCCCTACCCTTCCCTCAACACTTCCCTCACTTTTTTCCCGTCCCGTTGTGTATGTGGGCACGTACATTTAAACTTGTGATGTCTATTATAAAATGTATTTGAGTTACAATCATTGAAAATGATGTGTATGCAAATTTGAATTAAATTCATTTGCATCCAATAGCTTTGCTTTTCTGAATTTATTGTATATTAATTGCAATCAAGTGTGATTTATTTGTTTTTTGGTCTTGGACCCCTTCCTTTCATACCTAATATACGCAGGTCCTATTGACTATAGTGGGTTGAACCCTGTTTTTCCTTAACGTGTTTTGGATACAGGCTGCAGGCACACAGCTGTAAGAGCAGAGAAATGTCTACTTTCTAAAAGTAAAAGACACACAGATGATAGATGGAATGCAGAGCAAATCAAACATTCACCCCCCCAGTCAATAGATCTGGGTTACATCCATCATTCTTTTGCTCACCATGCCACCCCAGTTTAGACCCAGCCATATGCAAATTAGTCTTGACGCTGTGCCCATGGGACCAGTCCAGACCGAACTGCCAAGTCAGGTCCTCCCTGGACCAGAAACAAGCATCCTGGCACTGGTTTTGGGGAATCACCCCTCTTCAGCCAGGCTAGCTTGAATCTAGTGGCACAGTGAGCCCGGGACACACGTCTGGGCATTCCCGGTGCACGTAGGGCTAGAAAGCAAAAGACACATAGATGATGGACGGAATGCAGAGCTAATCAAACATTCACCACTAGCCAATAGATCTGGGTTAAATCCATTGTTCTTTTGCTCACCATGCCACCCCAGTTGAAACCCAGCCATATCATGTATCAAAACCCTACACAAGAAGGGAATCAATGTCACCTGTCTACGGTATGAAAAAGTGCGTAGCGTCTCTAGATTAAAAAATGACAAGATGATATCCCAAGAGGGGAAACAAAGGGATTTGCCCCAAAAACAACAATAATATACAGTAGTAAGAATATCAAAGATGTTTTATACAAGAATATTTTAAAGTGAAAAGATATATGTATATTTTCAGTTATTTTTAGAATGTTTTAAATATGTCATAGAACAAATCAGTTTAAGTAAACATACATATTCTTCTTCAGAGTAAAACCACAAAAACAATAATGTATCACAACAATGCCCCCCCATCCCTAGTGGATCAAGACAAAAATATTAAAACCATCAACAACATGCCAAATTGTACAACATTACTCTCGTTACATCAATCATGCTTCACTCATACCCATACATCTACCATACCATCAAAACAAAATGGCAGTTGAGGACATGAACCACTAACTAGGCTAGTGATGGTGTCAAAAGTTGGAAAATACAATGTTCTACAATAATAAAGAAAGACATTTTTATCAGACATCATATAGTGAGTATCCATATCTGCTGGGTTGATAAAGCATTAATGTGCACATTTTCTTTAATTGAATAGCATACTTCTAATAAAAGAAGATAAGTTGAGGGTTTTGAAATAAATCTTGTTCTTCTTATTCAAACAATGCACCACTACATAGCTCTTGTCGTACAGTGTGCGAACATGGGTGTCGGTGTTGAGCTTAAACGAAGCCACTACCTTCTTCAGGGCACCAAAAAGATGGAAATGGGGATACTGCTTGGATGTAACCCTGGGCGTAGTTTGCGTAGTAGCGCTACGCGTAGCTACGTGAAGTGCACCTCGCACTACGCGTAGTGCACTGTGCAAAATGCTGTTCTCACTGATCGCACAGTGCCGGATGCTTGTCTGCACTGTGCAATCAGTGCAAACCACATCTTGCACAGTGCAAGCGGTCGTTTTCTGCCACGCGAGCATAGCGTAGTACTTCGCCCAGGGTTACGTGGATGATGGCGGGGGTGGAGGGGAGGTATGTAGGGGTGCCAAAATAACAGATATCAAGACACCCTTCTAAAAATAAAGAAGAATAACGTCAGATAATGGCAATCTCATTCCCCTGCAACACAAGGGATTATTAAAGCGACAGAGGAAGCAAAACTAATAGTAATGTCCAGTGCCTCAGCCACACCTCGTGCAGAGGAAGGTAATAGTCAACGGTGAGTAAAGTATGCAGCTCAAAAAGCCAAGGATACTGGATGAACTTGGAAGAAGGAAAGTAATCCAAACAGGTTCAGTCACCAGCACTGAAACAGCGATGTCTAGGGGAAAGTGTAAAAAAAGGGAGAATAGACAGAAACAATATGAACAACTTACAGAGAAGAATAATGAGCCTCGACGCTATGAAAAATTCGGTATCCACTACTGATGCGAATCCAGAGAGAGAGAAAAAAGTCACCGGTATGTCTATAACAAAGCAACAATACTGAAGAAAACAACAATTAAAATATCAAAGGAGGAGAAAATAGAAGCAGCATAGGCAGAGGATACTAGATGGGTACCTTACATGAGAAGAACTCAATCAGCTCAGATGCAGGAACCACGCAGCTCTGGCGCCATGGACAGCCGAGAAAGCAGGGCCAAAGGCAAGGTACACCTGTGGACAGAGAGGTGAGAGTGAGCTGCACAGTGTCCTCCCTAAAGGTGGCAAGGTGGGATTCGAGAGAATGTGGTTACGCAGAAAAACCTAAATGTAAGGCTAAAAGAGGTGATAAAGGTCTCCGCAGAATGCTGACAACAAAAATATAATAAGCCAGAAACAAGTCAAAAACATATTTAAAAGTTTTCATTCCTCTATGGACATGTCCAAAATTGCATAACCAGTGCAGTCGAGGAAATGAGAGAGGATGGTAGCGGGGAATATACGTATAGTCCAAGTACTGGTGAAGAATAAAATCCAATAAAGACAGAGCCCCATTCAGGATGACTGAATGGCGGCTAATAAATTACAGTTGAGTGTACTTATCTGCCGGGTAATGTAGCCCCCAGCTATGCGACAGTCTTGGAGAGGCTGCCCCCTCTGGTAGGACCGACACACGTAAGGTCCCATGGAGGGTCGAAATTACAAAAAACAAAAAGAATTAGGCAGTCGGATGGTACATGCTGGTGGAGCTCCGAATAAGGACTTCCGATAAAACGGGTCCGCAATGAACAAACTAGGAGTGCGGTACTGGACTCTGAGACGCCAATTATAAACCCCTCCCCTGCGCAGCGTCAGTCGGGCTATGAAAAAAAAGGACCAGAACGCTAAAGGTAGCACACATGGAGGGACGGATACGGTCACCATCTTGTGGAGTAAGCGACCTATACAGTGGGGTTCACAAGTACCGGAACCGGGAGGGTAAAACAATAAAGCGTGGTCTCGGAAAGGGAACAAATCAGATGAGTGGAGAAGCCAACTAGGTAAGTACCGCAAGTAAGTAACGGCTACTGTACGGTAATACTAAGAAAAACGAAACCAAATAAATAAGTAGGAATAAATACGAATAATATGAGCATGGTGTCACAACAGTAGCGTAGGATGGCAAAGTGACAATAATCCACCCTAATAGGGGAAATGTCTCAAAGGAGGCCCATAGGGGTCCGATATACTTACTAAGATAGAGAAAGATGAATAGGCAAAAACCAAGGGTCCACAGATTGAAGGGCAGTGACCGGGTCCAAGACCAAGTACAGAAAAGGAACCTGTCGATCCTATTAACATGGGAGCTCATGTGCTGTACAAGTTCTTGCAGAGGGTTTAAACTCTTGAACCTTAGGAAAAAAGCCAAGAGAACTGAATCTCATGCCAACTTTATGTTGGACTATCTGAAATCAGGAACTATCCCTATAGGCAGGGCTTTAAGTGGGATGAAAAACCTGGAGGGTCTCTCCAAGGGGCGTGGCCAATGTAATTAAGGGTGTGGCTTAAAACACATAGGCTAAAAATCTGTGCTCAGCATAGTGTGCCGCTCGACTTGTATTTTACTGTTTCTGTCACTGCATCCAAATATATAATACAAGTAACATTATACCTACGACAAGTCAAGACTATTGGCTCAGTCAGTGGTTGTTAGTTGGATAACATAAATAGGCAGCAACTATGGCTTGTATGTAATATAGAAAAGGCTTCCACTTAAAGCCCTGGTGACACCACGACAATGTTGCTGCTCCTTCTTTCAAAAAGAGAAGGGACATCCAGAGAGAAAATGTCTCTCTTTAAAGGATTTCCCGTCCCCTACAACTATAACTTCTCCACTAGTGAGAAGTGAGCAGCGTACATCGATGTGGCTGCTGTCACTGCAGTCCGGAAAAAACGGACCGCCTGTGCCAGGGCACAAAACTGAGCCCGATAGAGACCAGTTTCAAGTCCCCCTTTAAAAAACTGCCGGTGCTCAGTCCCGGCCCACTTTAAGCCCTGCCAATAGGTCTAAGGGTCAGAAATATACCAGATTTATTCACTGAGATCAGAAAATTCCTGGAGAAGTGGGCACTTATTTCTAACCGCTGCTCACAAGACTGGATGATACTGATCATTGAAACAGCTAGAGAAATTGTGACCATACTCAATAAAGAAACAAAAGAACATAAAGACAAACTCAAGCAAAACAACCCCCTGGACGAGGCAAAAAAGAAAATAGAAGAGGTCAACTTATAATTAGACTCGTTCAGCGACTACTTAATAGAGAGAAAAACTAAAAAAAGACATAAGATTTCTTTCCCAAGAGCGAGTATATCCAATCTTGACAGAAAATTACTACTCAGGAATCAAAGAGGGCCAGCAGACCAGCAAACATGGACTAGTAGGAAGATACTGACATTTTCCGACACCACAGACTCTGACAGGGATGGTCCATCTAACCACAGTGGCCCCTATAATAGTAGGAGTGGGCAATACAACAGACCCAATACCAGCAACCATTTTTTAGGGAACCGGAGGAGCAATTTCCGTCCCAGATACCGCCCAAACAGGGCTCACTTTACGGATTCGGAACAACCTCAACAGTACATACAAAAGAGGGGACAACAAAACTGGAGAAATTGAACAACATCCCTATTTTCAATCTCTCCTATGAAAATTTTGATCCCAACACTGATAAACTACTTACCAAAGGACTCTCTTTTGTTCCCTCCACTGACCTCTCGAAGTTTGAACTCCACAGAGACCTATTTGCTTTTTTTCGTAGTTAGACTAAAAAAATGATTTCTCAACAGAATTTCTAACGAGGAGAACAACTCATCAGGCCTCAAACCTCCGTCTTACTTTATGCCCAGCTTGGATCTTTGGGAGCCAGAGGTGGAAATCTTTGAAAAGGCTGTTCTTACCAAGATTCACAGAAGTATTCAAGTATTTTTTTATTTGCATAATTAATTAAAATCGTTGCAATATGTACAGGCAATAATTAAAAATTAAAGAAAGTGCATTAATCGATTTTGAATAAAAACAGTAAGTACATAGAAAAAGGGGGCAATTAATTTTAGAGGTTAGAGTTCATTCTTGGTCACCTGGTGATAATAAATTGGTAATTTCAGACATGAATTTTAGAAAGCGAGAGGCCATCTGAGGTGAGTCGCCCCTTATGCATGATTCTAGTGCTTCTTGGCATGTCCTGATTTTTAAAGAAAGCCAAATTTGGCGAAGCCAGAAGATTCGTAGGGCCTGTAAGCGTTTGCAGATGCACAGGATGTGGATAAGATTTTCTTCCTCTTGTTTGCAGAAATGGCATTGTGTTGGAGCTGCTTTCTTATATCCTTGGCCGAACTTTTACGCCATCAGTGGAATTAAGCCAAAACGAAATATCATTAATTGGAGCTTTACATATGGTTTCATTGGCGATGAGAGGTAGGGCGGTAATGTTTTATGGGCATAGAGTTTAGAAGCCCAAGTGCCATGAAAAAGCTTTAACACTGTTTGAGCGTCATGTTCATAGCACAGAATTTTTGCTTGCTTAGTCAAAAGTTTGGATATTGTCTCCAAGATTCACAGAGTTACCAGATTCATTCTCCACCTGTTCCCAATTTAACCAAATGTGAGAATATGGGCCTCCTCAAACTCAAGGATAAATCTAATGGGACCATCAAACTCTGTGACAAAGGGGGTGGAATAGTTATGTTTGACACTGTAACATACAAAAATAAAATGAAGGCAATGCCAGAAGTGCAGGAGTAGTACAGCAGAGTTAGATGGGACCCTGAAATTAGAGTTAAGACAAAAATATTTGACATTACCAGTAAAGCAGAATTGGAAGGCATCATCTGCAAAAAAGAGTTAGCATTTCTTACTCCACTGCTCATCCGCATTTCTGTCATATACGGGGTACCCAAAAGAACACTCTGAACCCACCCATTTGTCCTATTGTATCCACGATAGGCACGGCGACTGAACCCATATCCCAACATATTGACATCTTCCTCAAGCCCTCGGTGAGCCAATTACCTTCGCACATCAGAGACACTGGCCATCTTATCTCCAAAATAGAAGGTATTCCGTTTAATAACCAGAGAGAAATATTGGTCACAATGGACATCAAGGCTTTATATACTAATGTACCCCAACAAAGGACACTTGAGTGGTTCACAAGTGCCTCGTTGCTGCTAGTGTAGAACAGAATCGCAATTTCCTAATTCAATGTCTAGAAATTGTTTCAATGAAAATTTCTTCAAATTTGACGGCGAGCTATACAAACAGATCAAGGGGGTTCGCAAGTGGGCGGTGTGCGCTTCCAGTATAACCAACTTATACATGGGTAGTTTTTAAATGTAGTTCATTCACAATGAAATTGCACCATTCTTTGAAAACATACCATCTTGGTATTGTTTTATTGACTACATCTTCTTGGTGTGGCATGGCGAAGAGGATGATCTCAATCAATTTTTGGAGTGGATCAATCTTTGTGATAACAACCTTAAATTAACTCCCAAGAAAAGCTGAGAAAGGGTTTAATTCTTAGATATTTGGATTGAGCATGAGAACCAACATCTTTCCGTGTCTCTCTATACTAAACCTACTGCAAGAAATCCGTTACTCAATTACAGTTGCTTCCACTTGAGCTCTCAAAAGGACGGCATCCCCTTCAGCCAAATTCTTTGTAGAAATTGTACTAACATCCACGATTTCATCAGACATGCTGAGACTCTCAAACACAAGCTTCTAGCATGAGGATATCCCAAGAGACTGATCTACAACTCTTTTTAAAAGGGCTAAGTACTACAAGAAAGTACGAGTCTAGGAGAAACATTACTGAAGAGAAGTTGTTTTGTGTTACTCGACATTCCAACTTAGATCAAAAAAATCGGGCAAGCTGTATATTCCCAATGACATCTCCTAAACATCATAGATGATGTTCCCAAGCTACCCAACCCCACCTTTGCCTTTAGAAGGAACAGGAACCTGTGGAACCTTTTAGTCAGAGCCAAACCCAAAACAGAGGACTTGTTCTGTCAGAAATCTATTATAGGTTCCAATCCCATCAAGAGAAAGCATAGATGTGACACATGCCACGCATGTAACAATGCCATTACATCAGACCGCATCAACATTGGACATAAGAGCATTGAACTCAGGAATATGACCAACTGCAGGACTTCCAATGTACTGTACTGTGTTCTCTGCCTGTGTGACCTCTGTTAATGGGCGAAACCGGAAGGGAAATAAGAACTCGTACTGAAGAACACAAGTTCAATATCTGCACCAAAAAACACTGCTGCTCCTCTGGTCCAACACTGACTTGACCTAGGACACACGAACAGGGAACTCAGATGGACGATACTGGAGAAAATCACAACCACTAGAGGACATGATACTAAACTTCGCAAAAAAATAGAATTCTTCTTAAAACCCAACTGAGAGGACTCAATGAAACTACTCCTTGGGAACAAGCCATTTAAAGTTCTCTTTGGCCTCTGTACCCCATTGGTTCCCTCTTATTACCGATTAGTACTGCTCTCTGACTGTGTGGTTTCCACTGTTTCATCCTAGCCTTTACCTTTCCATGGCTTGTCCCTCTGCATGAACTTGTACTGCACATCTGCTCCCACATTAGAAGGATTGACTGGTTTTCCCTGCGGTTTTCCTTTTCTGGACTTGGTCTTGGACCCGGTCATTGCCCTTCTATCTGTGGGTTTTCTCCTATTTTTTTTTCTCTACCTTAGTAAGCATATCGTACCCCTATGGGCCCCCTTTGAGTAATTTCCCCTAATCGGGTGGATTATTGTCACTTTGCCATCCTACGCTAGTGTTGTGACACCATGCTTATCTTATTCTATTTATTTCTACTTCATTGTTTTTTTTTTCTTCTAGTATTACCGTACAGTATATGTTACTTAATGTAGAGGTCCAAGTTGCACCCAAATAAGCACACTGCGCAGGGTTGATGTTTATAGGTGATTTATTATAATTACTAAATCAGCAGGAAGAGCGCCGGGGGTCTTACTAGGGTCGCGCTCCGACTCGCTCTGCCGAGGTGCGAACCGCCGTTCGCGCATGTGCACAACATCGTGCTTTTGCCCCGAGCGTGCTAAGTCACCCGCACGCTTGCCCGGCTAGAGCGCTAACACCACATATCTCCTCTTTTTAGGTCTCGGCTAGTAACGCGCTGAAAGCGCATTCTGGCCAGAGAACTATAGTCGGCGTCTCAGCAGTCTGAGAACGCCGTAGTGAGACAAGACCTGGCCGCGCGCAGCGTTTCCCCATAGGATAACGTTATGCGCGAACCAGGTCTTGTCTCTACAGCATTGCATGCAGAGCGGATCGCGTCGCGCACCTCTCTGGAATGCAGGGGGAGTCTGCAAAGAGGCGCGCGGCGCTGATAAGCGTCGAAGCTTGTTGTTTCCTGTTGTGCAGCTGGCAGATGCCAGCATGCACGCGAGACCTCCCTTTAGAAACTTTCACTCTCGCCGCATCTGCTTTGGACCAGAACACGTGGAGGCTACTGGCGACCGCATCACCGAGACAGCCCCAGAAATCCTCTTGCTAGCCTAGTGACACGTCTCGCGCCTGCGCAAGTGTGGGGGCAGGCAGGCGGGGACCTGTGGGCATCTGGGCAGCATCTTTGCGTACTCCGCAATCAAAATATAGTGCTGGGTGGCGAGAGATTCAAGGGGGCTGACGTGCCTTGCCACATGTGGAGCCAAAGGAGTCTAATGTGGCGTGACTGGGTACAGCGGTGTTAGCGTCCCCCGTGCACATAATACAGCGCCCACTACCCAAACTGGGACTGCACAGGAGTCAGTACAAAGGGTAGCGGCAGCTATAGGGCAAGCTCCGTTCGACGGCACTGAAGGGGTACGGGCAATAATACAACAGCATTGCATGCTTATATCGCATGTGCTGGTAAGAAAATGGAGTTTGGTCCTTGGACGGGGGGCAGCTGGACCCAATATAGCAATACAAAAGACAATTTGCTAGCCCTCCCACTTATTTCGTCTCGCTTACAGCTCATGAGACTAACAAACAAAAGGCCAGATCAATTTGTTTGTATGGGTAATATTATTTAACCCTTTTACTCATATTTTTTATTGAAATTTATCAATTTCATGGGCAAGAAGAACACTTCATAAACACTTACAAAAACATTTACAAAAAATACATTTACACATATTTACACCAACTAGACATGTATCACATATACTAAGCATCAACCAATAAGCAACAAACTTCTTATGCGAATGGTATTTCTCAACTCTATGAAGAAAAAACAGTTGATTTATGAGAGCTAGTCAAACAACCGTTAACCCGAAAAACGGGGGTGTACAAGAAATGTCTACGGCAGTAATCAGAAGGCAAATCAAATTATTTCCAACAAAATTATTGAACCCAAGAAGGGGGGCACTGATTCAGGAATTTATCTGCCGTTTTTGCCGACGCGTTTCGAATCTGTGATTAGTTACAGATTCTCCTCAGGGCTCTCTCAGTGTTTTGATTCTGCACAAAAAATGAAAAACGAAGTTTGTTTTAAAAGTTTGTAAGTCATTAATGCAAAGAGACCCCCTGTTGTTGCTGTGCTCAAACAGGTTGGATTACCTTTATATCAGATGCGGAGGGCTCTCGTGGGTCAGATTGGGCACGAAAGGCTGTGCATCACAAATCAAATAGGATGGAGCTTTAATTCTGTAAAAGATTATTTCACAGACTTAAAAGGCCATCTAAAGCGGAACCGAGTGACTACTACAGACCCAAAAGCGGCACGTTCATACCTTAATCGAGTCTGGCGTTGATCTCTACATCAATTCCTCATCTGGCTCGTTTTTAGTTAGTTTTGAGCGACCTATAAAAAATGAAGGTCGCCCTCAGTTTCGGTCTACATTATAACACTTGGACATTAATGGAAGTGAGGTGCAATTGTTAAAAAGGCACATACCTAAGATTTCAGATTTTTGCACAGGGCGGCGGTCGCCATGCCGTGTGTTTGGTTTCTGTGTTGATTCCGAACTCAATTAGTAGCGGGAATGCGTGTTCCCTGTCCTTTTCTGCAGCGCAGCTTACTCGCGCTGTAAGACAAGAGTGGGAAGGGGTTAACTTGGCCACGGAGCGCTGCCAGTAGAGAACTGTGTCCTCTCATCGGAGCGTGACTCGCACTCACCTTACTATCGCACAGGCGAACCAGGAAATGCTTGCGTTGAAAACGCCTGGTGGCTGTAGCGGGCTCTTACATCATGGTGAACCAGGTGCAGGGCATTCTGGGAGTTGTGGTTCAGTGGGGGAATATTACAGTCTTGAAATTTCGGAAAGTGCGTTTAACCCCGTTTGGGTAGTGTTGAATTTTAATATTAGATAAGCTTCTTTTTTCAATAAGATTTGGTCTGCATTCACTCCTGCTTTAAGTTGATTAATATTGAAGAGCACGGTCCACTTGAACTCATTGTCGCCGTGTTTTTTGTCGACGTAATGTTGCACAAGGGGCGCAGTTAGTACTTTGTTTTTGACCCGTGATCTGTGCTGTGTCATGCGGGTATTGACCTGCTGGTTGGTCTTGCCAATATAGATTTTATTGCAGGGGCAAGTTATAGCGTAGACGACATTTTTTGTCTTGCAATTGGTAAAATTGGTATGAGACCAAGATGTGTTGGAATGTTGAAAAATCGTACCCTCAGTGGTTGTGTCGCACGCGATACAATTCCCACACCTATGGTGTCCCTCAATGGGTTTTAGGCCCCATTTAGACATCAAGTCACTTTTCGGTTTTTCTAGTCTGATGTCTGCACGGACTAGTTGTTGACCAATGTTCTGATTCCTTCTGAAGGCGAATATTGGACGGGGGATGGGTATCTCCAATTGTTCCAACAAATGCCAATTTTTTAATACCATTTGACGTATGTTGTGGGTTTCGGCACAGAATGTCGTCACGCATACTAAGTTCTCAAGGTCACGTTTAACCTTTATTTCAAGGAGGCTCTCTCTTGGGGTGCAACGTGCTCTTTTGAAAGAGTGTTTAAGAAGCTTTTTGGGGTATCCCCGTTGTGTCAATTCATCACAGAATTTTGATCCATGTTGGTCAAATTTTGCCAGCTCTGAACAATTCCTTCTGATTCGAAGGAGTTGCCCATATGGCAAGTTTGCCCTTAAGTTCCTGGGGTGTGAGCTCCCGTAGTGGAGTATGGTGTTCCGGTCTGTCGCTTTTTTGAAGAGGCAAGACTTAAGGGACCCATCCACATCTCCTACTTCCACATCTAAGAATGTCATTTTGACATTACTTGAGTCAATTGAAAATTTAATGTCCATGTGTCTATTATTGAGCCACTGGTGAAAGTCACTCAACTCAGTGTGGCTCCCCTGCCACAGGAGCCACACGTCGTCAATGTAACGATACCAGTGCACAATGTGTTTCAAGAAAGGGTTGTCAGTCTCCACATACTTTTTCTCGTACTCTGCCATATAGAGTACGGCCATTTCGGGGGCATAAGGGCACCCCATCGCGGTGCCCTTGATTTGCATAAAAAAGTCGTTGTTAAAACGGAAATAGTTTCTTTTGAGGGTTATTTCGGCCAATCGTAAAATGAACGATGTTGGGACCCTGTGAGGTCTTTCCCGTAGGTCTAAATAGAGTTCCAGAACCTCCAACGCCTCATCTTGCGGTATCTGGGTATAAAGGGACGTCACGTCCATGGTGACCATAAGTTGTGATGCCCGGTCAAACGGGGTCCCTTCTATCTTAACCAGGAAGTCAGTGGTGTCTCTTAGGTAGGACTTCACATTAGTTACAAAGGGCTTCAAGAAGAAGTCTATATACTTAGACAGGGGCTCAAGGCATGAATCACAGCCCGAAACTATTGGTCGCCCCGGTGGGTTCGACAAGTTCTTATGGATCTTTGGTAAGAAATATGCCACTGGAGTTCGTGGGCATTTCTTAACCAAAAATTCGCTTTCTTTTGGGCCTAGGAAACCACTCTCTTTGCCTATTTGGACAATCTCTATGATTGAAGCCTGAATCTCTTGCAGCGGGTCCTCCTGCAGTTTTCTATACCATACTTGGTTATTTACTTGCAGTGCCCCTTCAGCTAGATATTGTTCTCTGGGCCAAATCACTACCGCTCCGCCCTTGTCGGCTTGTTTGATAATCAGAGAATGATCTTCTTTCAGGTTTTTGAGGGCCAAACGTTGTCCCTTTGAAATATTTTGCTTGACAAATTTTTGTTTGTTCTCTAGTTTTGTAATTGAGGACAACAAGACTTGTTCAAACGCATACACCTGTTTCGGGATATTTTGGTTTGGGACAAAGGTGGACTTATTCCTAAGACCTGTCGTTTCCATAATGTTGCTGGGGGGTTGATTAGCAAAAAAGACTTTTAGTCTAATTTTGCGGCAAAATTCTATTGCCTCTAGTTTGATTTTAGTGAAATCAGTCTGTTTAGTTGGTACAAATTTAAGTCCTAAATTAAGGACAGATTCTTCCTCCTTCGTAAGAATCTTAGTGGATAAGTTCACTATGGTGGAAGCGCCCGCTACGTTTTGTAGTAGTTCCTCCTGGTTCGCATTTCCCATGCCGGTTTGAATCTTACCTTTTGTTGTTGGCCTTTCTCTAAAAAAGGAGTTTGTTTCTTGTCTCAAACATTCTCTGAGACATCATCCTCAGAGTCTTCTGGCTCTGAAGCAAGAGGGACCAGTAATAAGAAACAAACTCCTTTTTTAGAGAAAGGCCAACAACAAAAGGTAAGATTCAAACCGGCATGGGAAATGCGAACCAGGAGGAACTACTACAAAACGTAGCGGGCGCTTCCACCATAGTGAACTTATCCACTAAGATTCTTACGAAGGAGGAAGAATCTGTCCTTAATTTAGGACTTAAATTTGTACCAACTAAACAGACTGATTTCACTAAAATCAAACTAGAGGCAATAGAATTTTGCCGCAAAATTAGACTAAAAGTCTTTTTTGCTAATCAACCCCCCAGCAACAGTATGGAAACGACAGGTCTTAGGAATAAGTCCACCTTTGTCCCAAACCAAAATATCCCGAAACAGGTGTATGCGTTTGAACAAGTCTTGTTGTCCTCAATTACCAAACTAGAGAACAAACAAAAATTTGTCAAGCAAAATATTTCAAAGGGACAACGTTTGGCCCTCAAAAACCTGAAAGAAGATCATTCTCTGATTATCAAACAAGCCGACAAGGGCGGAGCGGTAGTGATTTGGCCCAGAGAACAATATCTAGCTGAAGGGGCACTGCAAGTAAATAACCAAGTATGGTATAGAAAACTGCAGGAGGACCCGCTGCAAGAGATTCAGGCTTCAATCATAGAGATTGTCCAAATAGGCAAAGAGAGTGGTTTCCTAGGCCCAAAAGAAAGCGAATTTTTGGTTAAGAAATGCCCACGAACTCCAGTGGCATATTTCTTACCAAAGATCCATAAGAACTTGTCGAACCCACCGGGGCGACCAATAGTTTCGGGCTGTGATTCATGCCTTGAGCCCCTGTCTAAGTATATAGACTTCTTCTTGAAGCCCTTTGTAACTAATGTGAAGTCCTACCTAAGAGACACCACTGACTTCCTGGTTAAGATAGAAGGGACCCCGTTTGACCGGGCATCACAACTTATGGTCACCATGGACGTGACGTCCCTTTATACCCAGATACCGCAAGATGAGGCGTTGGAGGTACTGGAACTCTATTTAGACCTACGGGAAAGACCTCACAGGGTCCCAACATCGTTCATTTTACGATTGGCCGAAATAACCCTCAAAAGAAACTATTTCCGTTTTAACAACGACTTTTTTATGCAAATCAAGGGCACCGCGATGGGGTGCCCTTATGCCCCCGAAATGGCCGTACTCTATATGGCAGAGTACGAGAAAAAGTATGTGGAGACTGACAACCCTTTCTTGAAACACATTGTGCACTGGTATCGTTACATTGACGACGTGTGGCTCCTGTGGCAGGGGAGCCACACTGAGTTGAGTGACTTTCACCAGTGGCTCAATAATAGACACATGGACATTAAATTTTCAATTGACTCAAGTAATGTCAAAATGACATTCTTAGATGTGGAAGTAGGAGATGTGGATGGGTCCCTTAAGTCTTGCCTCTTCAAAAAAGCGACAGACCGGAACACCATACTCCACTACGGGAGCTCACACCCCAGGAACTTAAGGGCAAACTTGCCATATGGGCAACTCCTTCGAATCAGAAGGAATTGTTCAGAGCTGGCAAAATTTGACCAACATGGATCAAAATTCTGTGATGAATTGACACAACGGGGATACCCCAAAAAGCTTCTTAAACACTCTTTCAAAAGAGCACGTTGCACCCCAAGAGAGAGCCTCCTTGAAATAAAGGTTAAACGTGACCTTGAGAACTTAGTATGCGTGACGACATTCTGTGCCGAAACCCACAACATACGTCAAATGGTATTAAAAAATTGGCATTTGTTGGAACAATTGGAGATACCCATCCCCCGTCCAATATTCGCCTTCAGAAGGAATCAGAACATTGGTCAACAACTAGTCCGTGCAGACATCAGACTAGAAAAACCGAAAAGTGACTTGATGTCTAAATGGGGCCTAAAACCCATTGAGGGACACCATAGGTGTGGGAATTGTATCGCGTGCGACACAACCACTGAGGGTACGATTTTTCAACATTCCAACACATCTTGGTCTCATACCAATTTTACCAATTGCAAGACAAAAAATGTCGTCTACGCTATAACTTGCCCCTGCAATAAAATCTATATTGGCAAGACCAACCAGCAGGTCAATACCCGCATGACACAGCACAGATCACGGGTCAAAAACAAAGTACTAACTGCGCCCCTTGTGCAACATTACGTCGACAAAAAACACGGCGACAATGAGTTCAAGTGGACCGTGCTCTTCAATATTAATCAACTTAAAGCAGGAGTGAATGCAGACCAAATCTTATTGAAAAAAGAAGCTTATCTAATATTAAAATTCAACACTACCCAAACGGGGTTAAACGCACTTTCCGAAATTTCAAGACTGTAATATTCCCCCACTGAACCACAACTCCCAGAATGCCCTGCACCTGGTTCACCATGATGTAAGAGCCCGCTACAGCCACCAGGCGTTTTCAACGCAAGCATTTCCTGGTTCGCCTGTGCGATAGTAAGGTGAGTGCGAGTCACGCTCCGATGAGAGGACACAATTCTCTACTGGCAGCGCTCCGTGGCCAAGTTAACCCCTTCCCACTCTTGTCTTACAGCGCGAGTAAGCTGCGCTGCAGAAAAGGACAGGGAACACGCATTCCCGCTACTAATTGAGTTCGGAATCAACACAGAAACCAAACACACGGCATGGCGACCGCCGCCCTGTGCAAAAATCTGAAATCTTAGGTATGTGCCTTTTTAACAATTGCACCTCACTTCCATTAATGTCCAAGTGTTATAATGTAGACCGAAACTGAGCGCGACCTTCATTTTTTATAGGTCGCTCAAAACTAACTAAAAACGAGCCAGATGAGGAATTGATGTAGAGATCAACGCCAGACTCGATTAAGGTATGAACGTGCCGCTTTTGGGTCTGTAGTAGTCACTCGGTTCCGCTTTAGATGGCCTTTTAAGTCTGTGAAATAATCTTTTACAGAATTAAAGCTCCATCCTATTTGATTTGTGATGCACAGCCTTTCGTGCCCAATCTGACCCACGAGAGCCCTCCGCATCTGATATAAAGGTAATCCAACCTGTTTGAGCACAGCAACAACAGGGGGTCTCTTTGCATTAATGACTTACAAACTTTTAAAACAAACTTCGTTTTTCATTTTTTGTGCAGAATCAAAACACTGAGAGAGCCCTGAGGAGAATCTGTAACTAATCACAGATTCGAAACGCGTCGGCAAAAACGGCAGATAAATTCCTGAATCAGTGCCCCCCTTCTTGGGTTCAATAATTTTGTTGGAAATAATTTGATTTGCCTTCTGATTACTGCCGTAGACATTTCTTGTACACCCCCGTTTTTCGGGTTAACGGTTGTTTGACTAGCTCTCATAAATCAACTGTTTTTTCTTCATAGAGTTGAGAAATACCATTCGCATAAGAAGTTTGTTGCTTATTGGTTGATGCTTAGTATATGTGATACATGTCTAGTTGGTGTAAATATGTGTAAATGTATTTTTTGTAAATGTTTTTGTAAGTGTTTATGAAGTGTTCTTCTTGCCCATGAAATTGATAAATTTCAATAAAAAATATGAGTAAAAGGGTTAAATAATATTACCCATACAAACAAATTGATCTGGCCTTTTGTTTGTTAGTCTCATGAGCTGTAAGCGAGACGAAATAAGTGGGAGGGCTAGCAAATTGTCTTTTGTATTGCTATATCGCATGTGCAGCAGCACTGTAAGCCCCCCACCAACAGTACCTCCCAGACCGCAGTAAAACTGCAGGCTTCTTTACTATACAACCGGTTTAACGTCCGAAGCAGAAATACACGTTATCAAATTGGTACTTTCAGTGGTTAAGGTTGCAGTGTGTAATCAATCATAATGGATTAATCCTATCCTTGGAGTGCTCAAATACACTTTGGGAAAGCTTTCTTCAGGGAACTACACTTTAAAGTCCACATTTGCTTTCAACCTCTGTGTGCAGTATGACGACCTTCGTAGTTTAGCTTCCTCTGCGGTTCTGTTCTCTTTGACAGTGAGTTATCACAGCTACCACATTCACATAGCATTGTCAGTCTCTTACTTGGAGACAGTCACAGAAGCATGCACGATTTACAAAACGAAGGACCGCAGCCCCACTCGTAATGCAGTGCTTCTTTCAGACCATGTCCCACCTAGGCGCCCCAAACCTGCCCAAATGAAGGGACAACGTCCCCCTCTTCTGGTTGATATATATTTAATTAATAATGTACTGTTGTTGTGGTCATCTCTAATTTGGCCAGACAGCGCCGCCATGTGGCAGACTGTCACAAGCACCAGTGCTGACAGTTAAGTGCTGCGTGGAGCACCGGAAACCACTGGCTCAAATTAAGCAGGGTTGGCAAGACTAAGTCAGAGGGGTCTCTAGAAATACCACAGGCACAAGTGGATGTAAGATTTCGATGCGTGAACAAGACCAACCACATCCCTCTTCTGGTTCTTGCTCGTTCGCCCATTTCTCTTGTACTTACCTTTCACTTTACTCACACATTGTCTGTCTCCCATTCTCTATCCTTTCATACCCTGTATAGTCTAGTTTTTTCTTTCCTCGGTTACACTACCTGCCTCTTTCCGTTTTCGGCACTATGTGCTTCTTTCCCAAAACATTCTGTGCTGGACTAGTTGCATATTACATCTAACTTGCCCACTCTCAGGCAGTGGAGCCGAATCCGCCACATGTACACTTTAGCACCGATTAACCACAACTGACATAATGGCTGACACTGCAAGAGTGCAATGGTCCACGACAGTTAATTAAATTCGTAGTTGCCAACATTTGAAAACAAGCATTTGCAATGTAATAGGTCTTGCATTTATGCGACTTTGAGCTATTGGCATTGTAAATGACAATGACTTTTATTTATGTTTTGGTTTTTAAAACATACATAAAAGTCCTTGTCATTTACAATGTCAAGACCTTAAACTCGCGTTCATTTACAATGCTAATAGCTCTAACTTTTGCAATGCTGAGACCGTTGCATTGTAAATGCTTGTTATACAACATTTAACAGCAGGCCATAGTCCTCTCACTCAAAGTCTCTGAGATGTGCAGGCCTGACTATCACTCTTCCAGCACGCGTGCGCCTTACCGGTGTGGAGGCTTCTCGGTCGCGGGGCTCCCTGCCTCTACTCTCCCCTGACCTTGTTCACTTCTCCTGGGCGTCGCTTCTTTAGTTGCTGGTGTCTCCTTCACACTCGGTCTTTCCAGATCTTCTCTCTCCCAGCATGCGTCTTCTCCCTGGCTCTCGCCGTCTTGCGCTCTTTCTTCTACCTCTCTTCCTTGCCTCTGATCAGGCGAGCCACTTCCTTCCTCCACTGGCCACTGTACGAATTTATTGATCTTCGCCATGCGATCCTGGAACCACACTTTTCCGTCGCTGAGTAGCGCGTCTCTGCTATACACTTCTTCCACTTGTAGGGGTGGGCTGTACTTGCTCTCTCCCTTCTTTCTCAGTACTGCCTGCTTGACTCTCACCCATTCCCCTCTCTCCAGACCAGATTCTTTTACATTTCTTCGCTTGTCGTAATGTTCTGAGTATATTTTTTGGGCCTTCTCCAGATTGTGCTGGACAACAGCCGGCGACCATTTACTGGTGATAGTTTTTTTCTCTCCATACCACATTGTCTTTCGTAAAAGGGTGTCTGCCTCGTAGGATCTGGAAGGAACTATACCCGGTTTAGGTGGGGGTGATCCTGTATGCCCACATCATCCTTTGGATTTCAGCTTCCCAGTCCTTGCCTTGCATGATGGCAGCTTGTATGGACTCCATGAGAACTCGGTTAAATCTCTCCACCTGTCCGTTGCTTGCCGGGTGGTACACTGTGGTGTGTTTGGATTTGATTCTGTTCCTTTCCGTGTATCGGTACCATTTTTCTGATGTAAATTGCGGGCCATTGTCGGTTAGAATCGTTCTCGGGATGCCTTCTCTCGGGAACACTGAGGTGAGAAATTAAATTACTGCGTCCGAGTCCATCTCCTCCTGTACTTGCACTTCTGGCCATTTGGAGTATTTCTCAACTAAGACGCAAAGATATTTGGCTGTCCCTTGGCTGTCTAATATCGGTCCGAGAATTTCAACTGCAACTTCTTCCCATGGATCGTGGGGTTGGTCAAATCTCCCCAACGCTGGTCTTAACGGTTTGAGTACTTTGTCTGCACCTTGGCGCTGGGCGCAGTCCCTCACGTGCCTCTCCACTTGGATGTCCATTCCTGGCCACCAGTACATCTGTTTTACCCTTGATTTGGTCTTAACAATGCCGAGGTGACCTTCATGTAGTTGGTTCAGCAGGATTGGGACCAGCTTCTCCGGTGGCACAACTTTGTCGCAGCGATACAAGATGATTCCAGAGTCACTCATTGATAATTCCTCTTGCACTTCATACAATTTTCTGGGCACCTCTTTTAGTTTTTTCTTTTCCGGACATCCTTTGACTAGATATTTCTTGACTTCTTTAATGTATTCGTCCTCCTCGTATGCTTGTTCCCACTCTTGTATGCTGATGGCTCTTTCCATGTCCTCCATCACCGCTACCATCTCCTCATTCTCTGCTATAGGGGTGGGCGCTCCCTCCATGGCTGAGGCCCTGCTGAGGTAGTCTGCCACTTTGTCGCGTGTCCCCGGGATGTACTCCACATCGTATGTGTATTTTAGCTGTTTAAGAGTCATTATTGCTATACGCGGGGTGGCTGTGGCATGTCCACTTGAGGTGAGCACTTTGACTAAAGGCTTGTGGTCAGTCTGTAAGCGAAACCTCGTACCCCACAGGAACTGCCGGAACTTCCCCATAGCCCACGTGACAGCCAGCATCTCCTTCTCAATCACTCTGAACTTCTGTTCAGTGGGGGATAGCGCTCTGTACGCAAAGCTGAGAATTTCTACGGTGTTGTCTTCTCTTTCTTGGGCGAGGACCGCTCCCAAACCCTTTTCACTGGCATCGGTGGTGAGGATTGTTTTCACTGAGGGGTCATGTCCATGTAAGGGCACGGCCTGGCTGATGTTTTCCTTCAATTCCTCAAACTCTCTCAGTGCTTCATCTTCCCACTGGAATGTTGTTTTGTCTCTTATTAGTAGTCTCAACCTGTGAGTTTTCGTTGCAAAGTGCTGGACGAACTTGCTGTAGTACTCGGCCATTCCTAGGAATGACCTCACCTCGTCCTTGTTGGCTGGAGCTCTGGCTTCGCAGATCGCCTTCACATTCTCTCTTTTGGGAGTGATCCCTTGTCCGCTTATCTCATGTCCCAGATAGGTGACGGACGTCATACCTAACTTGCACTTTCCCCACTCTGCCGTCAGACCGTTCTCCTGCAGTACGCTCAGTACCTTATTCAACTTGCCGTCGTGGTCCTTACGGTCCTTCCCCATAATCAAGATGTCGTCCTGAAAGTAATGGATGCCTTCGACATCCTTGAACAGATGGTGCATGAGTTTTTGGAACACCGCTGCGGCGGACGCTAACCCAAAGGGCATCCTGCGGAACTGATAGCATCCATAGGGGGTTATGAAGGACGTGAGTTTCCTGCTTGATGGGTGCAAGTCAATTTGATGGTATGCTGACGTGAGGTCCACGGTGGAGAACCATTTTACCCCTCTCGTTTTGGCCAACATTTCTTCGATTCGGGGGAGTGGAAATTTCTCTACTATTAAGCACTTGTTCAACTCGCGTAAGTCCACGCACGAACGTACTTTGCCGTTGGGTTTTCCTGGCGACCACCAAGGGAGCCAACCACTCTGAGCGATCTATGGGCTCAATTATTGTTCTTCCAGCCTGCGCAGTTCTCGTTGCACCGCTTCCCTCACTGCAATGGGCACAATACAGACTTTGTGGCACACTGGCCGGGAGTTCTCCTTGAGTATGATCTTGTGCATGAATTTCTCCAGCTTTCTTACTTTACCTCCAAAGACTTTGGGGAACTCCCTTCTCACTCTCTCCAGGTCCGGCCCATTTTCATTGCCCGTCAGCAGCACTTGTTCTATGCCTCCTGGGTCCAGTTTGATTCCAGGGTCTCCTTGATCCCTCCATCCTAGAACCGAGGGGCCTTTCTCTGCCACATACAACTTGCATGTTGCTGTTCTCCCTCTGAATTCGAACCTCAGGCTCCGGTACCCTTCCATTGGGATCGGGTTGCTCGTGTATGATACTGGTCGTATGTCGGGAGGTTCCAACTTGGTTTGAATTCTTCTTCCCATACCGACCTCTGAACTATGGTTTACGGGGATCCTGAGTCTATCGCGATTCTGATCTTCACTCCCCCTATCAACATGTTTGCACGCGGTTTGTCGGAGCGTTTGTTGTCTATGCCTAACACTTGCTCTTCAATATATAGCACTCTGTCTTCTTCATCTGATTCTTCGTCTACTTCTTCTTCTGGTTGCGGTTGCGCTATGTATTTTACCACCGATTTCTTCTCTTTCCTTCGACATACCTTCTCGTAATGTCCTATCAGCCCGCAGAACATGCATTTTGCGCGGAAAGCCGGGCAGCGTTTGTCTTGGGCTGCGTGGTTACTGCTTCCACACCTGTAGCACGTGGTCTTGATGTACGAGGACTGCTTTCCTGACTGTCCTGGTTTTCCAGCCCATTTGTTAATTCCTCTGCTGTCTCCAGGCGCCATCTTGTGTCTTCCCAATGGTTCAGCATCATCTACCTTGTTGACCATGATCCTTTGTGCGTTTTCTCCCTTTGCTGCTTCGGCACAATGCTTCGAGAGCTCGGCTTTCTTCACCATCGCAATTACTTCCTTTAACGTCGCTTCTCCGTGATCCCACAGATTGTCCTGTACTGTCTTATTGGTGGTGTGCATCACAATTTGATCTCTGATAAAGTCTTCTTCGAGGGTCCCGTACTTGCACGTGATCGCTAGTCTTCTCAAGGCTGCCACATAGTTGTCAATCGATTCTCTTTCCCCTTGCTTCCTCTGTTGAAAGTTGAACCTATCAATGGAGACACACACCGCTGGGCGGTAGTGAGCGTCTAAGTCTTCTAGAGCTTGCTTGAAGACATCTGCATCAGCCGCTTGTCGAGGCATCGTCGCTATGTTCGTAAACACCCTTATTCCTTCAGGGCCCAGGTTATGTAGAAGTATTAGTTTCCTTCTCGAGCTGGTGAATTCATCTCCGGTTTCGTCTTCCAGGGCTTCAAGGTAGTTCTTGAAGTACTCCCTCCAGTCTTCCCATTTCATCTGGGGTTCACCTGGTTAGGGTAGAAAAGGGATCGGTGCTGTGAGTGAGGACGTTTGGTTGCTCATTCTGGCATGTCTTTCAGGCTCACCTTCCTGGTTCCTGGGGCTGCCAGGCGCACTGTTGTTTCTTTCCCGATTCCTGGGGCTACCCGGCGCGCTGGCGTTCTCTTCTTGTGACGCGTAGGGACGGGATTCTCCTCTTCCACCTTCAACGTGGTCTCCCCTTTTCGCCAGGGCCTTTGTGGGGGCACTGCCACGTCCCTACCGTGCTTCTGTGATGGTTTCTGCGTTGCTTGGCTCCTGGACACGTGGTGTGCGTTGTCTTGACCTTTGCGCCTCTGCCGCGCTCTTCTTGTGCGTCCTGCGGTGAGATTCCACCTTCTCCTTTTCTTCTGTAGGCTGGTGGTGTCAGTTGGTGCGTCCCGGGTTCCTCCTTCTCCTCCACCCTTTTTGTATTTCCAGGGTTGTGTCTGTGGGGAGAAATCCCACTCCTCGTCGCCACTGTAGAGGTCCAAGTTGCACCCAAATAAGCACACTGCGCAAGGTTGATGTTTATAGGTGATTTATTATAACTACTAAATCAGCAGGAAGAGCGCCGGGCGTCTTACTAGGGTCGCGCTCCGACTTGCTCTGCCGAGGCGCAAACCGCCATTTGCGCATGAGCACAACATCGCGCTCTTGCCCCGAGCGTGCTACGTCACCCGCACGCTTGCGCGGCTAGAGCGCTAACACTACACTTAAGACTTGCTGTACTTTCCTACTTGACTTCTCCACTCTCATCTGATTTGTTCCATTTCCGAGGCCACACTTTATTGTTTTACCCTCCTTGTTCCAGTACTTGTGACCCCACTGTATAGGTTGCTTCCTCCACAAGATGGCGACTGTATCCGTCCCCCCAAGTGTGGTGCCTTTAGCGCTCTAGTCCTTTTTTTCATAGCCCGACTGATGCTGCGCAGGGGAAGGTTTGGTAATCAGTGTCTCAGAGGCCATTACCGCACTCCTGGGTTGTTCATGGTGGACCCGTTTTATCGGAAGTCCTTATTCGGAGCTCCACTTGCATCTACCATCTGACAGCCCGATTCTTCTTGTTTTCTGTCGCTTCGACACTCCCTCGGGCCTTACATGTGTCGGCTCAACAAGAGGGGGCGGCCGCCCCAAGACTGTCGCATAGCTTGGGGTTACATTACCCTGGCATGCGAGTAAACTCTTTTCAGCTTTATTAGCCGCTATTCAGTCAACCTTAATGGGGGGTCTGTCTTTATCGGGTTTTATTCTTTGCCTGTACTTGGACTATATGTATATTCCCCGCTACCATCCTCTCTTGTTTCCTCGACTGCACTGATTGTACAGTTTTGGACATGGCAATAGAAGATTGAGAACTTTTAAAAATATTTTTTTGACTGGTTTCTGGCTTATTATATTTTTGATGTCCGCATTCTGTGGAGACCTTTATCACCTCTTTTCCATTTGTCTGTCTCTTTTAGCCTTACATTTAGGTTTTACCGCGTTACCACATTCAGGGGGCCTCTTGACTCCCACCTTTAGGGGGGAGACTACGCCGCTCACTCTCACCTCTCTGTCCACAGGTGTACCTGCCCTTGGCCCTGCTTTCTTGGATATCCATATCCTCCCGGACTGGTAATCCATTGCGCCCCGAGCTGCATCTTTCCTGCATCTGAGCGGATTGAGTTCTCCTCATGTATGGCAGCCATCTATCATCCTCTGTCTATGCTGCTTTCTATTTTCTGCACTGTTGATATTTTAATTGTTGTTTCTCTTCATTGTTGCTTTGTTAAAGACATACCAGCGACCTTTCTTTTCTCTCACGGATTTGCATCATTTGCTGATACCGACTTCATATTGTTCATACTGTTTCTGTATATTCTCCCCTTTTCTACACTTTCCCCTAGACATCTCGGTGCTGGTGACTGAACCTGTTTGGATAACTTTCGTTCTTCCACGTTCATCTGGTATCCTTGGCTTTTCAGCCTATGGTGCTCACTTTGTTTGAGCCGCCTACTCTACTCACTGCTGACTATTACTATCCTGTGCCCGAGGTGTGGCTGAGGCACTAGACATTACTATTACTTTTTCTTCATCTGTCGCTTTAATAATCCCTTGTGTTGCAGGGGAATGAGGTTGCCATTATCTGAAGTTATTCTTTATTTTTAAAACGGTGTCTTGATATCCGTTCTTTTTTACACCCCTACATACCTCCTCCCCGCCCCGCCGGCCCCATCATCCCCGCGGCATCCCCATTTCCATCTTTTCGGTGCCCTGAAGAAGGTTGTGGCTTCTTTGAAGCTCAACACCGAAACGTGCGCCGGCACACCGTGCGGCAAGCTCTACGTAGTGGTGCATTGTCCGAATAAGAATAACGTGATTTATTTCAAAACCCTCAACTTATCTTCTTTTATTAGAAGTATATGAAAAATATGCTATTCAATTGAAGAAAATGTGCACATTAATACTTTATCAACACAGCAGATATGGATACTCAATATATGATGTCTGCTAAAAACTCTTTCTTCATTATTGTAAAACATTGTATTTTCCTGCTTTTTACACCATTACTAGCCTAGTTAGTGGTTCCTGTCCTAAACCGCCATTTTTGATTGGTTTGTTTTGATAGTATGGTAGATGTATGGGTATGAGTGAAGTGAGATTGATGTAACAAGAGAGTAATGTTGAACAATTTGACATGTTGATGCCACTAGGGATGCCACTAGGGATGAGGGGGGAATTGTTGTGATACATTATTATCTGTAAGAGACAGTTAGCTAGACTCCTTACCTTAGAATTAGCCCCAGGTGTCAGACTGGATCTGGAGAATTTTCTCATCAGCAGTACCATAAAAGGTGGCGCCGGTCGGCTCGTGGTTACCGGGATGATGTCACAAGAGCTAATTAGACGCGGCCTTCGCATGATGACATCAGTTCTTTCTTTTTCCACGCCAGCCAGCGCAGATCACGACAGAGGGATACCTCCAGTCACTTTTTGACTGACTTTTTTCCAGACTTTTGTCGACGTCGATTTTGAGTCTTTGACTCCTGGTGCACGACAGGGATGCCCGGTTTAAAGGCTTGCGGCTCCTGCAGCCACCTGTTGTCAGTGACTGATCCGCACTGCGTGAGCTTATTTTGCCTGGAGCATGACCACGACCCCAAGTCATGCTCCCACTGCCGGACCATGAATCCGAAGTCTTTGCTGGAGCGGTCCCGAAAGCTTCTCGAGGCCCGGCAGTTGGCTCCACGCTGCTCGAGGTCCCGGTCGTGTGGGAGTTCGGGGGACCTGTCGCAGAGCCACCATCACCAGTCTTCTTCAAAGTCTTTGCACTCCCCATGTAATTCGAAGCACAAGAAGAAGTCGAAGAAGCACCGTCACTCTTCGACTTCACCCTGTCGATCAGCCAACACGACGAGAGATGCGGTGGTGCCCCACTCGCGGCTTTGGGTGCAGGCCCCAAGTGTCAACTCTGAGTTTCCCTTCCTTCCAGAGACCCAGAGCGAACCCTGCCCAGCTCTGTACCTTTTACGAAGCGATGCATGGCATCTTTGGGCAGCCCAACTCCGCTGGCGCGCCTTCGGGCCCCATGGACTCGGCTCCTTTGACGCCAGCGGCTTCGGCCCCGGCATTCTGACTACTCATTAAGAGCAGTACAAATATAAACCATACAGTCCTGAAGATGGTCTCACAGATGGACACATAAGAGACCGAAACGTTGACCATTGCCTTCTCCTACTGTCAGTTGATTTATTTTATACGGAAAGGTGTTATCAGTACTTACAGTGTTATATATTTATTTACCACTGAAATTCCTGTAGTCCTGTTTCATATTTGTATATAAAGATTTTTTGCCTTTTTTACTGAATGATAAACTCAATATTTTCATATATACACTCGTCTAGTTCTATTTTTGGTTCTGTTTTGTTTCTTTATATTTGTTTGTTGTCTGACATTAATCTGCATTTTATGAAATTTATGTGATTTAAAAGAAATTGTTGTTGATTGTTTAAACCCAGGGATCATTAATTTGTCCTACCAATTAGTTTAAATTTATCTAAATACAGATTTAGAACAAATTCCCTTGAAGGCACCTTTTACCTTATAAAAATATCATCCAGGCCACCACGACGACGAAAGCGGAGCCGACTGGCTTCACCTTTCAACGCGTGTGGGTACTGCTGACGAAAAAAAAACTCCGGATCCAGTCTGACGCCTGGGGGTAATTCTAAGGTAAGCAATCTATAATCTAGAGACGCTACGCGCTCTTTTCGTACGGTAGGCAGGTGACATTGATTCCCTTCTTGTGTAGGGTTTTGATATATGATGTGATTTGACGGACCCACCTGCCTGTATTCATTTCGGGATCCCTCTTTTGTAGTCTGTAAACCCAGCCATATGCAAACCAGCCTGGACCCTGTGCCTCATGGGAAAAGTCCAGACCGAACCTCCAAGCCAGATCCTCCCTGGAGTCAAGCTATCCTGGCTGATGAGGGGTGAAACCCTGAAACCCGGTCCTAGGATGTTTGTTTCTAGTCCAGGTAGAACTTAGCATGGCAGTTTGGACTGGATTATTCCCATTGGGCGCAGGGTCAAGACTGATTTGCATATGGCTGGGTTCGAACTGGAATGGTATTGGGAGCAAAACAAAGATGAACTTAGGCCCAGGTCTCTTTACTGGGGTGAATTTTTGACATTGTTCTACATTCTGTCCGTCAATTGTTCTTTTTTCATAGGTCAACCCACGTGTGACGGGTATGCCCAGACATGGGTCCCGTGCTCTTCATGCCACTGGAGTAAAGCTATCCTGGCTGATGAGGGGTGAAACCCCGAACCCGGTCCTAGGATGCTTGTTTCTAGTTCAGGTAGAACCTGGCCAGCAGTTCGGACTGGACTGTTCCCATTGGGTGCAGGGTCAAGACTGATTTGCAAATGGCTGGGTTTAAACTGGAATGGGGAGAAAAAAAACGTTGGATTTAGGCCCCGATCTCTGTACTGGAGTGAATCTATGACATTGTTTTGCATTCTATCCATCAATTGTTCTTTTTGCACTGTCTAAAAGTGGTATTTATGAAAAAGTAATATCAAATTCAACTTTGCCAGTTAAGAGGATTTGGCACTACCATTCCAAACATATAAAACTTGACACAGCTACTCCTTTCTAATCCGTAATTACAGCTTAAAAGTGTATTGAGGAATTCCCAATGTTAACCTAAGAGAGGAGTAGGCCTCACAGTAGTGAAAAACAAAAGGTAGGTGTTTTTGATTACCAGGACATGCAAAACCTAAAAGTACTTGTCCTACCTTTTACTTACTTTTACTCACCCTACCCTATGGGCTACCCAGGGTCTACCTTAGGGATGACTTATGTGTAATAAAAGAGGAGCTTAAGGCTTGGCAAAGGGTTTTAAATGCTATGTTGGAGTGGCAGTAAAACTGCACACATAGGCTCTGCAGTGGCAGCCCTGGGACATGATTAAAGGGCTACTAGTGTGGGTGGCCCACTCAGTGCTGAAGAC
The DNA here is from genome assembly GCF_964263255.1 of Lissotriton vulgaris. Lineage (NCBI taxonomy): Eukaryota > Metazoa > Chordata > Amphibia > Caudata > Salamandridae > Lissotriton > Lissotriton vulgaris. The sequence goes on along the minus strand of NC_141691.1, from coordinate 1,766,019,283 downwards.
CTACTAGTAGCATTTAATTTACAGGCCCGGGGTATATGGTATACTGCTTTAAAAAGGAGGTACAAATAAATTAATTGTGCCAATTGTGTATACACCAAGGTTGCCATGTTTAGGGGAGAAGCACATTCACTTTAGCACTGGTCAGCAGTGGTAAAGTGCTTAGAAGCCTAAAGCAAACAAAAAGAGGAGGTAAGTAGGCAAAACGTTTGGGGGATAACCACCCTAAGGCTGACAGGTCTAACAGTCATCCTGTAAGCATCTGTTTGTGTAGATTCACATGTGCCCAAACTCCGACTCGGAAACTAGAGGTTGTTGCAGAGATCTATCCCTTTAAGATAACCTTATCTACTTGCATGCTCACTATTCTTTTCTGTACACGCTACTCCATACTTACTCTCACCTGTTGGACAAAAACTATTTAACAATGGAGTCAGTGACCATGTGCATCTACATTCAGTAGAGTCACAGAGACCTAATGCCTCAAAACACTTCTAGAAAAAAAAATTGCAGTGTCCAATCCCAACACTAGATTGCCGGAATATGCAGAGCAAGTGAATCTACAGCACTACATGCAATGAACAGATTCTTACAGGGTCAGTAAGTAAAATGTTCTATATATACATACGTCAGTATGGCAGTGAAAGGGTTAAGTAAGATTTGGTCTGTTTTTCCACTCTTCATTAAAGGAGAGAATTGAACACGTTTTATTTCTCCAAAGGACTTTGTTTGAGCAGGGAGCTCAATTGCCCTGAACATCAGACAGCAGAAGACTCAACACAAAGTTGCCTTGTGGTGGAAATAACTGAACTGTATAGACAGGCAAACACAGCACTGTTTTATTAAAATTATTGTTGTATTTATGAATAATGTATGTACCCATTCTTCCAACCCCTCTTTCCTTGAGCATTGTAATTTCTGAAAAAGCTCTCGTGCTCACAGTTGGCAGAATTTTCCTAATGCAAACATCAACAACATTTGTGTTATTAAAACCTCCTCTCACCTTAGAGAGCTTGGTTGTCTCCTGCTTATCAACATTGATTGTGGCCATGAAGACAGGGAAACAACTGCTTTGACTGCCATCACAAGTCTGGCTGCAGTTGTGTACAGCAGAGTGGTGAGTCAGTTGTCTTTGGCACTTTCAGCTCGAAGGGCGTTTCACTCAAGGAGCCGCACCTGTAACAAAAGTGTCTATGTAGAGTTCCATGAGCAAAGACGTCACTTTGCACCGCCTTCTAATAAAATCAGAAAGTGAATTCAAGATTCGTTGATGTTCGCTTGACATATAAGGGCACCATTTTGTTTCCCATTAAAACCTTTGGAAAACAGCAGAGGCAGAGATTTTGCAAGTATTTTTCTTGTCATATTCCACATTATTTATTCATGCCTAGAATTATTCTAGGCTCTCTATGGAATTTAAAATTTACTTTTCTGATAGAGACTTCTAGCCGCCAGTTCCTCAACTTTTGAATGTTCGCCAGGCAACAGTTGGATCCGGAACCTTTTCAGCTGTACCTCGGCGTGCTGTCAGGTGGTGTTGCGCAACTCTGCACTGAGGCCGGTCTGCTCCAGAAATGGCATGCGGAGTCTGTATAGGCACTACTTCTGCACCCTGATGTCATTTAATTTCCTTTTCTTCCACGCCACCAGACGCAGATCTGGAGCTCCCTTCCTGTCGCTCAGGCATTTGCCGTAATCATTTTTATTCCGTGTTCAAGGGATATCACCCACAAAATGGACAGGCTTTAAGCCCTGTATGAACTGTTGCAAACAAATGTCTGCAGCACATCCCCACCAGGTATGCCTGTTGTGTCTGGGGTCAAGTATCAACTCCAAGACCTGCAGCGGCTGTGCATTGATGAACCCAAAGTCCATCAGGGACTTTGAGGTCAAGCTTTAAATTTGCCAAGCATAAGACCAACCTTCGCTGGGACCACTTCAAATAGCGGTCTAATTTGAAAGTTCGATCGCAGTCCGTCTTTGCGTCACTCGCATTTGCCTGAACAGGTGCAGTGCCAACACCACATCCCTCGATCTCCCTCCTGAAGTCAGCTGATTACTAAGCTGATCCCGCACCTGGGTCCAGCATAACCCAAGTTTATGGGGTCATCCGCCACCCTATATCAGATTGAAGATTTTCATGCAGCTATGCTCGGACTCTTTGGATCTCTCCTGATTCATTCTGGGGCGCTCCTGTGGTCCCAAGGAGCTGAGACGCCTTTCATCTGGAGTACTGCTGGCAAGTTCCTACTCTGCACCAGTTGGATCCTCTGAGCCCGTCTTGCCTCCGGCACTATAACCTATGCCGGCACCCGGGACTTCAACGCGGATGCCGACTTTGTCAATGTCGGAGGAGGTCCTGATCATTCTTTTCAACACCAGCCCAATACCAGGCACCAGATACCACCCGAGGCGCCACATCCCCCACCTGAATTACTGCCTCCACCAGGGAGGACACACACAGACTACATTCCCTTTTTTGGTACACACTCTGACAATGACTATGACCCAAGTGAAGAGTTCGCTCAACCCCACTATGATGATAATTGGTACAATGACTTACAAGGGAGTAGTCGTCTTGATATCTCCCCTGAAAAGGGCCTCTGGGCCGGCCACAGAGGAATCTGCTTCCTATTCTATTTTTATGCATACGGCAGCTAAAGTCCTTGACCTCTAGCTCCCCAGCTTGGAGGTTAAGGCCAAAGTTTTGACGAAAGTTCTGCAACCTGGGCAAACATCTTCTGATAAAGACTTCATACCACAAATTCTTCACCTTAGAATATTCCCCAAGTGTCAGACTGGATCAGGAAAAAATTGAGCAGTACCTCTGTATACCAGTAGGTTACATTCAGCTCTGCATTGTTGCGGTGCCTAAGATATAAGATCCTTTTGTCCCACACCAACAATGTGGCTCCTGAGAGCTACCTCGCTCACTTCTTTTATCACCTCTTTGCGACTTGTTATCAACCTTTTGTTGACCTTTTGCCCCCAGTGTGCTATGGGCATGTCCTCTTCTAAACCTACTGGGGTTAAGGCTTGAGCGGAATGTCACCAACAGATGTCATTGTCTGATCCCCACTTGGTCTGTCTTTGGTGCCTGGGGTTGAGTCACAACACCAAGGCCTGCACAGAGTGCAAGTCGATGCACAACAAGGCGATTCGCGAGCAGACGATGGAATGTTCTGGCGGCGCAGCAGATGGCAGCTCCACAATGTTCTTGGTCCCGTTACTAGGGCCTATCATGGGGCCATTCTCCAGGTCATTCCCACTAATGGTTGACTTAATGCTCAAATATTTTTTCTTTTAAGTCAGGTAAGTTGAAACACAAGAAAAAGAAGTTGAGGCATTCTTCGACTTTACCCTCAGAACACTGTGCTATTTGGTCCGGCTGTCCCAGTTCCCTCTGTGGAGTGCGCACCATGGCCCACTCCACACTACCCGCAATTTCTCAGGGAGGGAGCAATGCCTGTACAGTTAATGGAGTTTTAAACCAAACATCCTGCATGCCATCTTTGGGCCACCAATTCCTTCTGGAGTGCCTTTGGGACCTACGGAGCCAAGCAATGCCCCAGCCAAGAGGCTGGACACGTTTTGGAAGCGCATTTTTCTTCCACCAACAAGCACTGCCGTTGGTGAACACTGTTTTCCTTTTGGGCCAATATTCCCATGCATTGTGAGATTCGGTTGTGCTGCTGCTTCCCATGATACCTGAGAATGGCTTTGTCATCCTCAACCAAGCTCTGGTGGATGGCAGGGATGCATCAAAGTTTGCCATCTGGTGCAGACTTGATATCCCAGACTCCCTGGGTAGACATGGCTTCTACGTTGGCACTGCATCACTCCTGGTTATGGTCCACTGAGTTTTATGGGGATGTCCAGACTTCACTGATCAAAATGCTCTTCGATGGCTCCCAACTGTTTTAATTATACAGTGCTAAATAGCTTTTGTGAGAGCAGGGTCACTGCCAGGTCCTTTGGACTTGCCCTTTCTACCCACCCGCAAGTAGCAGTCCTTCACGTCTACTTCGGAAGGGGTCATTTTGGACACACGCAATACCAGCCTTACCCGGTCCACCAACCTGCCTTACCCTTTTTAAGGACGGGCCACAGAGCCCAGAAAGGACGTCAGAGCCAGTCCCAGTGTGCTGTCCAGACCCCCACCCCTCAAGCTGCTGCAACCTCAAAACCTCTTTTGTGTGCCAGCCATCCTGTTGGCAGCAGAATTTCACATTACCTCCCCCAATGTTCTGCGATAGCACCTGAAAAGTTAGTGCTACAAATCATTCAGAAGGGGTATACCCTACCATTTATGGACCACCCCCTCATCATCCCAAAAACGGCTGACGGAGCACCATCTCTGTTTCCTTTGCTAGAAAGTGCTGGTTCTCTTGGCCAAGGTAGCCACCGAGAGGGACAAGACATGTGCCCTCACAACTACTTCCTGATAGGAGATATTCTAAATGCTTACATTGGCTCTGGGCCTGTCTGCTGTGGATCCTGGAGATTGGATGGTCACTCTGGACACGTATTTCCACCCCCCTATCCTCCCGGTCCAAAGGCGTTACTTGCGGATCATGGTGGGCAAAGAGCATTTTTAGTTCTCTTCCTCCCCTTTGTCCTTACTAGTGCTCCTCATGTGTTTGTGAAAGTGATGGGAGTGCTTGCAGCCTATCTGCAGGGTTCCCAGTCTTCCCCTACCTCAACAACTGACTGTTGGAGGTGGGCTCACCCCAGGCAGTCATCGCCCCCCTCCAGACTATGGTTTGCCTCTTCTTTTCACCTGAGTCACTCTCAGACACTCCCTTTCGTCTGACCCAATCTGGAAGCAGTGCAGTTCCACACCTATCCTCAGGAGCTGCGAGTACGGGATATTCAGGGTATAATTCCAGTGTTTCATAGACAACACTACCTCAGTGTGTCTGCACAATCTTCACCTGCATGCATGGAGATTGGTGGAGACAGTTAGGTGTTTTTGCTCCCCCTCCCGTAGTTTGTGATGTCATCTTGGCGGCCAGGTATCCCTTCCTAAAATGGTTTACATCTGCTGTTGGGATAAGTTTGTGACTAGGTTTTTCTCATGTAATGTGGATCCCCTTTCTGCACCTTTTGATGAGGTTTTGTTTGTTCTCTCTTTAGCCCAACAAGGCCTTACTCTGAACACTGTTAAAGATCATTTGTCTTCCATCTTGGAGTTCTTGTTGATGCCGGATCAACCCTCCCCTTTAAATCACCTGTTGTGGCTAGGTTTTTGAAAGGTTTGCAACATTTTTTTCTCACCTACTTCATTTGTGATGCCCAATTGGACCTCAATTTGGTCCTTTCTTTTGTTATGTGTTCTCCCTTTAAGCACCTGCATAGCTGCCCTCCTAGACTTTTGATTTTGAAAACCGCATTCATGGTGGCCATTAAATTGACTAGGAGGGTCAGTGAACTTTGGGCCATGTTGGTCCAGCCTCCAAATCCCACCTTCTTCTCTAAATAAACTGGTTCTTTGGAGTGTGCCTCCCAAAATTGGTCACCCTTTTCCACATTGGCCATAGCATCACTTTGCTTACCTTCTATGCGCCACCTTATCCATCCAGGAAGGAAGAGAGACTCAATTGGTCGGACACAAAAAAAGAAACTCTGTCATTTTGTTTCTGATAGAGACTGCTAGCTGCAGATTTCTTACTTGAATTTTCCAGCCATCAGACTGAATCTAGAAACCTTTGAGTGAGCAGTACCCATGTGCACTGTTGGTTGGCTCCATACAGCTCCGCGTGGCATCATCTGCATCGTTGGTGCCAGATGTGACTTCGCAGTCACCTATATAGGTGCCACCCAGGTGCATGGGTGGCAGTTCTTTTCTTTTCGCGCCTGTCAGCACTGATCCAGAGAAGAGCTACTCCTCTGTCTTTTTACCAGACTTTTTTGATGTTTTGTAAAGGAATTTTTCATTGTGTATCAAGGGATGACCTTGAGAAGGGTAGGTTTCAAACCTTGCGCACCTGTTGCCATGCCATATCGGTCACCAACCCGCACCTTATGTGCCTTTGGTGTTTAGAGCTTGACCATGATTCAAAGTCATGTTCGGACTGCCAGGCCATGGCGCCGTATGCCTCGATGGAGCAATCCTTGAAGCTCCTTTCGGCCCGGCAGTCAACGCTATTGAGCCCGACTCTTCGGAGGTATTGGTTCCGATCGAGCAAGAGAAGGTCGTGGGGCCACTCCAGGAGTTCCAAGTCCTCTTTGTCGTGTTGCACGGATTCTGCTCTGGTGCAGAACTATGCTTGGAACCATAGAACATCAGTATGCAGGGACTGAGTCACCATACCATCTCAGTGTCTAGGAGTCCGACTAGCTATAGTGCCTTAATTGACCTCCTACCCTTACCAGAGAAACAAGTGACTTGGCATGCCAGATCACAACAATCTCAACCCTCTCAGGGATCGTGGTAACAGAATACACCCTTTCCCTGTCTCACTCCCTCATTCTTGTCCACAATAAGATAACCATGAGACACAAAGGAAGTTTAGAATAATTATTTAAATTATCATGCTCTGAAATGCAGTGTGAGTGCCACAGTTAGAAAACAAATGAATAATAAAAATCTGTTAGCATGGTTAATAATATGTACACCAACAAAAGCCCTGTCATTTACTGGGACAGTGACCTAGACCCCTCCCACTAAAGCTAAATGATTATGTATGAAAGATCTCTGGGGTTACTGGCAGACCCTGTACCTTAGCATACACAGATGAGAGCTCTATATCTCAGCAGATACAGTGCTCTTGCCTCAGAACTCTCATGTATCTGTTCCTGGCTCATCTGCTCATCTATATGATAGATGAAACCCTAAGGAGATAGGTCTATGAGAACGTGGTTAAGGCTAGACCCTTATTAAATATGCAACACACAATTTGCCTAAACAACACTTACTTAAACAAAAAAGGTTTTTTTGTAGGTTAGAAAAATATTTATTACATTCCAACCGGGCATGCTTATTCAATGCCAATTATTTTTAACTTTTGAAATATACTTTCACATAGATTAGCAGAAATAAAAACAGACTTTACATTCAAATATTTACATCACTGTACAATTGTTTTGATACACATAGAAACAAACATTGTCAAAATAATATATCAATATCAAACATCCTACAAAGAAATTAATACATTACAAAACAACAATATCACATACATATAGAGACAATGAATGAGAAAAGTCAAAAGAATGGGGAATATAGTCAACTGAATGACTCAAAATTGGTAGTATCTGGACTAGCAAGTCCTAGTTTTCTTTATAGATAATGCTCTATTCCACCAAAACTGCCGACGCATTTCAAGTCCAGGATAAGCGTCCCTGGGCTCTCATCAGGGCTTTTATTCTTTGTGTCTGGAAGATGCAAAGAAAAAAGCGTTTTACTATCTTAATGAAATGATAGCCTCTGTTCCAAAGTTACATTCACTACTAGTTTATAAATGGATAGACTCTACATATCATGCTCTTTTTATAGAAAGGAGAGGGCTTGTGGGACTTGTTGTCAGAATCCGGGGCACCAAGGGGATCAATTGTTTTCTGTAAACGGGCAATCTAATCTGAAAAATCAGGGTTTGGATCGATTAAGTTTGGCACAGCGTTTAGATAGCTGCCTAATAAGTGAAAAAACGGCATTGCGTTTAACCAACATAACACACTGACCTTTCGTGTGCCGCCAATCAGCGAGATGGCTGATGAAATGTGACCATCCGTGTGAGTTCCTAGAGGGGGCATAGTGAGTACGTGTAAATAAAATTGGAAAGGAGAATCAATCCTCATGTACATTATTTTATGGGTGCTTTGGAGTGGCGCCAAGAGCCTACCTTGCCAATTACTTTGTTATTCTTAAATTCAGTGTTTCTTCAGCGCTCGCGGTCCTGTCGAATGAAAGGGACGCTTATGAAAATTCTTGCAAGATTGTTGTTATAACTGAAAGGGTGCACTTTTAAAATCAAGCGTTACCTTCTCCAGACGCGCTTTCACAGCAACTATGTTCATCGAGGTCTCAAGCAAAATGGCCGTCTGGTGTCCGAACTGGATTTATTTAAATCGAACCCAGGTGCATTGTGGACCGAGCAGTTTTTGCAGATCGCTAGCCACTAGTTAAGTAAAAATGAATGTCGAATTTGTTAGAAAATGACTAGCTTGTGTTTAGCGTAAGTATGGAAACTACGATGTATTTAGGTTCAGTGTGTGCGCTGTGTTGCTGAGGGCTTTTTGCTGAAATTAAGAGAGCGCGTGCAGTGTGTAACGCGAGTGTTCCGCACAAACAGGTCCTTCATTGCTGGATCAGATGTGAATGTGATTCACAAACTGGGTAAATGCAAGGACACAACTAGAAAGCCCAGAGCCCCTTTAGTGATTTTGATAGAATGAATATTTGTAGAAAATAGAAGAACCAGGCCCACTGGCCCGACCTGGCACGTCTAATCTGACAGTCAAGTCACTCCAGAAAATGGTCAACTTATTATAAACGCTCTATCTCCGAGAGATTGTTGAGCCCGGTTTGCGCGCTATTAAATTTCAGAATGAGGTATGCCTCCTTTTGAAGCAAAATGCGCTCGACATCATGGCATTGATTCGTGGATTTTACTGTGAGTAAGACGGACCACTTAAAGTCATGCTCATCATGTCCCTTTTCCAAGAAGTGCTCCACCATGGGGTCTGCATTAATGTCAGCTAATCTAAAAGCTCAATTTTTCAAAACCTTGTTTGATTTATATTATACTCCTGAACGTATGTCCAAATGGGGCGAGGGTTTTTATGGCAAATGTTTTCGTTGTAAAGCTGACCACGCAGACAGTATACATATTTTCTTCTCTTGTCCTAGGCTTGCTGGATTTATAGGAGGAATTGAAAAATTCATTTCTTTAGTGTTTATTTTCCAGGTAACTGTTACTCCTGCTATGCTGCTTCTGGGGAAAATTCCTATAGATAGCTCCGTGGAAAGGCTATATCCTTATCGCCACTGTGTTTTTTTTTCAATGACTGTGGCACGATTGTGTATTGCCACTGAGTGGCTTCAGGAAAAGCCTCCCCTTTTTCAACAATGGCAAGCAAGAATGTATAGTCTACATAAACTGGAGTGGGGGCTTTTTTCAATTACTGGATCTAGGAGGAAAAAGAAAATAGTTTTGAAAATTTGGGGTGCTTTTTTAGATTATTATGAGAATTGAGAATGTAATTAAACTTAACTCGAATTTTATTTGTTAATAATGGATTTACACAGATTTACTACTTATTCGCGTATGTATAGTATTGATTATGTTGTTGCCATTGGATGAATTAAGTCATTGCATACATGGTCTATTTGATGTTTTGATTTTATCTCACTAATTTTGATGTATTCATGTATTGCTGTGAACCAATAAAATAAAAAAAATAAAAAATAAAAAAGACGCCAAATATCTGTCATTCCGAATGTATCTATGAAGTCGGCGAGCCACATGCGCCCCAGTAGTATGTCCTTGGGTGGGTGTCTGTCGAGGTCCCCTGAGGCCACCGCGTTAAAGTCGCCCCCAACTAGGAGTTGACCCTCAGGGAGGGAAAGGAGAAGCCTGCTTGATCTTGATAGGACTTGGTCTGGAGACCCGGCGGAATATATGCCGATACCAGGTTTAGCCTACGCCCCTCCCATTTTCCCGATACAGCTGCAAATCGGCCCTGTGGGTCGGTTTCTGTGTGGGCAATATCAAGGGGGAAATTACGCCGGAGAAAGATAAGATTCCCACCCCCCGGGACCCAGAGGTGAAGCCGGAGTGAATGGTCAAAGAGTACCCCCATCTGTTCAGTGCATGACACATATTTCCCAACAAGTGAGTCTCCTGTAACAACACAGCATCTGGGAGATGACGTTTGACAAACTGCAATACAATGGTTCGTTTGAGCTTGTCCCCCAACCCGTTAACATTCCAACTCAGGATCTTGAGAGTTTTGTCCCACTTCTTAGCCATAACCTTTTCTCACTGAAGAACCAGCCCTGTGTAAGCTGGTGCACTGTTCAGCTTTGCAATGACAATCCCGGTGTGACCTTACCAACCACCTCCCACCGTCCCCAACTGCCCCCCTCCCCTCAATGCCGCAACTCCCCCCACCTCCCAAGCCCCTCGCCCAACAACTCCCCCCTCCCTGCTTCCCTGCTCTGTAGGTTTAGAACTACCCACATCCCCAATTAGCAGAGCGCCTTTCGACTCAACCCGGAATAGGGCAAGATTAACAAAACCCTACTCCTCCCTGTTAGTCCTTTCCTATGAGGAACGTGCACCGGCTCCAACTCCATCAAGTAGTCTCCACCCGCAACCAGTGTAGATGGGCCACCTTGTGGGAGAATAGCCCCCCCCGGCACACCAACCTGCAGTCAGTCTCACACCCACACGGTGGTCACTGGGTGATGGGAGCACTTTTAGCTAGCTACAAGCTCCTCATCTCCGGATTGGCCCCCTCTCTTCAGGGGCCGACTGGGGTAACCTCCGTGCCTCGCTGTTTCCCCCCCTGCAATAACTGTGGCCCTCCGTGGTGCCAAATGAAGCCATGCAGTGAAGTGGGCCACCAAAAGGCCAGCACACGGTGTCTCTCGGTGGGCGCAGGATCATGGGCCCCACGGGGCAACCAGCTAACGCCCGCGCTGAGCTTGAGGGTCTCTTTTGTGGCCCCACCTAGGCCGGGACCCGAGCTCGCTTCTCCAGTCCGGCCAGGTTCCTCACCAGCCTTCCCGGTGATGTCTGAGGCCGGGCGGCCCGCCCAGCCGATCGCTGGGGTCCGCCCGATGTGGCGCGTCGCTCCCCGGGCCCCCCGCCGGGAGAGCCGTCCACTCTTTCTCTTCAAACGGGTGCCACCTGACTAGGCAGCAGAGCCGGGGCCTGTCGTAGCGCCCAGGCCGCCCGCGAGGCTCCGGAGTGCCCGGCCGGCACCCGGTCTCAGGACTCCGTCTCGCCGCACAGCTCCCGCAGCAGGCAGCGCCACTGGAGCGGGCTCTGCAGGGTCCGCTTGCTCCCGCCGAAAAAGTGACGCTGAGGTGAGTGACGATCACGAGTGCTGGACGGATCTCTTTTGGGCGAAGGGTGGCGGCTCCACGGAGCTCCGGGCTAAGCGGCCATCTTCGTTGGCGCCTGGCCACGCCCCCCACATTACATATTTTTAATATAAATTGAAAAAAAAATGTTTTAAAAAATATTGAAATTGTAATATTTGTTTTTTTTTATTTTATATATTTTTTAATTTATATATATTTCATATAGCAGGCAATGGTATCCTATGGAAGGAAATTCAAGTTACTGGTAAGTACGGTTAAAATTACTTTTCAGGATCATTACTGGGCTGAAAGATGCAGCACTGAGGTCCCTCCTGATAACAGGTGAGTAAATCGAAATTCGTAGTTCGGCGGATTTAAGAGGAATTTTTTAAAGTTCCAAAACTCCACACTTAAAAGAATTTCCAAGTGAAACCAGTCAATTTTATCCTATGGAAGGAAATTCAAGTTACTGTAAGTATGGTTAGAATTACTTTTCAGGATCAGTAGTGGGCTGAAAGATGCAGCACTGAGGTCTCTCCTGATAACAGGTGAGTAAATCAGAATTCGTAGTTCGGCTGATTTTAGAGAAATATTTGTATGTTTCAAAAATAGACACTTAGAAACTTTTCTGGTGAAAACCACACAATAGATTCCTATGGAAGGAAATACAAGTTACTGGTAAGTACGCTTAGATGTACTTTTCAGGGTCCATACTGGGCTCAAAGATGCAGCATTGAAGTCTCTCGTGATAACAAGTGAGTAAATCGGATTTCGTAGTTCGGCTGATTTTAGAGGAATATTTTGCTCTATAGTGAAGGAAGGGGGCGGGGCCTGAGGTGACATGTGTGCAAACCCGCCCTGTGGCACGTTTTAAGTTGGGTAATTAATTCCTCTTCAATCCTGAGGTCCCCTGTGGGCCAACTAGCCCACCAGGCACCTCCAGTATGCGCCAGGTAGCTGCGTTGCAGAGAGGTGTTCAGAGGCCACGCACCCTTTTTACAACACTCTGCAACGCAGCTCCGTGGCGCCTACTGGAGGTACCTGTTGGGCTAGTTGGCCCCTAGGGGACCTCTGGATTGAGAGGAATTAATTCCCCAATTTAAAACGCGCCACATGGCATGTTTGCACACATATCACCTCAAGCCCAGCCCTGTCCCTGCAGCACTCTGCAACACGCCCCCTGGAGCGTTTGCAGATGGGGAACTAATTCCCCATGAATACTGGGGGTCCCTGGGGGCCAACTAGCCCACCAGGAACCTCCAGTATGCGCCAGGGGGCTGCGTTGCAGAGAGGTGTAAAAAGGGGCGTGGCCTCATTACACCTTTCAAGAAGATCGCTTTGAAAGAATAAAACACAACATATCAGTAATTGAGTTACTAGGGGCCATTAAGGAATATACACAAATACGTTTAGAGTAATAGTTTAAGTCCGGTGCCCTAAAGGATATATCGTAGACCTATATTTTGCACATTTAAAAATGGCCGATGCTGTTTTCGAAGATGGTGTAACAGGAGCTATCACCTGTAATCAATTACTCAAAACATCGCGCTCAAACGCCCAATAAAAGGGGACACAAAGTAATGGAAAATACTCCACGAGGAGGCTGTATCCGGAACCAGGTGACATGGAGGCCGATACCCACTCGAAAGGTAAGAACTGCCCAGCAACTGCCTGTCTGTATTTCATGATAGAGAGCCCACGAACCACGCACATAGTAGGCTTGAATAACAGCTTGTTCTAACCTGAAATAAATTGAAAAAACAGTAATAAAGAAGGACACATGGATAAATCGTTTAACAGTCCTACCTAAAAGAAAGTATGTTGGATAACCCGGAATAGGGGCTCATGTCTTAATTAGCCAATGCGTTTTTTATTAATTTAAAAAAATAAAATAAAAAAAATAAAAAAGACTAAACGGAATTCCGCTAAGATTGGAATTCGAGGATTTCTGCCCATAAGGCAAATGCCCCTATCGTGAGGGAAATAGCACGACTGCCTAAATGATCTCGTTTTTCTAAAAATCTGATGACATTATTAATGGTGTAAAAATGTGTAGAGAGATTAGGAAAACCAGGAACACATCACTGATTCGCTCTCTTTTCTGTTTAGACAACACAAACAGTTCCGTTCCGAAAATCCACAAGGAAAAGGGAAAAAAAACGCGAGCTGGTAGAATAAAATGAAACAGATATGAATGCCTCTACCCACATATGACAAGCTGGAACTCTATCCACACGATACCACAAAAGGTATAACCTGTTGAAACGAATCCTCTGGCCATTAATCAAAAGACTCAGGCTTTTTTTGTTCTAAATTTCAAACTAACCAAAAAAACTATGTATTTCTGTCCTTTTGCAGTTACATGTGGTTGAGCCTAAAAGATATACGGTGGTCACCCCGGATACAGCACAGACCACACATATGAATTTTTATATCCAGGTAATGAACCCCTTAAGATACCACTAAGCAAGAAGCATAGCAAGCAAAATAGAGATTGGGTATATTTGAACTATGAAATTTACCCCCTAGGTGGAATAAGTATTGATAAATTCCTCCAACGAAGATAAGTCCATGAGAGGCAGAGTAATGATGGAAAAAACTGCATCCTCATGATATTGCATATGCTCCGAATCCCTCAAAATTTCTGAGGTAGGTTGTAAAATTCAGGGTGACAAAAAGCAGTCACTTGATAGTATATAGTAAGAATGTAGCGCACGACAATAATAGCCTAAGGAGACTATATAGTTGACCATGTTGTAACAAAGGGTATTCTCAATTTAAGTAATCAATGAGTCCAAAGTTGAAACAAACCTCATTTAATAATATTTCTGTGAGCCTAGGCTAAATGTGAATGTCTGCAACTAATGTACAACGAAGTTCTAAATTATAGAGATTCTGGAAAAATCGCTATTTAGCCTTTTATTCACAACTGGAATAATATGTATACAAAAGAATTTTTGTCTTTCTCTGCATAGAAGTTGGAATGTAGGGATCACCAATGTAGCCTTTTATTCACAACTGGAAGAAATGTGTACATAAGAATTTTTGTCTTTCTCTGCATAGAAGTTAGAATGTAGGAATCTGCAATGTTTAAAATGAATTTGCATGCTCTTTATATGTGACATCTAGTGTTAAGCTAATAGTCAGTGTACAATAGGCCCCTGTTGATTATGTTTCTGTAATCTTACCTTTTTAGAGATTTTTTAACAAAAAACCCCCGTCCTGAAGAAGGTGTTATCATCGACACAAGACACCGAAACGCCGCGTCGACTTTTGGTTTTTTAAATGTGTACTTGATTGTATAATTATTTTCTTCTAATGCAAACTAAAATTGTATTGTTTTTAATAAACTGTTGTTTTTATACTGGTGAGGATTATAGTCTCTTAACTAATGTGTGAATTGTAGATAGGGTTCCTACACTGACTGTTGGCCTCTATTAGAGTTATGGTATGTTGATTCTAGCGATACAATTTTGTCTCTGAAAGCGTAGATAACCCCCAAGCCCTTTGGCTAGGTTACCTTACGCCCTAGGGTATACCCCCACCATCCAGGGACGTTCTGTTTGTTTTTTCACACTGCTTACCCGGTCCCTTATTGGTTCCAAGGGTACCTCCCTCCTTGTGTTGTGAGAATTGGCAAACTCACCATGTGTTGCACTATATGAATTTAGTTTTAATGTTCATTAGTAGCCGCGTATAAGTCTATCTTTTCATTGAATGTAACACATACGAAGATTAGCCAAAATACTAAGTTGTCATCGCAAACTGGCGTATTGTGAAATCATGTAAGTAATTTATTTGTTGTTGCTCGATGGCATAAGAATTCTGAAAACTCATAATTTGCAACATTAAATGAAGTTAGTGAATGGTTCCATGATTAATATGGTGGGCATTCACCTTTACTGATGAGAAATCAGAAAAGTCAACATATTACAATATGGCCGACAACGTTTTATGTATGTTTGTTTAGTTTTTAGTCCACTTTCTATGTTGTGAATTTTGATCACGTGCACGTAATATGTTTAAATGTCTGTTTGACTTAGCAATGAATTAACCCATGAGCAAAGCGGCTTCTCCGAAACACGTAGCGTGTTTTCTTTGGCTTCAATGTGGAAAAAATTATTCTCTATGAACAGACCGCTGGATAGTTGGCGTGATTACTGCGAGGAGTGCATGTGTACTCTGCTGTACAGTGAGGAATTTGGGAAACCGGGTTACCTCTGACCCAGAGATGCACCGCGGTGTGGAGTGTCCCGGCTTTTTCGGAGGAGGTGAAAGTTGTGTATATATATATATATATATATATATATTTTTTACCAAGCACACTTCATCACGATAAAGGACGGCACCGACTCCGTGAGTTGCTTAAGAATGAAGTTTATTTTTCCAAAGCTGCTGAAAGACGCGTTTCGGCGGAAGCCTCCTACTTGCTCACTTCACCTACTTGGATGTAATATACAAACATATATACCTTGTGACAAACACAGTTGCCTCACTGTGATTGGTGTCTAGTGACTATGGTAACACAAAGTTTGGTCATCTGATAACGCAACAAACATAGTAAAGTTCCTAATGCGCAAAAATGCTTTTTAGATAAGAAAATGCATTTTATCATCACAATTTAAATTACAAATCATACTTTCCTGTCATTGCATATTAAATAAAACAAAGTATTTACATTTATGTCTGTTTGCAAAAGTCGAAGTGTTGACTTTTCAGATAAATGGCATATTCCATAAACCAACACATCAGGTGAAAACCAAAAGGGGAGTCATATCACAAATAATACAGTGACCAATCGGACATTCAGGGCATTCTGTGTTATACCCTGTGACTGTAGTCAAACATAGTCCTGGTTACACGGCTTCTAGAGCATGTGGGTAATTCTCTCAATGATACATTTATGAAACAGGGTCAGTGCATAAATAACAGAGAAATTCTCTACCCCCATACAAGTTCATAAACCAAAATTACGGAAAACACAAAAGTTGCTACATAAACATCGTCTCCAAGTGGATTAGTGTTTGTGTGTCTTTGCATGGGGTTGTGAACCGTGGTCAAACGCATATATTGAATTAACATAATACCATGCCTAGACGTGTACATCTATTCTCGAGACCCCAAAGTTTCACCTGGATTGATAAGACCCTGATGTTACCAAACTAGATAGATACCAAATTGCTAAAATACTTAACACAAGGTACAAAGGAAACAAAGTATTTACACAAGTGATGGTGTAGGTGTGTTACCAGCGGGAAAAGGGAAACTGCGGGGATCTGCTGCACTATTTTATAAATGTACTGTTAATGCTTCATCGGCATTAAGCCCATTCGGAATCTTAGAATCCAACAAGATGATGTATCTTGATTCCAGACGTCTGAGGGCAAGTCTGCGATTCCCCCCTCTGATACTCTTTGCAATGTTGTATTTAATGTCAGAACTGTTGCCAGCGTGTGTCTTGTGTATATGCCTAGCCACCGGGTAGGTTACATCATTGTTTGTTATTGCTCGCAGGTGCTGCAATATATGAACATGTGCTGGGTGAATGGTGCTGCCAACATACCGTTTGCCGCATTTGCAAACAAGGACATATACTGCGTACTCCGTTTTACAAGAGTAGCAGCCTCTGATAGTGTGTGGTTTGCTTCTAAATGGAACAGGGACCTCTTTGGTGTTGATGCCTTGTTTGCAAGCTTTGCATTTTACGCATTTGATGAAACCTCTTTGGTTATTTAACCAAATAGGTGGCTTTGTGATAGTCGGTGCACTGACTACAAGCTGGTTGCGCATTGATTTGGCCCTCCTGAAGGTGATTGAAGGGCTTCTGTTACACCATTGCCCTATTACGGGGTCATTTTGTACCAGAGGCCAATGTCTCTGCAAGATCTTTCTAACATGATTATGATAGGTATTGTAACCCGTAATTAGTCTTGGCATGTTGGGGACAGTTTTGTTCTCTTGAGTGCTCTTTTTCTTTTCTGAGAATAGAAGATCCCTTCTATTCACATTGCGGCATTTATTCTCTCCTTGTGACAAAGTTTTAGCACTGTATCCTCTTTTTGCTAAGTCTGTCAAATAAATTTGCCTTGGCTTCACTCACTCCTTCCTGTGTACTACAATTTCTTGTCATTCGTAGACACTCTGCGTATGGAATGGACTCTATGAGTTTGACTGGGTGGAAGCTCTGCGCGTGTAAAACCGCATTTCCTGCAGTAGGCTTGCGGTATGTTTTGGTCTGAATTTTATTATTTTCTACGAACAGCTCTAAATCTAGAAATTGAATTCTTTCTTTGCTGGTAGAACAGGTAAATTTAAGATTAAGACTGTTTTCATTGATTTCTGATGCAAATTTCTCTGCACTCTCATTTGACCCTTTCCATAAGATGAAAATATCATCTATATATCTCCTATAGATTATGACATTTTCCTCCATGTTGGATACATGGGTGACGGCTAGTACTTGCTCCTCCCACCAGCCCATATGCAGATTCGCATAGCTGGGGGAGAAGCAAGTACCCATTGCCGAACCCTGTAGCTGTTTGTAGTGTAGGCGATCAAAAATAAATGTGTTGTTCGTTAAACACCATTCTACCATCTGTAGGAGCATGATGGTATGTTCATGTAGTGCAATGGGTCTTTGATTGAGATAGTGTTTGAGTGCATTTAGCCCGTCTGTATGCCTAATGCTGGTATACAGCGACTGTACATCTAGGGTCATGAAAACATAATCGTCCTGCCATTCAAAATCATAAATTTTCAGTAGAAAGTCACCACTGTCTTGCACATAAGCAGGAAGATCTTTGACAAATACTTGCAAAAAACTGTCCACATATACACTTGTTTTTTCAAATAGACTGCCTATTGCAGAGATTATAGGTCTTCCTGGGGGTTTCAGTGCATTCTTGTGTATCTTGGGTATTAGATACAGTTGAGGCATGGTCGGATAATCATTTTTAAGGAATTCAAACTCTGCTTTAGTGATCAGGTTGGCACTTTTCCATTTGTATAGTTCCGCATGGAACCGTTCTTGAATGCCTACAGTTGCAGTAGGGCTGATTCTGCAGTAGCATTCATGATCTTGTAGTTGTGCCATCGCTTCTTCATTGTACATTTTGAGTGGCCATAGAACAATATTACCGCCCTTATCGGACCATCTTACAACTATATCTTGTCTGTTTTTGATTTTCGTCATGAGATTATTATATTTAAACCTCTTTATCATGTCAGTTTGGTAAAAATTCTTGGTACTCAAAAGTGATAGTTCCTTTAGTTCTTTTATCACATATTCTGAAAATAAATCTAAACCATCTTTCAGTAACATAGGCATGAAAACAGACTTGGGTTTGAAGCTCGTTTGAGCAGCCACGTTCGTATTTAAATTGGATTGAGCTGCTATCTCGCCTGCTGATAGTTGTGAAAGTGATTCCTCGTATTCCAAAGCAATCATGTCGCTTAGAACTGCCATGTCTATAATAGCTAGCCTTTGTTCTGGTTCAGTGCCTGGTTCTTTGTCAACATCTTTTCTTGCACTATTCCAGAAATGCTTTTGTAGTTTAAGTTTTCGCAAAAAATGAAATAGGTCTATCCTGGTTTGGGCATAGTCAAAATTAGTAACCGTGCAATATGTCAATCCTAGAGATAAAATCATAGTCTCTTCCACAGTTAATTTTAAGTCAGTAAGGTTCACCACGGTGTTGTCCATATTTTCAAAATTTGTGTCTGCCATTATTGTTTCCTGTTTTTTCTGTAGGTTGGCTTTGTTTGTTTTCCCACCGCGTTTCCCCCAGCGTCTGTCTTTTCTCCGCTGGCTTTTTGTTTTTTGTCTTGTTTCGTTTTGCCCCTGTACCATGCCTGCCGCTGAGTTTGCGGTCGAAGGGTTGCGAGGCGTTGTAACCGAAAATAAGTCAGCTCTTGTGCTGGTTTCGGGATTGTGCCTTCTGCCCCGCGTGAGCTGTTACTGTCTGTGTCTGAGCCTAACGAGGAGCTGAGGTCAGTGCCACTTGCAGGAGCTGTAGTGTCACCACCACTCGCTGATGCTGATAACTGCTGTCTCTTGATGTTGTCAAACTTTCTTGCAAACGTGTACACACGCCCATTTATGTAGTCGTTTCGGTCTCTCTGAAACTTAATTGCTTTGCGCTCTTTGATTTCCTCCTCGTGTTTTACCAATTTAGTCTTTATTTCATTAAGTAATTTCGTGATTTCATCTTGTTCTTCTCTTGACTCCAGTTCTTTCAGGATTTCCTCAATTCTGGCCATTAGTTTGTCACGGTCACTGGCGGCATATTTAATTAAGATTTTGACCATGTTCTGTGATGCTAGGGCAGAATTGTCAGCCCAGTCTTGCAGCATGGCAGGGTCTGGGTTTTCTTACGTCGGGGCTACCAGGATTCTCAGCCCCCTAGGTATTCTTCCCACATCCAAATATCTTTGTAGAGATTTAATCTCCCACCATTTAGCAATTTCTTTTTTGCGAAGCTTTTCCAATTCTCCACATAGTTTTTTGGTGCTGTTGTCCGGTTCAGATTCATTGCTCCGTGCCATCTGTTTGTTAGTAGCTGCCTTGCCTGTATCAGCGTCTGCAAAAATGTCTAATGCAGCTTCCTCCCTTTCCTTTTCCCACTCAGCAGCCATATCTGTCCTTGAAAATATATGTTTCTCACTTGAGGAGCTCACTGTCCGTTTCTAGCTTTATATATATACACACACACATATATATATTATATATACATACACATACACTTATATATATATATATATATATATATATATATATATATATATATATATATATATATATTCAAAAGAAATGCGCCAAGCGCTTCAGGAGGGCTGCCCACGGCACATCTAGACTCTCCAGCCTTCTTCTGCCCCAAACGACCTCACGGCCTCCCTCCAAATTAATCAGAAGTCCGACACGTTTCGGGGCTGACACGCCCCTTCATCATGGACAAAGACAAAATGCACAGCAACTCACCATGTTGATTCAAATGCAATTTATTTAAATCGGGGCCGCCCTAAGTGGGTGTGGCTCATCACGCTGTGCTGCCAGGCATGCTGGTAGCCGTAGTCTTGGTGGTGAGTATGAAAAAATTCCACAAATGACTACTGGATGGATGATCAGCTCTTTGTGTGGGTCCCTGGAGCGAAAAGATGCAAGGCAGTGCAGAAGAGAATCATCTCCCCCTGGATCGTGCTCTGCATTAAGATCTGCAATGTAGTGGCCAAAAATCAGCTTCTGTAAGGACTGCCTGCTCACTCTACCAGGGCCAAAGCTGTTACCACTGCCTTGCACAAGGAATCCCTGTCCTAGACATTTGCCTGGTGGCTACATGGACATTCCTCCATACGTTCAAGAAGTATTATTGCCTGGGAAGTCAGGTTCACTAGGAAGGGCAATTTGCCCACTCGGTGCTGCAGCACTTTCTGGTTTGAATCCAGTCACAGACCCTCTTGCGAATAGCTATTGCTTTGATATCTATTCAAAAGGTGAAGAATCTGCAGTTAGAAATATCGAACAGAAGAAAAAGGTACTTACCTTCGCTAATGTTCATTCTGGTAGAGATACTAGCCAACGATTCCTCACTGATCCTCCCTGTTCTGTGATTGGACTCTATCCATTATTAGAACATTGGAATGTGGAGCACTCAATTGAAGACAATGGAGTGCTCTGTGCTTCCTCAGGCCGGTAAAGGCCCGCAAAGCAATATTCCAATGTTGTTTTCACGAAGGCCTCTTGGAGCTCGAGGGGATTTCAATCCCTCAGGCTCCGAGAGGCCTTTGTTTTATTTGTTAGAACATTCTGCCTCTAGAGGCAGAATGTTCTAATAGCCTTATAGTCATTCGTAGCTGTGCTATACCGTTTTCCTAAAGTCCTTCTCCCTTGTTAAAGCTGGAGCGGGCCTTTAATAGCTGGTATATCCCACTACGACGGGCTATAAGGCTATAATAAGATCCCAAGTCTAGGAATCTGAACACTGCATAACAAATTGCTTTTAGGCCTCTGCATCTTGGGGCGCTGACAGTTATGTCAGCTCGCTGGAGGAGCAAATATATAGGATCCACGCATCATTTCCAGAGCGGAATGGCATCAGATTGGAGCTACAAGGTGCCACTTCCAGGCACGCAGAGGTGCTGTTGAAATGTTTCCAGTTCCATTCTGAAACCTGCAGAATATTCAAAAGCTGAGGAAAATAATGCTAATCTTAACCAGAAAGAGCATTACTGAAGGTAAGTAACTTGTTTGTCAGAGCATTCAATTCAGAAAAGAAGTAGGTCACCCAGGAAAATTATTCATCTGCATAATAATGTGCAGCCATGGTAAAGAAATAAAAAAAAATATTTTAGATGCCTAGCTTAATAAATTCCTCATAGCTTCTCCATGAATACAGCAAGTAGCTAATTACAGTGTGTGTGTGTGTGTATATATATATATATATACACATCAAACAGAACCAACATTGAAGAAGCCTGCACACCGAAGAGTTGTCTGCCTTATTTAATGGGGATGACAATGCTCACAGTTCTCATCTTCAATCCCGATTTGAGCCAAACGCGTTTCGGGCATTGTGTGCCCTTGATCACTGGCTAAAAGCAGAAGAACGGCAGCCGAGTGGAACACCTGTGAAATACACCAAGTCCCTCCCCAGTTGGCGTACGCCGTACGGCCTTTTGGTACTTGCAGTTCCACCAATAACACCACAGTGGGTGCCACCGTAACTCGCCATTAAAACAGTGCAATACCCCAGTGGGTCGATTGAAAGCTGAAGAACTGCTCGTAGTGCCGTTCACGTCCCTCAATAATGGCCTCTCCGTCCTCCGTCCTTGGTGTATTTAACAGGTGTTCCACTCGGCTGCCGTTCTTCTGCTTCTAGCCTGTGATCAAGGGCACACGATGCCCGAAACGCGTATGGCTCAAATCGGGTTTGAAGAAGAGAACTGTGAGCATTGTCATCCCTATTAAATAAGCATTTGAAAAACCTTTGAAATTCACTGAAAAACCATAGGTTTCAGGGACGTTATAGTTAGCTGGACATTTCACTCATACAAAACCATAGAAATTCCACCGTTATAGTTAGTTCAGCTAACTACAACTTGCGCCCCTGCAATGTACTGCTCATGACGTCACATATTACATCATTCATGGCATGGTCAGTAACATCACTGATGACATCTCAAATGACATCACTGATTACATCATCCAGTGACTGTGTGTTTCTGTAAAGTTTAAATATGTTTTATATATATATATATATATATATATATGCCAAAGTGTATTGAAGAAAGAGTGGGTGTATAAGTGTCTGGATGGAAGATTTAGAAGGTGTGTGACTGATTGTATAAGTGACTGATTAATCATGTCTTACTGAATGCATGGGTTAGTGACTAAACTGTGTGTATACCTGTATCAGTCTTTCTGTTGTTGTGTAAGCTGGTACATGGGTTGGTCAGTAGCTACATGGGTGTCTATATGGGTTATTGATTGTTTGCCTGGGTATTTGTATGGGAGACTGAGTGTGTGTGTGGGTGGGCTGGAGGTGTGTGACTGTGCATAGATGTATGAGTCAAAGGAAACCAGGTCAATCAAGCACTCTCTAAATTACTAACGTTACAAGAAGTTGTTATTCTAAAGTTTTAATTTAAATAAAGCTGATAAGTCATTTCATAGTGATTTTTCACTTATGTAGATATAAAGTTCATTTGTAGATCGTAGACTTCAAATTATGGATCCAAAACAGATGTTATACTTCAAAATCTTCATTTCCAAACACATTAAAAGTTTTCCAGCTCACACCGCCGACACGTGTTTCGTCTCTTGGAGACTTTTTCAAGGCTGGAAGCATAAAAACTACAATAAATATTCTCAAATACACACTCAGTATATACACTTTCCCTAATTATATACATTTAAAATTCACAGCATATATTTACAAAAATTAATTATCCATCTCAAGAAAAACCACAAAAGAACAAGAAACTCATTATTCATATGTTAACATATTCACAGTAGTGTTATTTCATCAAAAAATGATCACCCCATAAATCAATAACAGGGTGTTGTCTCTTGAAGTAACCCCCCCCCAAGAATATAATATACATAGTAAATGCAAATAATTCATCTTTAGAGAATTGTGACCACAGTATTACCCTCTGAAGAGTAGACACCTTCTTACAAGTCTAGATAAAAGATATAATTCAACTCATAGTCCCCCCAATTTGCAAAGCCATTAAATGGGGACCTACCAATAGATATTATTATAGGAAGTTGTAGTCGGACGAGTCTTATCTTTCAGTATAAGTGTAGGTGGAATCAATGGTCACACAGTTAATATGTATCCTAAAGAGTAAAAAGAATAAATTGGCAAACTATATCCAGAGAGAACAAGTGTGGCAGTGTTCCTAGATATTACGAACAACCTACCAAATGGAGTTGGCCGGGAGGACACGATCCTACTGTCCAGATCACCCCACCCGTATTCTTATCTGGTGTACGAAGTATAATCCACGGTCAAGATAGATGGCTTTATTAGTTGTCCTAAAAGTCGAGGCAGAAGAGTATAATAATTCCTCCATTAGTCTGACATAATGCCATAACAGGATCTTAGTACTGCGAAACCAAATATGCAGCCATCTAAAGATTAAACCATGTATGATTATTCTAGACGAAAAAAAAGGGGGGGGGTATTAGTTTGCTTAGATCAAGAAGACAGCCAAAACGATCCAAATCTAGGCCCTTTAAAGTGGCATGTCACAAGATACACCTATCCAGGCCGGAGGTTAAGTATGATAACTTGACAGTAACTAGTTATGCCTAATGGTCACCAGAAACAATACAAATGTTCGCAGTCAGTTATAATATTTCCACTTAAATAATTATAGAATAGCCTATCATCCAACGATGAAATATATAAGTGTGACATCAATATATGGTTATCTATTATAAACTCACTTGATCAATTAAGAAGACTTGCTGCGTGGAGATTATTCATTATTCCCACCGTCTTGTTCATGGACCTTGATAAGTCTCTGAAATAATGCATAAGATATGGCTTTAAGATTATATACTAGGATAGGATCAAAGTTGGATCCTCCTTAGATAACAGTGAAAAAAACGTGTCAGAACGTAAATATACATATGCGCTATATAAACCCGAATTACTGTATTTTCTTAGGGGTGAGGTATGATCTATGGAGCACCATCACCTGAATAAATTTAAGTCTAGCATTACATTATACTCTTTTGGGGTGTTCTAGTATGATCTTCCGTGCCTTGTCCGTAATTTCAGTTTCAGAGTCCTCTACCCAGCATGTTCTAACGGTTATGAGCGGAATCGCTGCATGTGCCCGTATCCCTGTGTATAACCAACGCACAAGATGGCCTCCCAGTCCCATGTAATATAAAAGGTGTACTAGTTAATGTTGTGTGGGTTTGGTTCGTTGCGGTACCCAAGTGGTCCTAATAAAATGTGTCACCGTGGCGTGTAACAAATATAGGCGTGGTGGTGCTCCAGTAATCTGCACGAAGGATTCGTGGTTCAGCAGAGCATCATCTCCAAAAAAGGCTCCCACTTCCTCCACCCCACTATCCGTCCATCCCTGTAGTCTAGTTTGCGTGAGTCTTCCCTGTGGTGCCTAATAACGGAATATATATTTGCTGCATAAGGTGGTACCGCAAACGTGTAGGAAAGGGCTTTCCTCCAGCAACTTAAGGAGGTTTTCAGCAAGGGAGGGCAAAAATCTGGGGGGACCCGGGTCCTGGGCAGCAGTAAAGAATGGAGGTCCCCGTGATCCAGTCTCTCCGTTGTGAAGCCGATCTTGAGAAAATTCCTACCCGCAGTCCAATAAGAAAGCCACTGAAGCGCACTAGCATAATAGTATCCCCGAAAATCGGGGATCCCCAAACCGCCTGATGTTGTCCCAAGCTGGAGTTTCCGAAGGCTGATCTGTCTCCGGCCAGCTCCCCAGATAAGACTAATCAAGATGGTGTTGAGTGTGTTAAAAATAGATTGAGGGAGGATCACCGGTAAGTTCACAAAGTAATATAGAAGGCGAGGGAGCATAACCATTTTCGAAATGGCAATTCTGCCCATCACTGATAAAGGTAGAAAAGTCCAGAACCCTACACTACTTCGGAGTCTTGTTATTACACGTTGAATGTTACCATCTATCTGATCCTCCGGTGTCTTGTACACATGTATCCCCAGGTACTTAAAGGTCGTGGGGGCAACTGGGATAAAGTATGTGCCAAACCGTATGTGATTTAAGTGTGGCGCCTCTCGGAAGAAGAAACTGGTTGACTTTACGGGATTTATCGCTAGACCTGACAAATGTTCAATCGTATCAAATATGGTGGACAACGGGCCGTTGTCTGCTGTCAGATTGCGTAGATATAAGAGAATATTATCTGCGTAAATAGATATTAAGTGCTCTGTCCCGTCAATAGGGATGCCCAGGGGATCCGCTGTTCTCAGAAGGGCTTGGTCCAAGGGTTCAAGAGCAAGCACAAACAACATTGGGGACAAGGGGCAGCCTTGTCTTGTACCTCTGTGCACCGAGTATCGTTCTGAGATATATCGGCCAGTGCGAGCCCTGGCCGTAGGAGACGTATACAATAGGCGGACCCACTTCAGTTATCTGGGAAACCAAATTGTTTTAAAGATTCAAACATAAATTCCTAGGATAAGGAGTCGAATGCTTGTTTAAGGTCAATCGCTATACACCCTGCGCAGGGGAGATCGCTTGAAGTAGCCGCCATTATAGAGTGCAATCTGCAAGTATTCAGAAATGTGCTGCGATTCGGAAGGAATCATCACTGATCCTGGTGAAGAAGTGTGGAGAGGTGTAATTGTATACAGTTGGCAAGGGCCTTACTTAGAATCTTATATTCGGTGGATAGCAAGGAGAGAGGTCTATAGTTGGTCATTTCTAGTACGTCTCGTCCCGGCTTAGGTATGGACGTAACTAGCGCCTGCATGGTGGATTCAGGAAGGTGGCCAGTGTCAAATGCCACCCTGTAGACTTGTCTCCAGTACTAACACTAGGAGTTCCGAGTAGGTTAGATAAAACTCTACAGGAAGACCGTCCATGCTAGGTGTCTTATTACGATTCAGGCCTTTAATTGCTGCTCGTATCTCATGTTGGGTATGGGGCCGTCAATGTCTTTCTTTGTGTCTTCCGTCAGTACCGGAAAGGGGAAGTCCTGTAGGTACTCTTCAATCAAGGCATTGTCTATTGGTGCAGAGGGTGTGTAGAGTGCCTGCAGATGATTGTGAAATGCTGCATTTATTTCCGCTTGTGTATTAACTAAGTTGCCCATCCGGTTACGAATGCTAGTTATGTTCGGCGGATCAGGTTGATCCCTCACCAGTCGGGCAAGCAGTGTGCCGGATCTGTCCTCTTCAGTGTGTTTCCGTTGGAGATATTCCCTGTAATCTATCGTGCATAGTGTTTGTAGCGTTTCAGCATAGTCTATATGGACGGTCTGCAACTCCCCCATCCTCCCAGGGTAAAGGGCTGCCTCCCTCTCCAGTGTCTGTAGTCTGTCCTCCACGTCACAAAGTTCCTGGTGCACCTCCTGTCTGGCCCCTACTAGTTTCCCTATCGTCACCCCCCTGACCACTACCTTCAGAGCGTCCCATTCTATCAGGTTCGAAGAGGCAGTGTTCCAGTTTTCCCTCAAGTAGTTAGAAATAGTGTTGGATAATGATGTACGAAAGGGAGCGTCTTCGAGCAGACGTGGATTCAATCTCCAGGTGGGTACCAGGGTCGGTAACCTACCCCAGAGGAGTGTGAGTGTTAGGGGTCTATGATCAGAAAAGGTCTTAGCCAGATACATTGAATTGCGTGTCTTAGTTACTATGGATCTGGAGCATAAGAATCGGTCAATTCTAGTATGGAGGTTGTGCATTGGGGAGTAAAAGGAGTATTCCTTGTATAGAGGATGAAGACCCCGCCAGGCATCGGATAGTGTCCAGCCATCCACCCAGGTAGTGAATTGCTCAGCCAGTTTACTCGCTACAGAGGCCTGAAGTGGAGGAAGTGATCTATCTAATCCTATGTCTAGTACTGCGTTCCAGTCCCCTCCAAGTACCCAAGGGATCCCTTCCCAATCCGCCAAAGCCGTACCTAGCCTGTACAGAAACCGATCTTGTTCAAAGTTTGGAGTGTAAATGCTCCCCAGGACCAATAAAGAACCATCCAGAGTGCCCTTCACTAGTATATATTGTCCCTGGTCGTCCACCCGGTGCTCAAGCTCAACAAATGGAGTCCCATGACGTACCCAGATAGTTGCCCCTCTAGCGAAAGCCGAATAATTTGTAGAATAAATGTGTCCTCTCCATTTGTTCATCATAGTGGGGGATGCACACCAGTTTTCACGAACATTCTTTGATTCATCAGGTTAATCCATCCTTTGTTTTGAATTGCGTGCAAATGTGATTATAGGCATGCCCTGCTGCCATCAGTTAAGAAACCTAAGAGAAGAGGGACTAGTACGCAGCCCCTTATCCAAATGCACAGCTCTGTGCCGCTGAACTAGCGTGCACATAATATTCACACTCCTTAGTCCATTATAAATTTATTATCCTTTTTCTTCCATGTCTTGACTCTTATCTATGACATTTTGATACTTTGTTTTAATTTATCAATCGGGAAAGATAAAGTGCCAATTTTCAATCTTTAACATTCAGACTGTGCCATTCCAGGCCTTCATGAAAGAATGCGATAAATGCAAGAAGTCCATCGCAAATGCTCATTTATTATGTAGTTAAAATACCCAATGCATTTCGGGCCTCCATGTGCCCTTCTTCGGGGGTCACTACAAATAAATAAAAATACAAACAATTAATCACATTCAGTATCTAAAATGTTCCATTGAACGTTGCAACATTCTTTCATGAAGGCCTGGAATGGCACAGTCTGAATGTTAAAGATTGAAAATTGGCACTTTATCTTTCCCGATTGATAAATTAAAACAAAGTATCAAAATGTCATAGATAAGAGTCAAGACATGGAAGAAAAAGGATAATAAATTTATAATGGACTAAGGAGTGTGAATATTATGTGCACGCTAGTTCAGCGGCACAGAGCTGTGCATTTGGATAAGGGGCTGCGTAGTCTCTCTTCTCTTAGGTCTCTCCATTTGTTCAGCATCTTCTGCGTTTCGGAATCCGTGAGATGGGATTCTTAAAGGAACGTGATGTGCGTTTGGTGCCTAAGGAGGAACGCATGAATTCGGTGGCGTTTCTGAATTGCTCCCAGTCCCCGCACATTCCACGTGAGTAGATTCCCATATTCCCTGTTGTAAGGTGTTGTCCCCTCTTGTGCTAAATGCTCAGGTGGATCTGACCAAGAGTCCCCGTACCCCATAACTGCAACTAAACCCGGCACAGCGCTGGAACTGCGCTGGGCCCAACAGTGGTGCATCGAACATATGAAACAAATAACAGTGCGCATGCTAAGAGGAAGGTGACCAGTCGTTTTTATGGCCATAGTGCAGCCAAACATTGTCACCCGATGGCTCAACGGTACTCCATCCCGGGGGGAGTAAAAGACATAAATGTGAAAGGAGTGGTAATGTGGACATATTCCTATGGTAAACCCTGAGTAACCAGGTACTCTCCAGTCCCCGGTTCAGATCCCCAGCTGCATCAAGTTTGTGGAATATTCGAATAAGACTCACAATCATGAAACCTAACCCGCAGCCTGCTATCAAGGAACTACTTTGTTGGCACCTAAGGAACGCATCTGCAAGACATAACAGCAATTCCAACACCAAACATAACATCAGCAATAATATAAATGTTCATATTAATAGTTCTTAGTGGTTGTGGTTTGGCGTCTATGATCAATTATGTATCATGTCATCCGCTGCTTTAGGCGTGATGGTGGGGAACAGGTTTGCACTGTGTTCAGAATCCGAATGTAATGTACTGTTTTCTGAGTCGGCTGTGATTTTGTGTGAGTCCTCTCGAAAAGCACCAGCCACCACAAGCGCCCCCTCCTGGTCCCTCCTCTGTTGTTATTGTGAGGGGCCGGCACCTCCACTGCCCCGGCTGGATCTCGGGGAGCAGCGAGCAACTTGCTCCGGAAAACCATCCGAGCCCTGCGTAGACATCTCCAGAGCACTGGCCTGGCTGGATCCTATGCACATCACCTCCATCCACTCTTCAACGTCTATTGGACTCTCAAAAAAATGAGTTTTTTTCTCATGTATGACCATTAGTCAGGCGGGATACAGGAGTGTGTACTTAAGCTGTGCATTCTGTAGTTTTTTTTCACTGCTTGATATGAGGATCGCTGTCTCTGGACCACCTCAGCTCACGTTCCATTTTGTATTTTATTCATAACGAAATGGTTCTGTAAATGATTACATTTTGTCTGGAGAATAATTATTTCATTTTTGACAATGTTTTTTACAGACAGAAACAGGGAACAGCCATGGGCCCTTGTTTTGCTCCCAGTTACGCCAATCTTTTCATGGGTTGCTGGGAGCAGCAGTGTCCAGGGTACAGGAGCAATACCGCAGCCATGTACAATTATGGCTGCGGTATATTGTTGACCTTTTCATCATTTGGGAAGGGACACAAACACAGGCTGAGGATTTCATTTCAGAGCTTAATAGGAATGAGAAGAATCTTAAATTTGAGGGTACCATAAGTGATCAAAAAATTGAATTTTTGGACGTGTGTGTGATAGTGGAAGATAATAAGCTGACTTCAAAACTATTCTGCAAAACAACAGCGGGAAACACTCTCCTGCATGTGGAAAGTGATCATCCCAGCACTTTAATACGCCGTATCCCCTATGGGGAATTTCTACAGGCTCTGAGAAATTGTAGTACGGAAGTGGATTTCAGTGTAGAGCGTGAATGCATAACTGGAACCGGGGTTATGACCCGAATGTAATTATGCAAGCTCAGATCAAAGCGGCCAAGTTCACACAGAGTGAGCTGCTAGACCCCACGGAAACTAAAGAGAAAAAAGAATCAGATGATGAGAGGGTCACTAGGTTCATTTCTACCTTTAACTCAGGCTCCTGGCAGGTACGACAATGTCTTAATAGACATTGAAAAGTTCTTAAAACAGAGTCTGCACTGGAAGATGTGATAGGAGATTCTCCTAAGATCACATATAGAAAAGCAGACTCTTCGAAGGACAAACTTTTCAGCAATGATGTCTCATGTAAAAGGATCACAGATAGAGGAGTGCAAGGTTTTTTCACCTGTATGTCGTGCAAAGCTTGTAAATACAGCACAAACATTAAAAATGTATATTATCCCATCACAGATACTGAAAGACTGATAGATAAACATCTTACCTGTCTTTCAGATCACTGTGTTTACATGCTGATCTGCCCTTGTGCTAAAAAATATGTATGTGGGCAGCACGATGTTTGCTGTGAAAAAACGTATTTTGGAACATATGAGGGCTATTGATCATAAAGATAAACTTTCTCCGGTGGCCAGACACTTTGAAAAATGTCATAAAAGTAATTGTAATTTGCTTAAATTCTTTGTCCTTGATAGAGTTGTTCCTTCCAAGAGGGGGGTGACAGAATTCGCAAACTGCATCAACTCGAGTCCAGGTACATCTTGGAACTGGACACTAAGATCCCTGGAGGATTAAATTCTGAGGAAGAATTGTCCTGGCATTTAGGAGAATAAGCAGTGTTAGCATGTATGAAGTATTGTATGGGATCTTTAAACAACAGGGGAGTAAGGGTTTCCAGGTCACTCCTTTACCCCTATCAATTATTCAACAACAACATAAGAGTGACTCTAAGGTGCTATAATGAAAATTCACCAAAGCAACAAAGATGCTAAACCAAAACAGGAAAACAAAGGAGAAGAAAAAGTGAACCAATGATGTGCTGAACAAGAGGAAAACCTTATTTCTTAGAAGAACCCTCACTCACCAACCTAGTGGTGACATGCTTCATCATAGGTTATTTCTTAGAAGAACCCTCACTCACCAACTAGTGGTGACATGCTTCATCATAGGGTTCCCACTGGGGGAACCGAATGTCCCTTCGGTGTGCTATACGCCTGATTTACAGCGGAGCTGGTTTTTGTAATAAGATGGTGTATTGTGCTCAAGTGAATTGAATGTGAAAATTTTAAAAGCTAACAGATGTATCGTTAATAATTTTATTAGATGGTCAGTTGGTATCATTAAAAACCTGTGAACAGGACACTCGGAGGTCTAGTTATTTGAACCACTGTATCCTTAAAAAGTGTAGGTCGACATGTTTCAGCTGTTAATTGCTCTGTTTAGCTCAGCTTTCTTCAGGACCAAAAACGTTTATCCCCGGTGGTCCACGCGAGCTAAGGCGTGTCCTATCCGTGAGAATATTTACGTGAAAAGAAAAAAACACTCACCGTGTTACCCGTGTGGGCACTCCTAGGACTCCCCAGGGGCCAGAACCTGTGAAATAAGAAATCAATAAATTAAATATCATCAGAATCTGTCTCATATGATGAGGCAGAACAATGACCAGAATTCAACTTTCTTCTTTTTACTCATTTTCACCAAAAGAAGAGAAAGGTATCCACTTTACAGCACCTTGTTCACATCAATGTGGTCATTTATACTGCCACCCAAATTGCAATATCGTTGCCATTTGCACAATGTCCCTAATCAATAGGGAATTTGGTTAGTTCAAAATATCCAATTAGGAGTACATACACTCTTATGGCCGGCAGACTATCAATTGTGGTCTTGCCTCAGACAAGGTTGAGTGCGAACAAATGTCAAACAATTGACAACTAGTGCGTGCCCCAATAAAATAATCTTGTTTCTCTCCCCTATTAAGAAAAAGACTATTAATCATACATCCAATTTAAAAACTGTATCGAAAATCAAGGCTCACTCACAGCACGAGTTCGTCGTGCATGTACCATGGGCTTGCAGAGGGGGTTAATCTTCACGTTACTCCCAATCTAAGAGGCAACAGAATTGTCACAATGAGAGCGCTGCCAAATAGCTGGAATAACCTTTAGTGAAGTGCCAAGCCTCCTGCCATCAAAGCGTCCCACTTACTTAGTTTGTAACGGCTCCCCGCCTGCAACCTATTCAATGCGCATCCGCAGCCCGAAGAACAACTAGCTGGGCCGAAATGCGGAAGTAAAAGGTGTTCGGTCCACGTCACGTGACCGGCGCCTGTTTGCGTCATTCCGACGTAGCTCTTAAAGCTATAGTACTCTTATGAGCACGAAGTATCGGCTACATTATGTTCAAGTGAATTAATGCTGTTAGAAATGCCCAATATACCTAGCATCGCCTGCATTTTAATTTTAGTACAACAATGTAAGCGATGTTGTAATAAAGAGCAATTTTTCTAGGGCGTCTTGAAACAAAATGTCATAAGGGAGTTCACCAAGTAAATTGCAGAACGACTAGTCAACAAACAGCTACGTATGCCTGACATGTAGTTACATGTGTAAACAGAGCCCAATCATCCGTATTGATCTGTAGTGTAGTTCCTAGTTTCCCACTAGGCCCTGCGCATTGGAATAACATAAACAGTAGTATCGACGTGGAACTGCGGATATTCCAGGCCTCCACTGACTATGCTAAACTTAATTGGGTTGTGTTACCAACTAGCTCAGAGGTCACTGGAAACTTTCTTCTCTGCATAGGAAGTGATCAGCTTCCTTGGCACAGACAAGAAGGGATTCAGCTTTCCAACAACCGTGCAACATGACAACTTTGCTCCTCAGATCAAGAGTCGATCTCTAGGGTCGTGTGAAACAATAGACATACATTTCACTCAGTCAGTCGAGTGCAGTTTACTTTCACGAGATGTAGAGAATAGAGAGACGGGCGTTAGTCAATAAAGGGTTAACATTTATTGAACAGTCTATCTTCTCGTACAAGAGAGATGTATTGCCACAATTGCAATAATTGTTATTATAAAAAGTACGTACAGTAAGATAAGTATTGCGAAATAGAACTGTAAAAGCATTGATATGGTTTCTTAGCCATACAATGGTTTAAAAGTAATAAAACATATATACAGTCATATATACATTAGGCTAACATACTCAACTGGTGCTTCTAACTAAGCCTACCCCAGTGTGCCTGACCTAAGCCTAACACGTGAAAGGGGGAGTAAGTAAGTAGCTTAAGTTAAGTTGGTTTTGCCAAGGTTTGTTTCAAGAATTCTCGTCTAAGGGTTTAGTCAACACCATACCTCTGAATAGAATGATGGAGGATTGGTATCTCCTTCAGGGGTCTCTCTCGATATCCCAGTCACCCGCGAGGGTAAACCGGAAGCGCCGGGACTGGATTTCTCTGCACGAGAAAGGCAGCGGCTTCTCTCAGCGCGTCGAGGAAGGAGGGGTGACAGCGTCCGCGGGCAGCTGGAATCGGCTGGATGTCTTCGCAGAGGACGGCTGCTCGGCTCCTCAAGCGTACTGCACCATAGTTCGCGCTGTAGCGGCGATAATGGTAATCAGCAGCTTCACCACCACAGGATAGCAGGCTGCAGCGACAGAGTGCTAGTTTTTACCAACACAGGGTCATGCAGGCAGCTGGCATCAGCAACAGGCAACGAACTCGCAGCTCGTATCTCTCTCATTGCTTAAGGCAACGTTGGTAATATTTATACCTGACAGGTGCCGGGTTTGACGCAAGTTTGCTGGACATAAGACGTCAATTAAAGATGTCACTAGGAAGTGACAGTTATCAGTTGCTCATTAGAGTTCCATTACTAATCAAAACATAGCAAGCGGGGATTTCCAGGTTTGCTAAGTTTTTATCTTGTTGAAGAACTCGGAGTGTTATCTAGGAATATTAGATAGTGACTGCTGCACTGTCATTGCACTAATTGGTCGCAAAGGAAGTAGCAGAGAGTCATGCTGGAATGTGGCTCTGTTCGTGTGAGGCCATAGATGACTTTTCAGAAAATCGCACTTGAACGGTTATGCCAATATAGGGAATAAATGGATTTATAGCCGAATAGGGGCATAAGGTCACAGTATCGATCAGGAACCTAGATAAGCACGCAACACCCACTCCACGTTTTCATGTCCATCAAAATTACTAAAACTAAGCAATAAGATGCATGTGTAACATTGCCCACCCCAAAATACATAAATGCATTCGAAATAGGCGTACTTGTAATACATGGAATGTTAGGTACTGTACGTTTTTTTAAGCATAGTAATCATTCAAAAGGTATTGCATATGAAATCAATGAACGATTATGCATAAAGAATTACACATGAAGTATCTCTGACAGAAGAAATGCGAGATAAATCATCACATAAAAATGCATTGTAATAACATGTGTGCTAGAGGCTGGTGTTATGTTGTTATGTCTCTAGATGTGTTTAGAAATAGAAGTGTGAAGCTTCTGTTCTCTAAGAATAGTTTTTACGTTAAGCAAAGAATTGTTCGTGCCAAAAAAAGGTCAATATTAAAAAAATTGTCCAATTCAAAGAAAATAGATTTCCAAAGCTCCTGGCAGTTTTTTGTTGATCAAAACTGAAGGCCGAAATCAGAGTTCATGGGAACGCTGTGTGTCGGAAAGCTTCTCAAAAGTTATTGTTTCTCTGTGGGTGAGAACATCGTATCAGACAGGCTCTCAAAGAATTGGTCTACAAATTCAGGTGATAGTTCAACCAAATTAGATAGCGCTGTAACTTGGCAGGTGTGAGAATGATTGCTGTCATCGAAGGCAGGACCAGCAATGCTCACAGAACGTTGTACCTGGATGATGTTGCTTTTGTCACTCGCTCCACTGTTACCACTTGGCTGTAGTACAGGAGTCTCCACGAATGCCGTCATCAGGATTGGTAGCCGCTGGGGACCACACAATGCGTGAGCCGTTATTGGACTGAGCAAAGTATCGACGTCCATTGGTACTGCTGATGGAAGTGAAAGACAGATGTCCAACACGCATTCATCGCCGCAAAGCATACACCGTAGCACAGGTAAAATGCAATTTTGCCATATCGGTCTGAATGAAAGGAACCAGGTCATGTTTAGATCTCTCAGCCTGGCCAATCCGAGGACGTTAGTTATCCTGTCCCTGTAGCGCATTGCTAGGATTGTCTCTTCCATTCCCATGGGAGCTATGTCTGAGCCGAGGCTTGCCATAACGTAGCAGGAGGGTCAAAAATAGAATCCCTGCAACGAGTCCCAAAAATAGTGGAATGCCGCCAAAAATGGAGTGCACAAAATTAGGAAAGATTCCCAAAATTGCCTGGAAGGGTGTTAGCAGTCCCGTAAAGACTGTCTTAAATATGCCTGGGATGCTTGTTGCACTAGACATGTTAAGGAGTTGGCTGAACATTTCTACGAAATGCACGGGGCAATTCGTTGATAAAAGGTCATGAACTTCAGTAGCCGTCCTTGCGACTAGAAGATCATACGTCTCTTTAGATGACGTTATAGGCACTGTTGTCTGTAAAAGTACAGATTTCATTTTGCTTAATGTATCAATTCGTATAGAAAAGAGATTCAGACGAGGCCAGAGAGGAGTCACTATGTCTGGAGGCCCGCTCGGGAACAATGCTTGCATACAACATTTGACCATGGACGTTACTTGTATTAGATAACTTTTCCCTGGCGCGAGGCCACAACACCTGTGATCCGTTCTAAGAATGTAACTCCCGTTTGCGAGTTGCATAAAGAAGGGCTCTATCTGAGTTGCAGGTGTGACTAGCTGGTGGCATGAAAGGTTGTTTGAATTTCCATCACATGCTCCGTGTAAATTAATACCCTGACACAAAAGTATACCGCTTAGTGAGTGTTTACAGTTGTCACCACTAAGAAATACATTTTTGTCGCTGTCACTATAGCAAGAATGAGTGTATGGTAATTTCCATATAGATTTAACATATCCTTTACCCAATTGTTCATATTGGCCAGCAGGTATGTACTCAAGGCACTTTTTAAATCGGAAAGTTGTTATCGGAATTGTGATAATTCCGTGTATTATCCATTCAATGACAGGACTCTCTGACATTGTCAATGGTAATCTCTCGAGTTTTTCGATGCTCAGGATTGTATAGTCTGCTCCTTTCTGTGCCAAACTGATCTGTTTATCAGTAAGGTTAAAACTGGAAAATAATGACGTTGTGTTGATTAAACGCCAAGGCACATAGCCTGAACGAAGATTTTGCAGCGTCCAGCCTAATTCTATAATAGAGCGTATTTGAGACTGGCCATGTTGTAACATTAGCAAATCTCTGTCTATCACATCAAAGGCAGAGGATACAATATTGTCCAAAGAATATATTCTGGAAGACAGAGTCATTAACCCATTGTCTACCACAGAAAGTGATTTCTCCAAATTAATACGATCAATTTCTCGTATTTTTTCAGCAGTTTCAATTTGCTTTACTTTCCAAGCCTCGTTGTAAGCAGCATAGATACTGGTCGCTATGAAACGCTTTTGACGCTGTTTGCGTGGTCCAAGAATGAAATCGCGCAAATCAGCACCATCTTTTAATAAAGACAAGTGTTGCTTAATTTCAGCCAGTGTGGATGTAGTTAGCCATTCTAGGCAGAGTTTCCCTACACTGTATGTTGTTATAATCCCTGGATGTTGTCTCTGGGAGTATCTAGAGTCTAATCTGGTCATTTTTAACCCCTGTGTTTTATTCAGGAACCTATCTTGACAGCTATTTGTGTCTGTAGGCCAGATTAACCACTTTTTCCAATCAGGATGTGTTCTGTTGAAATGTAAAATTTGTGACACGTCTAACTCAATATCAGCTGTTGCATTTTCAGGTATTGGCTTTGGAATAGACGGTGTTTTAAGGTCTTTGATCTTAGCTAGGCCAAGACAGGATGTTTGGTGTACAGTGTCATTTAAAAATAACATTTGTTCTGGTATCATGCAGGTTCTAAATAGTGCTTCAATGCCTTGCACCTGCCAATCTTTTGTACCCCAAATTGTTTTCGTTTCAATATTATTTTTCCAATAATCAAAACCAAATGTCATCATTTTGTCATAAAATGCTTCTGAATATATCAATTTAGAATTTGTCAGCATTGTTTTCATTCCTGTTTTATCTAACAGTTTATAATAAAATGTTTCTGCATCACTGGTGTTAAACCCTGAGAAGTATTTGAATTTCTCAAAAAATGCTTTAGAACTGCTTTTAGGTGGTGTAGCACAATGTTCCCATTGATTATACATAAAAACATTTCTAGGCTGTGCAGATTTATGCAAGTAATGATCCCCATAATGGGTGTAACAGAATAACTGCTCATAACTAGATGAACCTTGTAAATAATCATGATCTGTGAATCTAGCTGACATTACTAAATCAGACATCATGTCATTTATACTGTTAAAGTCCCAATCATCAGAGAATGTACTTGGTGTCACAAAGTCACTTAAGGAAACCTTTAGTTGATGAGGATACTTCAGGATTTCGACCGGACCATAGATCTCATAGTCTGTTTTCTCCCATACTATCCCACCAGGTATTGGAATTGCTGTGACATTTACTGTAGACAGTTCTCTTTTCTTCACGTGGGATGATCTGTGTGGTTTCAGGACTAGGTTGATGTTCTGACTTGCTGTGTCCATTGTAATATATTTTCCTTCAATGAATTTTCCCAAACAAAGTACCATGATGAGCCAAAGCAGGAGGAAAAATACACCTAGACCGAACCTGAACTCTAGCCAAGGGGAAATTAGGTAGATTTCCTTCAGTTGATGAAAGAGTTCCGTTGCTTTTTCTTTAAAAGACTTTTTTGTTTCTGGCATCACTTCGGGGTCGTTTAAATCTTCAGAGAAGTTGTCGAAGTTGATGAAATAACCAGAGGCAGTTCTGTCAATTGATGGGATTGTTCTTTCAATCTGTCTCTCGGTAGCACTTTCTGATGCCACATTAGTGTAGACTGGTGTTGTTTCTTGACGAACTGTTTCAATCTGTGTTTCAAGAGGCACGAGTTCCATGGCTGTATTGCATAGTCCTTCATTGTGCACTGCAGGCTGATCGAATGTGATTAGTCTTTCAGTTTGAACCTCTTGGATTGTTGCAAGTTTGGGTATTCTGTTGTTTCTTGGGAGTCCACTGGGCCTACTGTTGATTATAGGCCACATGCTTGTGGTTTTACCAGATCGATGGACACGACTCTGTTCTCCTTTTTACCAGCAAGGGGCGCTAGCACAACTGATCTTGTTCCGGTGACTGCCAAGACAGGTACTGCTTTTCTGTAAGAAGGCCCAAATTCCTTCTTAACCGCGATCTTTTCTCTGACTAGATCCCCAATCTTTGGAATCCAGACAGGCCTTGCTGTTGCGGGTGGTGCCTCGTCAGTGGTACTTGGCTGTTGCTTTAACTTTATGTTGCTTAATGATTTTCTTGTTTCATTCAGTTCCTGTAAAACAGCCAAACGGTCTTTTACATTAAACTGTGTTTTTTCTTCTTGTACCACTGACATCTGACTATCGAGGTCCTGAACGTTCATTCTAATTCCGAACAATAGTTCGTATGGGCTGAAACCTTTTAGAGAATTTCTTGGCATGTTGTTAAGACTAGTCTGGACACTTATTAAATGTTTGACCCACCCAGCGCCTGAACCTAATACCTTCGCTGTTATAGATTGCTTTATGTCCCGGTTTTTTCTTTCTACCACACTATTCCCTTCGGGTGCGACGGACAAGAATACCGCAACCCAATTCCCATGCTGGCCATGGCCTCCCTATAGACTCGAGAGCTGAAAGCAGGACCCTGGTCAGAATGGAACGTGGTAATTGCGTATGTGCCGATAAAGACTCGCAAATCTTTTATAACCGTTCTAGCGTCAGCCGAGCGCTGGGGACCTCATTTTTTAAGTGCTTTTCATCTTAACTATTAATAGGACGCAGGATTGGGTGTAGGCAGCGTTACGCTCTTTCTGACTGGTAGCCGGTAGCAAGGTTCCTTACTGCGATCCCTATTACAGTTCTCACAGTTGTTTGCATATATCTGGTGTTCTACGCTCATTCCCGGCCACCAGAATACTGATTGTAATTCAGTCAGTGATTCCTTGATCTCTCTGTGCCTTAGACCCAAACCCATGTGTGCGTCTGCTATTAAAAATATTCTCCTGTTCATGTTTGGAATTACTCTATCCCCCACTCCAGGGATTCGAGCAAAGGAACGGAGTTTGCATCGATTATGTATGCATAATTGAGTGGATAGTTTACGGGTAGTGCTGCACAGTCGCCTTTTACGGTCGTTTTTACTGCCAGCATGGTTTCCCCGTCTATGTATTTATCTGTACGCTTTTTTGTGGCTACGGAAGCCGGGTTAGTTGCTTCCGCTTTGGCTGTATTAGCCAATGAATTCCCTGCAACGTGAACGCCATCACGTTGAAGACTCTGTGCGTGAATCACGTGAGTCTTTTGTAGTTCTTTGTGTAAAAGAGCTACCTCGTTCCAGAGCTTTTTATGCTTTATTGTGGCACCTGTGTCATCTTTGTAGTCGTTTTCGATCCAACTCTGCATTTTATTGTTGTAAGAGTTGACGCAAAAATGAGAATCGCACACTATAAGTGTGGGGAATTCGCGTTCTGCATTTTCGAGCGCCATCTTTAAAGATCTGATTTCAGTTCTCTGAACCGAACAGTTTCTTACAGATTCAGTTTTTGTTACTTTCGGTCTGAATTTACCGCACAGCCAACGACCTTTAATGATCGCACATGCTGCATCGTAGGATTTTCTCTCTACGTTGAAATGCTGTACAAAGCTATCTGTATAGATTATACAGGCGTATTGTGGGAGAGGCAGTATTTCGATTGGCAGAGGATATTCTTCTTCATATTCTAAATCATTCAGTTCTTCAAATTGCGGGGCGAAATAGTATTTCATATCTTCCGCTCCTAGAGAATCTATGCACTGTATCCATTTCGGATCCAGTGACACTGTAGGCAGGTTTACCGGGCTGAATAGCGCCTCGAAGGCGGATTCCGCTGTAAGGATATTTATCCGTTTGCCTTGTGCTAGTTCTCGTTCATTTGCTAATGCGATTTGCACTGCGTTCACAGTTCTTTCTGTGTGACTGAATGCTTTTTCTGCTTGTGTGTACAAGTGAGATTTAATTGAAATTGGTACCTTTTCTCCCTCATTAGAGGTTAGGTACGTGAATCCGCATCTTCCTGGGATGACTCGGATTACAAGATCACGTGTGTTGTCACGTGTATCTAATTTTGTTTTTGCTAACATGTCTGTTTGCAGTGATCTCAAAATTTCTGTGTGTTTTTGAGTCCAATTGATTTGTTTTAAATCAGGTTTTATTAGTTCGTAGAGAGGTTTAACCCTCTCTGCGTAATTTAGTATGTAAGTTCTTCCGAAATTCAGAAAACCTAGTATGGATTGTAAATTCTTCAGCGTTTTTGGATCTTGGAGTACAGCGCACTTCTCTAAGAAGTTGTCCGCTAGGCTTTTCCCTTCACTTGATAATTCGTACCCTAAAAATAGTACTGTCAGATGGGCAATTCGGGACTTTTTAAAGTTGAATTTGTAACCCTCTGCTGCGAACCCAAGTATAATGGTGTTCACTCTTTTCAAGTGAGTATCCAAGTCGTCGTCTGTGAGATAAATATCATCTACATAAGATAATGCTTCATCATCATAGATTTGTAGTAACTCTGTTACCCTAGCTGAGAATAGTCCTGGGCTGTTCTTGAACCCCTGTGGGAGTCGACAGAATTTTTTCTGTGACCCAAATGCGGAGAAAGCGGTCAAATATCTGCTTTCTGGTGCAATGTTTTGACAAAAGAAGCCATTAGAAATGTCTAATGTCGTTTTGTATTTTTTCCTAACTATATTATTCATTAGGGCTGCACTATGCGAGTTTTGTACTGCAAAAGTTTTGCAACATGTATTAAGGTGTCTGTAGTCCAAAACTAGACGATATGAATTGTCTGGCTTGGAGACAGGAAACAAAGGATTGTTCATTTGAGAGGTGCATGTTTCAATCACCCCCTGGTACTCAAGTTGATCTAAGATCTCCCTGACCTGTTTTTTAGCTTCTTGCTTTATGGGATACTGCCGTTGGGCAGTTGGTTCACTTTTTAATTTGATTTTGTGAGGCGGTGAATCCTCATCCCATCCTACATGATTTTTATACAATGCAGGTGCCTGGGCTACTGCCCATTTCCTTGCATATGTGTATTTTTTGTGAATCGGAATGTGATTCGAGAAGGCTGGCATAATCACTTCTTCGCCACGAGGGCACTCCCTGACAAACTCTGGGGGCCAATCTTTTTCAGCTAACAGAATATCATAGCCTTTTGAGAGCTTATCCCAAAATAGACCCTTAATTTTCCTAGTCTTATCACCCTCTATACGCAATGTTATTTCGTATATTTTATGGGGCTCGCTAAGTCTGGCGTCGGCAGTTTCAACCTGAATGTATTCATTCGTGTCCACTGTCTCCAGATGACTCATCAAGATCTTGCGCGCTATACTGATTTCTGCTGCACTGTCCAACATTGTCAATGCCCACTCCCCGTTTTTCAACTGTGTCCTCAGTATTCTCGGCATGGTTGATTACTCTAATACTGGCTACCTTCTTTTTCTGAAATTGAGATTTCTTATTTTGAGCAGGTTCCTTGTCTTTGGACTTGGTGTGCTCTCCTGGGTCTGACCGTCCTCTTCTTTCCGAATTCTGTGGAAGAGATCGAGAGGGACGTGTATCAATACTTTGATATCTATCAGGTTTTTTCAGATTATCCCTATTTATAAGGTTATATCTTTTCTCAGAGGGCTCCCTCTGGGGAGACTGGCGTTCTCGAGTCGGAGTTCTTTCCCTCCG
Organism: Lissotriton vulgaris; assembly: GCF_964263255.1. Lineage (NCBI taxonomy): Eukaryota > Metazoa > Chordata > Amphibia > Caudata > Salamandridae > Lissotriton > Lissotriton vulgaris. The sequence goes on along the minus strand of NC_141691.1, from coordinate 1,765,977,488 downwards.
TCGAGGAGACCTTCCTCTGGACTGGAAAACTTTTTCCTTGGGAGTGGATTGTTTATTTCCATCCCAACTCTTTTTAGGAGTGTTTGAATTATTTTTAATAAATAATTTTTCAGGATTTTCGAGCAGTTGGGGCTTAACTGGTTTCCCACCCAAGCTGTCTCTACCTAATTCTTCATAGCATTTTTCTATGATTTTTGCAAGCTCAACAGGATCTTTTATATCTGTTTCCCTCAACTTCTGGCGGATCGCCACAGATGCTGCTTCTCCTTTAATATTGGCTAATAATATAGCCGTGACCTGCTTGAAGTCTTTCAGTAATTTCATACCTAGATTTAAAGCGGGCTCTGGACCGTATTCATTTTGAATCTGTTTTAGCACTTCTGGTATTACCGCCATAGACGGAACACCGTGTGTTTTTGTGTAAATGGAAGCAAAGACTGTACCCCAAGTGTCACAGTCCTCCACGTGTGGTGCGATTCCCATAGGAAGGCAGATGGTCAAGATTCTGTGTTTCTCAATAGGGGTAGTATCAGGAAATACTGCCTCTATTTGAGTGATTTTCTGGGCTAACCAGAAAGGAATTTGTTCCCGTTTTACGGGTGTTTTACCAAGACATGACTGTATGTTCTGTGGTGTAATTTTATTTGTGTTCCCCTGATGAGGGGTCAGCTGTGGTGTATTAACAGCTGGCTGGACTGTTGCAGTCCGTATTACATATTGGACTAATTGCCTATGTATTTTTATTAATGTGTTTAGCTGTGCTAACAGCTCTTCTCTAGACATTCTTGCAATGTCAGGATGTGGTGTGTAGCTGGCTAGAACCGGCCACGTGGCTCCTGGTCTACCTAGTGGACCGAGCCTAGTTATGTGATCATTGTGTTTTAGGGCGCCATTAAACCAGAGCAGGTGCTCTTGAAATTTAAGTGGGATTTCAATCTCCTCGAAAGGAGCGTACTCTCCCGGAGGTTCCTCTATTTTGTAATAGTGAAACTCTTGTGTTATAGCGTTTACCGCTGGAAAGTTTATCCATGAATAGAATACCTCTGTCTGCCGATATTCGTGAGCCTCTATCACGAAAATTACTGTACCACCTTGAGGTGTCAGTCCGTGTTCTATAAGTTTTAAAGTTATAGATCTTCTTAACTGGACCGGGATGATAATAGCACCCGGGTCTGTGTATTCGGGACCTCGCTGAGTCGCATCTGCTGCGGCCCCAGTGGTGCCGTTGTTTTCTACTGACATTGTATAAATGCAGTTTTTGCAGAGTAGGTCTCCAAGGAGACAAAGATTAGATGCACAATATTTTGGAACACTGTATCCTTCAACGTTGAATAAACCAGAGCTTTACATAGGAATCTCTTCCTACTAAGGTCGGGCGGATTTTAACCTTTCACCCACTCCAGACGTCTATTGGAGTATTTACGGGAGAAAGGGGTCTGTGAAATATGCACGACTGAGTTACTCTACAAGTCTTGCGTTAGTTTATCGCCTTACCAAACGTTTGGGCGCCATGTAGTGTAGTTCCTAGTTTCCCACTAGGCCCTGCGCATTGGAATAACATAAACAGTAGTATCGACGTGGAACTGCGGATATTCCAGGCCTCCACTGACTATGCTAAACTTAATTGGGTTGTGTTACCAACTAGCTCAGAGGTCACTGGAAACTTTCTTCTCTGCATAGGAAGTGATCAGCTTCCTTGGCACAGACAAGAAGGGATTCAGCTTTCCAACAACCGTGCAACATGACAACTTTGCTCCTCAGATCAAGAGTCGATCTCTAGGGTCGTGTGAAACAATAGACATACATTTCACTCAGTCAGTCTAGTGCAGTTTACTTTCACGAGATGTAGAGAATAGAGAGACGGGCGTTAGTCAATAAAGGGTTAACATTTATTGAACAGTCTATCTTCTCGTACAAGAGAGATGTATTGCCACAATTGCAATAATTGTTATTATAAAAAGTACGTACAGTAAGATAAGTATTGCGAAATAGAACTGTAAAAGCATTGATATGGTTTCTTAGCCATACAATGGTTTAAAAGTAATAAAACATATATACAGTCATATATACATTAGGCTAACATACTCAACTGGTGCTTCTAACTAAGCCTACCCCAGTGTGCCTGACCTAAGCCTAACACGTGAAAGGGGGAGTAAGTAAGTAGCTTAAGTTAAGTTGGCTTTGCCAAGGTTTGTTTCAAGAATTCTCGTCTAAGGGTTTAGTCAACACTATACCTCTGAATAGAATGATGGAGGATTGGTATCTCCTTCAGGGGTCTCTCTCGATATCCCAGTCACCCGCGAGGGTAAACCGGAAGCGCCGGGACTGGATTTCTCTGCACGAGAAAGGCAGCGGCTTCTCTCAGCGCGTCGAGGAAGGAGGGGTGACAGCGTCCGCGGGCAGCTGGAATCGGCTGGATGTCTTCGCAGAGGACGACTGCTCGGCTCCTCAAGCGTACTGCACCATAGTTCGCGCTGTAGCGGCGATAATGGTAATCAGCAGCTTCACCACCACAGGATAGCAGGCTGCAGCGACAGAGTGCTAGTTTTTACCAACACAGGGTCATGCAGGCAGCTGGCATCAGCAACAGGCAACGAACTCGCAGCTCGTATCTCTCTCATTGCTTAAGGCAACGTTGGTAATATTTATACCTGACAGGTGCCGGGTTTGACGCAAGTTTGCTGGACATAAGACGTCAATTAAAGATGTCACTAGGAAGTGACAGTTATCAGTTGCTCATTAGAGTTCCATTACTAATCAAAACATAGCAAGCGGGGATTTCCAGGTTTGCTAAGTTTTTATCTTGTTGAAGAACTCGGAGTGTTATCTAGGAATATTAGATAGTGACTGCTGCACTGTCATTGCACTAATTGGTCGCAAAGGAAGTAGCAGAGAGTCATGCTGGAATGTGGCTCTGTTCGTGTGCGGCCAGAGATGACTTTTCAGAAAATCGCACTTGAACGGTTATGCCAATATAGGGAATAAATGGATTTATAGCCGAATAGGGGCATAAGGTCACAGTATCGATCAGGAACCTAGATAAGCACGCAACAGATCAACACTACACAAACGGTGATGGGGCAGTCTGTTTTTTTGAATAAAACTTTATCTAGCGCTCCATTCAGAAAAATCTCCCCACAGTGTTCAAAAGCACATGCTAATATGGCAGAAGGCAGACTCTGCTCAGCAAATAGCTGTCACTGCTGTAATGTTTGTGGTTACCCCAAATAACGACAGGACACTGTGGAGGGGAGTTACGCTATTTATTTAAATATCTCGTACCAGAGAGCGCCGAGCCGGTTGTTCTCCGAGCACTTCTGAGCGCGCATCCTAAGATGGCCGTCGCCGCACGTCGCGTCGTGACGCAACCTGCGTACACTGAACCGCTAACTCTACATATCTCCCTTTTTTCCAAACAATGAAAACTTATGACTTACAGTCCGCCGCTCATATCAAAGTCCTGGAACCTGGTTCGTCTCACCACTGTTCTTCCCCTGCGGGTCAGTCTTACCGGGGTGGCCATGGCCTCTCTCTCAAGAGTCTCTGCGCTATCTCCCCCATTGTTCAGCGCAGCCAGGCTCTCCCTTGGTCTCCTCATGTTTATCTCCTTCTCCACTCTGGGGCTACCTCTGTTACTTCTCTCTCGCCAATTTCTTCTCCCCCATGTCCATCTCTTCATTGAATTGTTCCTTTCCTGCACTGGGCTCCTCCGCATTTTCTGATTCTCGTCCACCTTGGCTCCACTGTATCACTTTATTGCATCTCGCCATGCGGTCCTGAGACCACACATTCCCATCACTCAACAGGGCAGCTCTGTCGTACACTTCCTTTACCTGCAAGGGTTTACTGTATTTGCTATCCCCTTTTCTTTGCATCGTCGCCAACTTAACTCGCACCCATTCGCCTTCCTCTAGTCCTGTGTCCTTTACGTTTCTACGCTTGTCGTAGTGCTTTGCGTAGATGGCCTGTGCTTTCTCTAAGTTTGCCTGGACCACCGCCGGGGGCCATTTGCTCGTTATGGTCTTCTCCTTCCACACTCGATTGTCCTTCGTGAAGCGGTCACGTCCCCTCAGAATTTGGAAGGGGCTATATCCAGTTCCTGTGGGGGTGATCCTGTATGCCTATATCATTTGCCATATTTCTTTCTCCCAGTCCTTGTTACTAGCTATCGCTGCTTGCACCGATCATATCACCACACTGTTAAAACGTTCTACCAATCCATTTCCTGCCGGGTGATAGATCGACGTGTGCTTGGAGAGGATGCCGTTTCTTTCCATGAAGTTGGTCCACTTGTCTGAAGTGAACTGAGGGCCGTTGTCGCTTAGTATCGATTTGGGAATACCCTCTCTCACAAAAGTGTCGTTCAAGAACTTTAAAATTGTTTCAGTGTCCATTACTTCTTCCACCTTCATTTCCGGCCACTTCGAGTATCTGTCAATGAGGACACACATATACTTTTGTATACCTTGCCCATCTAGGATCGGGCCCAATACGTTGATGGAGAGCTCCTCCCACAGGTTCTGTGGGGGGTCAAATCTTCCCAGCGCTGGGCGCAGTGGCTGGAGTGTTTTGTCCGCTCCCTGGCACTGTGGGCACTCTCTGACATATCGTTCCACTCGTAGGTCCCTACCTGGCCACCAATATCCTTGCTTGGTTCTCAGCTTCATCTTAACTATCCCCAAATGGCCTTCATGGAGTATCGCCAATAGTTTTGCAACTACGCCTGCTGGAGGGATGACCTTGTCTCTCCTATACAGGAACACTCCTTGATCATCTACCGACAATTCTTCCCTGACTTCATAGTACATCCTTAGGTTTTCGCTGGTGTGCTTCTTCTCTGGCCAGCCCTGTGCTATGCATCTTTTCACCTCCTGCATGATTTGGTCTTCATTGTATGCTTCACTCCACTCCTGGTTGCTGATGACCTTCTCTTGGTCATCTGTCAGGCCCACCATCTCTTCTCCACCAGCCTGGTCCTCTTCTCCTGGTTCCATGGCCGCCGACCTACTCAGATAGTCCGCCACTCTGTTCCGACTGCCTGGAATGTACTCCACGTCATACCTAAATTCCAGCAGCTTTAGTGTCATTTTCGAGAACCAGGGGGTGGCACTTGCATGCCCACTGGAGGTTAGTACCTTCACCAAGGGTTTATGATTCTTTTTTCAACTGAAATCGGGTACCCCACAGGAATTGTCTAAATCTTGTTATTGCCCACACCACGGCTAACATCTCTTTTTCAATGACGCTGTATTTTCTTTCTGTGTCGCTCAATGTGCGAGAGGCGAAACTCAGTGTTTCCATCACTCCCTGTCCTCGGTCCTGCATCAACACTGCCCCCAGTCCTTTATCGCTGGAAGCTGTTGTGAGTACCGTTCTTCCTTGGGGATCGTATCCTTGTAAGGGTATGGCTCCCACCACATCTTTCTTTATGCTCTCGAATTCATCTTGTGCTTCTTCCGTCCAGCAGAACACTGAGCTTTCCCTTGTTAGTTTCCTCATAAGGTGCGTCTTTGTTGCAAAGTGCTGCATGAATTTACTGTAGCATTCCGCCATTCCTAAAAAGGATCTGACGTCTTCTTTACTGGTGGGCGGAGGTGCGTCGCAGATCGCCTTCACATTTTCAGTCTTGGGTGTGATGCCTTGCACTCCAATTTTATGCCGCAGGTAAGTTACTGATTCCATGCCCAGGCGGCATTTTTCCCATTCCGCCGTGAGGCCCTTTCCTTCTAGCACTCTCAACACCTTGGTCAGTTTTGCATCGTGGTCTAACTTGTCTCGCCCCATCACTAGGAAATCATCCTGGAAATATTGGATGCCATCCATATTCTTGAACAGTTGGTGCATCAATTTCTGAAACACCGCAGCCGCTGAAGCTAGTCCAAACGGCATACTGCGGAACTGGTAGCACCCGAAGGGGGTAATGAATGATGTTAACCTTCTGCTCTCCGGGTGCAATGCAATCTGATGGTATGCGGACGTTAGATCAATGGTGGAGTACCACTTGATACCTCTCATTTTGGCCAGCATCTCTTCGATCCTTGGCAAAGGAAACTTCTCGACCACGATGTTCTTATTTAATTTGCGTAGGTCCACGCATAGCCTGACCTTTCCACTGGGTTTCATGACCACTACCAGTGGCGCCAACCACTCAGCACACGTGATCGGTTCGATTATTCCTCTTCCTTCTAATTCTTGTAGCTCTACTTGCACCGCCTCTCTCACCGCAAGAGGTACATTTCTCACTTTGTGAGACACCGGTATGGCGCCTGCCTTGAGGACGATTTTGTGTGCGAACTTTTCAAGCTTGCCCACGGTGCCTCCAAATACCTTGGGATACTCTCACTTCCACTTATCCAGGTCTGGCCACACTTCCGGTTCTGTGAGTAGGATCTGCACTTTGCCACCAGAATCCAGTTTAATGCCCAGGTCGCCCTTGTCTAGCCATCCTAGCACCGATGGTCCCTTCTCAGATATGTACAGTTTGCAGTTGGCACTGCGTCCTCTGAATTCAAATTTTAACGGCCTGAAACCCACCATGGGTATGCAGTCACTGGTGTATGTTACCGGTCTTATGTCCAGTCTCTCCAGGTCTGGGCCCAGGTGCGGTTTGAAGGTTTCGTTCCACACTGCTCGCTGGACAATGGTATAGGGGGATCCAGTATCCGCCACTATGCTTATTGGTACATCACCAATTGTCATGTCCAGTACTGGCTTGGTCGACCTTTTGTTGTCCACGCTCAACACTTGGTCATAGATGCAAAGTACGGTGTCCTCGTCTTTGTGGTCATTCTTCTCTCTGTCCTCCTGCCCTTGGTCGATGTACTTGACCACACTCCTGGAGGATTTCCTGCGGCACACTTTCTCATGGTGCCCTACGATTCCATAATACAGGCATTTGGCGCGAAACGCCGTACACTTCCTTTCGTGGGCTTCGTGTGCCCAACTTCCACATCTATAGCAAGATTTCTTGTTGTTCCCCGTCTGTTTTCCTGGTGGTCCCGGATTCCCTTGCCACCTGTTCGGTCCCTTCGATGTGGGCCCCTTGCTCCTGTTGTCCTTGCAGTGCTCGTCGTCGTCGATCCTGTTCACCATCGGGCTTGCTGCTGCCTCCCTTTTTGCCGCCTCCGCGCATATTTGCGCCAATTCCGCTCTCTTGACTATTATCATTACTTCCTGCAGCGTGGCGTCACCGCTGGCCCACAGCTTGTATTGCACTGCAGTACTCGTGGTGTGCATTACAATTTGATCCTTGATGAATTCATCTTGGAATGTGTCGTATCTACATGTGGATGCCAACTTCCTTAACGCCGCCACATATTCTTCCACCGATTCTCCTGGTTGGTGCTTCCTCTTCTGGAAGTTATACCTGTCTATCGACACACAAACGGCTGGTTTGTAGTGTTCGTTCAATTCTTCAATTGCGTGAGCATACACGTCGTCATCTGTACTTCCTCGTGGTTTGGGTACCAGGTTATTGAAAATCCTTAGCCCCTCCGGGCCTAGATTGTGTAGTAATATCCGCCTCTTCCGTTTGCTGGTAAACTTCTCATCGTTTTCATCCTCCAACACCTCGATGAAGTTGTCTATGTAGTCTCTCCAATCTTCCCACCTCACGAGGGGTTCCCCTGGTTTGGGTAAGAACTGCACAGGGGTCGTCGCTGACGCTGCTTGCGTGCACATCTTTTCGCGCTTTTCTGTGGGTGGGGTGTCACCGTGGCTTCTGGGGCTACCTGGTGCACGGTTTTCCTCTCGTTTCTCAGTCTGCAGTTGGGGGGTCTCTGCTTCTGCCCCTTCGCTTTTCCTAGAGGTCGCCAGCACTCCTGCCCTCGGTTGTGTTGTGTTGAGGGGTGTCCAGAACGGTGTGCCCCACTTCGTGCTCTTTTGCTCCCTCCTCGGTGCTCAGTTCGGCTCCCCTCGTGTGGTTGCAGGCTCTGCCGCGCTCTCTGGTGTCCGCCTGTCTGTACGTGGTACTATCTACAGGCTGACCTGTTAGTAGTGCTGGTCCCAGGCTGTTGTCTCTCGCTTGTCCAGAACGTTGTTTTTTTTTCCTTCTGGGGTTGTTACTTCCTTTTTTCCTTATTTATCCCGACCTCGTCGCCATTGTAATGTTTGTGGTTACCCCAAATAACGACAGGACACTTGGTGGGGAGTTACGCTATTTATTTAAATATCTCGTACCAGAGAGCGCCGAGCCGGTTGTTCTCCGTGCTCCGACACTCGCGCTTCTGCACGCGTGCTGCGCGCGCATCCTAAGATGGCCACCGCCGCACATCGCGTCGTGACGCAACCTGCATACACTGAACCGCTAACTCTACAACTGCTGGTACTCTGTGTACAAGGACTCCTGAGGCGGAAGCCGGGAGTATAGGGCTATTATTTTAAAATAATCACTTGCTATATTAATTAATTTGCGCCGATTATGTCCTTACCAATTTGAATTACTTGTGTTTTAAAATCACCCCCCACTGCCGCATTGTGCCGCATTCTACCCCCAGAGCCCCTTGCAACATTGGAAGCCGATTTCGGGCTCCCGGTGAATCTTACACTCATTTCCCTCGAGGCGCAGACTTCGGGCGCCATCTTGAGACAGGAGAAGGACAGCGCTCTAGTGTCTGGGCGATTTGGGCCCTGACACTTTAAAAGAGCATTTCTCAACCTTCCCAGCACTGTGTACAAGGACTCCTGAGGCGGAAGCCGGGAGTATAGGGCTATTATTTTAAAATAATCACTTGCTATATTAATTAATTTGCGCCGATTTTGTCCTTACCAATTTGAATTACTTGTGTTTTAAAATCACCCCCCACTGCCGCATTGTGCCGCATTCTACCCCCTGAGCCCCTTGCAACATTGGAAGCCGATTTCGGGCTCCCGGTGAATCTTACACTCATTTCCCTCCAGGCGCAGACTTCGGGCGCCATCTTGAGACAGGAGAAGGACAGCGCTCTAGTGTCTGGGCGATTTGGGCCCTGAGACTATAAAATGAACGTCCCAGAGGCAAGCCCGTCTGGGCCCGTCCGGGCCAGGTCGGGCACAGGGCCAAACACTATGTCCGTTCCATCTGAACATCGCATGGGGTATTCGTGAGATGAACTCCTTCATCTAAGGACTAGATCTACCCCTTCAAAATCACTAACATTCCACCAGGATGACCCATTTCCGAAAGACAATCGCCTGATGTCGAGGTATGTAAGCCTGGCTCTGCTTAATTGTAGATCTATACCTAAACACTGTATAGAAATCAATCTACTAATTCAGGACACTAACGTGGACATATTATTCCTCACTGAAACATGGCTGTCCAGAACCCAGGGAAAGGGAGGTGGGCTGGCCATAGTTCATAGGGATAAGTTCATTTGCAGGATACATGAGGGAGGAATCTCTGACTGTGAAAGTGTTAATTATAGCCTTCAAAATTACGCCCGATAAATCTTTATCCGGTCTTCTTGTATACCCCCCCCCCCCCCCCCCCCCCCCCGGTAGCTTAGGGCAATTTGTAGGCTCGTTGCTAGAAACTACAATTACCTCCTGTGCCGCGACACCTAACTTCATTCTACTAGGGGACTAGAACCTTCATTTTGATGACTCCTCCGACAAGATAGCTTGCGATCTTAGATCGGAGCTTAATGCGTTTGACCTCCACTTAAAAAACTTTGGGGCTACTCACACGAAGGGACATCTTCTCGACTCGATATTTTCAAATATCCCCCAGCTAGAAGTTTCTCCCTCTCTCCCCTTACCTTGGTCTGACCACTTTTTTGTCCCGTTCGCATGGCAACCCAACACTGACTGCCCACAGATTCAGGTGCCTCGCACTTTGGGGAGAGCATGGTCTAAACTCCCCTTTGAAAGCTGAACCCTTGAACTAGAGCACACCGCCCCTCTTTCTGACCCTGGCCCACTGAAAGCTGACATTAACTTTACCAATTGGTTGATTAACACCCTTGACTCTGTAGCACCTAAGAAAAAAATGGAAAAGAAGAGCAGGGTCTTTAAATCACCATGGTACTCTCAAGAACTTAGAGATCTAAGAAAAATCTGTAAAAACCTGGAACGTAGATGGAGGAAAGATTGGGCCCCCCCTAATAAGGAGAAATATAAAGCATCCATGAGGATTTATAAATCAGCTCGGAAAACAGCTCAAGCTTCCTTCTTTGAAGAGAAAATTAGACTGTCCTCTAATTCATCTCGAGAGACACATAAAATAGTAAAAGATCTTCTTAAAATTCCTAACCCCCCGATGGTGCAGGATACTTCAGACACCAGATGTAATCAATTAGCGGCATTCTTTGAGAACAAAATATTAAACATCTTACAATCCCTACCGCAAAAGTCCTATACCTCTGTCCCTGCGGATCTCTCCGCCGCAATCTCTGGCCCCTCTCTGGATTCCTTTGCCCAGATATCCAGAGAAGATTTTCAAACTGCTCTGTCCGCCATGAAGAGTGGATCCCCTAATGATCTGGCACCCATGTATATTCTACAGCATGTGGGACCTACCATCTCCCCCTTGGCTACGGATCTCATTAATGTCTCGTTTGATCAAGGGGTGGTTCCCCCCTGGTTGGAAGCATGCAGTAGTAAAGGCGCTACTAAAAAAAAACGAACTTGACCCCATTGACTTCGCCAACCTCCGACCAATTTCTCTGCTGCCAGGGCTTAGCAAGATCACAGAAAAAATTGCTAACCAACAACTCTCTGCTTTCTTAGAAACCAATAGGCTGCTTCGCACCTCTCAAACTGGTTTCCGCCGTGGCCAGGGTACTGAGACCGCTCTATTAGCAGTGGTCGAGGAAGCAAGGTGCATCTTGGATTCAGGAAGCTCGGCTGTGCTGATCCTCCTGGATCTAAGTGCAGCATTTGATACTGTGGACCATACGATCTTATTCCAGCGCCTCTTCAACTTAGGGGTAAGTGGCACAGCATTGCTGTGGCTTACATCCTTTCTGAAGAACTGAACCATCCAGGTTTGGGAAGGTAGCGCGCGTTCCAAGCCATTTCCCCTCCAGTGTGGTGTGCCTCAGGGCTCTTCACTGAGCCCTACTTTATTTATCATTTATATGGCCCCCCTGGAGGATGTGGTCACTCCCTTTGGGATTAAAGTTGTTACGTACGCAGACGACACCCAATTGGTCGTCTTGCTTTCCCTGGAAAAGGGCAACTCTGAAAACCTGCGTAACTGCCTCTCCGAAATCTACACATGGATGTGTGACTCTCGACTTCAATTGAACGGCACAAAGACAGAACTCATGCTTCTGGGCCAGCAAATGACATCTCTTCCTATCTCCATCTGGCCCTTGTGCTTGGGGAACCTCCCTACACCGAAGAAGGAACTTAAAAGCTTAGGGGTGTGGCTTGAGCAGTACCTCTCCCTTAAGACACAGGTCAAAAAGACTGCTGGCACCTGTGTGGGCTTACTCCGTTCAGCCCGTAAGATTCTCCCCCTACTTCCGGCACAATCCAGTAAATTGCTCATTCAGGGTCTAATCCTATCCAGATTAGATTATAGCAATGCCCTTTTTCTGGCCGCTCCAGAATCAACCATCAACATCCTTCAACGCGTCCAGAACTCAGCGGCCAGGCTGCTGATAGGCATCCCCTGGAGATCATTGGCTAAACCGGCACTCAAGGCCCTCCACTGGTTGCCAGTCCGGGAAAGGATCACATTTAAGTCCCTGTGTATCACCCATAGATCCCTTCAGGGCAAAGGGCCCCCTAACCTTGGAAATATGCTCTATCCCTACAAAGCCACCAGGACTCTGCGCTCCTCCCATGGTAACCTGGCCACTGTTCAAAGAGTTAGGAAGGCCCGAACTGGAGGGCGTCACTTTTCGGTCACTGCAGCGACCCTGTGGAACTCCCTTCCGATTAGTCTTCGATCCAAACCGAGCTACCTGAAATTTCGTAAACTCCTGAAAACGCTCCTGTTCCCACAGGATCCATAATAACACCCTTTGCCCTCCCAGTTCCAGTCAGCGCTGGGACGTTCCCGGGCAGCCATGCGCTTTATAAATCCTTTTTCATTTCATTTCATTTCATTTCATTTCAAAACGAGGCGTAACCATAGCCCCAATTGTCATTATTTTCAATCAATTCTCGTATGCCATGCGTCCATATACAGACTGGCGCATACCTGCACATATCCCCCCCAAACAAGGGTAAAGAATGGGTCCAGGTTACAAGAAGGAGAATCATCATATAGCCCCCTATAGTTGAAAAGCTTTATATGACTTGCAGTTGTTGACTATTCATCAGAAATAATTGTACAGTAACACTATTAACATTCGGGGTTATTAATTATTTATCAAGAGATGTTTTTCATTGACATTATTAGCGTTTCATCTCTGTGCCCCAAGGGATGTCATCATTTAGACCCGACAGGTGGCACGAGAGGCGGTAAATCCACCTCTGTTCTTTTTCGAACAAACTATTGTAAGGACCCTGAAAAAGTTGTTCGATGACTGTCCATCTAATGTCATTCGGGGTGTGTTTCAGCTGTAAAAAGTGTGTTGTCAGTTTGGTGTTACTTTTCTGGCATCGGCTGTTACATCGATGTTCACAGATGCGAAGTTTAATCCGTCTTGTCGTCATCCCTACATATCTTAGCCCACAAGGACAGGTAAGTAAATAGACAACGTTACAGGAATTACAGTTTGTATGGTTGTGTTGTTGCCATTGCTTTCCTGGTTCAAGGTCCACTGTCTTGGTGCTCGATGTCAAATGACAAACACTGCACCCTCCACATGGACATTAACTGGCGGCAGGTCCCATGCATTCAGTAAACTGTCCATGTTCTCCTTTTATTGTTTTCTGGGGCGTGTGTGAACTAACGAATCCTTCAGGCTTCTTGCCCGTTTGTAAGAAAACAAAGGCTTCTCCCAATCGTGATTCGTGCTTTCAAGTAATCTCGAGTGTTTATTGATACACCGGCTTATAACATTGGACACTGAATTATACGTTGTTACACATGTTAGGGGCACCTCAGTAGATGCATCTTTTGGGCAATCTTCCAGCAAAGCATCCCTGTGCTGGTTTCGTGCCCTCTTACAATGTTTGTGCAGCAAATGGTCAGGGTAACCTCTGCGTTGTAACTTAGCAGTAAGCTCCAGGGCTTGATCTTTAAAATCTGTGAGTTCACTGCAGTTCCGTCGTATCCGTAGATATCCGTAGATATTGCCCAAAAGGGATCGTATCCTTAGACATTGCCCAAAAGGGAGATTCTCCCTTAATGCCTGGGGGTGAAAGCTGGAATAATGCAGTAGGTTATTCTTTGCCGTTGGTTTGTAGTATGTCTTAGTCCTTAATTGGTTGCCTACTTTTGTAATAGTGACGTTCAAGAACACGATTTTATCCTCAGCATATTCGTGGATAAATCTCAGGTGTGGGTTTAAGTTGCTGACCCATTCAAAAAAAGTCTGCAAGACACTTTCTTCTCCTTTCCAAATTAACAGGACATCATCTATATAACTTTGCCATAGTATCACATTGGATGCAAAAGGGTTGGTCTGAGGGAGGATGTGTTCACATTCAAAATTATAGACATACAAACCCGCCACACTCGGCGCGAATGTACTCCCCATTGAAGTACCTGTGGCTTGGAGATAGATTTTACCTTCATATTCAAAAAAGTTTTGTTTCAAAGCCATTGTGGCACACTCCACAACAAAGGTACGTGAGGTGTTGAACTCCCATGTAGAAAGTTGTAACATGTCTGAAATCACTTTAATCATAGCATCCTGAGGGATACAGGTATAAAGACTCTCGATGTCCAATGTTACCAAAAAACAAGATTCATCTTGTATTGTGATTGTTTTCAGCATAGCTAGCAAACTTTTAGTATCTTTAATGTAGGTACTTGTAGATTCGATGATAGGTCTTCAGAAGAAATCACAATATTTGGAAAGAGGCTCTAACAGTGAACCAAGACCCGAGACGATTGGTCGCTCTGGGGGTGGAAGAACAACCTTATGAGTTTTTGGAAGGGTATAAAAGTATGGTATTTTACCTTCCGTAGTTGTTAGAAAATCAGCTTCTTGCTTACTGATCTGTCCCTCACATTCTGCTGTTGTGATTAGTTCCAAGATTTCAGCTCTCAGGGATTCAGATGGATCTCCCTCAGAGAGATATAATTTGTTTGATTGTCCAAACGGCGACGGCATTCCCGATCATAGTCCTCCACATTCTGTATGACTATGCCTCCCCCCTTGTCTGCACTTTTGATCACAATTTTAGTGTTGTTCTGCAGTGACTGTATTGCTTGGAACTCAATTGATGTTAGATGGCATGGGTTCTGGCAAGGCTTCTGGCAAGGCTTCTACCTCATTTATAACAGCTTTTTCAAAAGCTAATATTTCTGGAGGTATTGAGTGTGGAGGAGGAGTGAAAGTAGACTTTAATCTAAAACAAGTGTCACTCTGGATGGTCTGTGAGGGTTCTCGTGTCTGTTGTTCAAAAAAGCTTTTCAATCTGACTTTGCGAAAGAACTCTGTCAATTCTCAATGTAACTCGAAGCGATCTAATCATGGGGTAGGGACAAACCCGAGACCTTTCTCCAAGATGTTAGTCTCTGCTGAACTCAGAGTGATGGAGGATAGATTAGTAATTAGAGTCTCTGGTTGCTTGTGCCCACTCTCTTTCGCATGCTGGGGCTCATCTTGAGCCTGTACAGTTACAAAACAAAACAAGCATTTGCAATGCAATAGGTCTCGTATTAGGAACGTTTGAGCTATTGGTTTTGTAAATGACAATTTTTTTATTTATGTGTTGTTTTTGAAAATAGCTAAATTAATAGCTTTGTCATTTACAATGCCAATAGTTATAACTTTCGCAAATGTGACACCTATAGCATTTGTAATGCAACATGTTTTGTATTGACGTGACTTAGATCTATTGATATTACAAATAACAATGGCTTTTAATTTTTTTAAATAATTAATACTTAAATAAAAGTGATTGTAATTTACAATAGCAATAGCTTAAACTGTTGTAAATAACTTTTGTGAAGATTATGTTCAGTGACGAAAATCCAAGAACAGAAGTGAAATATTAACATCTTTTTGTGACATTTGTAATAAAGCTTGAAACATTGAGAGAACATATTTGAACCAGTGATGCTGTGGTGGTGCTGAGTGATGCTGTGGTTGCGCTGAGTGATGCTGTGGTTGCGCTGAGTGATGCGGTGGTTGCACTGAGTGATGCTGTGGTTGAGCTGAGTGGTGCTGTGGTAGTGCTGAGTGGTGCTGTGGTGGTGCTGAGTGGTGCTGTGGTGGTGCTGAAGGATGCTGTGGTGGTGCTGAGTGGTGCTGTAGTGGTGCTGAGTGATGCTGTGGTGGTGCTGAGTGATGCTGTGGTGGTGCTGAGTGATGCTGTGGTGGTGCTGAGTGATGCTGTGAAGGTGCTGAGTGGTGCTGTGGTGGTGCTGAGTATTGCTGTGGTGGTGCTGAGTGATAATGTGGTGGTGCTGTGGTAGTGCTGAGTGGTGCTGTGGTGGCGCTGAATGATGCTGTGGTGGTACAGAGTGGTGCTGAGTGATAATGTGGTGGTGCTGAGTGATAATGTGGTGGTGCTGAGTGGTGCTGTGGTGGTGATGTTGTGGTGGTGCTGAGTGATGTTGTGGTGGTGCTTAGTGGTGCTGTGGTGGTGCTTAGTGGTGCTGTGGTGGTGCTGAGTGGTGCTGTGGTGGTGCTGAGTGGTGCTGTGGTGGTGCTGAGTGGTGCTGTGGTGGTGCTGAGTGATAATGTGGTGGTGCTGAGTGATAATGTGGTGGTGCTGAGTGGTGCTTTGGTGGTGCTGAATGATAATGTGGTGGTGCTGAGTGATAATGTGGTGGTGCTGAGTGATAATGTGGTGGTGCTGAGTGATGCTGGGGTAGCGCTTAGTGATGATGTGGTGATGCAGAGGGCAGAAAGTCACAACAAACGAGTCTAACAGAGGGCAGAAGGGCAGAAAAACAAGGGAAAAATGAGTCTAACAGACTTAGATGTATTGATATTACAAATAACAATGGCTTTTAATTTTTTTAAATAATTAATACTTAAATAATTTATTTAATTTGTAATGGCAATAGCCTAAACATTTGTAAATAACTTTTGTGAAGATTATGTTCAGTATTTTTTATTGTGACGAAAATCCAAACACAGAAGTGAAATATTAACATCTTTTTGTGATTTGTAATAAAGTTTGGAAGCTTGAAAACAGCTTGAAACATTGAAAGAACATATTTGAACCAGTGATGCTGTGGTGGTGCTGAGTGATGCTGTGGTTGCGCTCAGTGATGATGTGGTTGTGCTGAGTGATGCCGTGGTTGCGGCGAGAGGAGAGTGGTGAGAGGGGAGAGTGGTGAGAGGGGTGAGAGGGGAGGGTGAGGAGAGAGAGGAGAGGGGAGCGGGACGAGAGGAGAGAGGTAAGAGGATAGAGAGTAGATAGGAGAAGAGAGGTGAGAGAGAATAAGAGAGGGGAGAGAGGAGAGTAAGGAGAGGGGAGAGTGAGGAGAGGGTTGAGTGAGGAGAGGGTTGAGTGAGGAGAGGGTTGAGTGAGGAGAGGGGAGAGTGAGGAGAGGGGAGATAGAGAGGAGAGAGGGGAGTGAGGGTAGAGAAGAGACAGGGTAGTGAGGAGAGAGGGAAGTGGGGAGAGAGGGAAAAGAGAGGGAGGAGAGAGAGGAATTGGAGAGTGAGGAGAGGGGAGAGTGAGGAGAGGGGAGGGGGAGGGGAGAGGGGAGTGAGGGGGAGAGAGGGGAGAGTGGTGAGAGGAGAGTGGTGAGAGGGGAGAGTGGGTATAGTGAGGATAGTGAGGAGAGGGGAGATTGAGGTGAGAGGGGGGTGAGAGAGGGAGTGGAGAGTGGTGAGATTAAGGACAGCTATTCAGAGAAAATGTTTTAGGCAGATTACTTCTACCGCAAAGTATATTCTTGCAATCTACTAGAAACATAAATTAGTTGATTCGCTTGTACATTGACAAACCTTATATCGGGTTAAATAGAGACCCGGGTGAGAGGGCGGAGCAGGCATTAACATTTTTGCAAAGTCCTCCTCCCAAGTGCTTGCTCTGCTGGTTTATGATAATAGCTGGGATGAATTAAGGAACCTGTTTTATTCAACCTGCTGCTACAAAACGCATATCTCACTAAACAGCATTAGTGGGCAGCCGAGAATGGCGTGTGCTTTATTTAAAGCCCTTGTACCTGTGGATTTCTCAGGTTGAATTAGTATGAAAAGTTCACTGCCAGTCTTTCACCGCAAGAGGGCAGCAGAGACTGGACTAAATATCAAATGAAATGTTCACCAAATGAAACTAACTCCATGTTTAAACATTTTAAGCCCCATTGGTGAAACATTGCACTAATGCACATGTGTGAGAGGCGCGTGTGAGGTAGCAGAGATACACAAAGCGAAAAACGTCTAAATGCTGTATGGGTAAGTCATGCAAAATTAGTAGAACTTTACTGGTAGGTGACATCAGGTGAGTTCGTGCCATGGGTATGATTGCATGTACATATTATACAAGTGCCCAGTAAAAGTTCAAAGGGCAATGTCATAAGAGTGAAACTGAGCTCATACACAGTTATAACTTCGCAGCTTTTATGCATTTCTCACACTTATCAGTACATACAAGACTTTGAAATATCCACTGTAAGAAGACATCGACTTCCATATTATTGACAAATTAAACAGAAGAGGAGCAGGAATATCAGCACTCTCCTGTGACGTATGCCTTGTCGGGAAGAGGGGCCGGACATGTCATTAAAAGAAATATAGGAAAGGGGGCAGGGGTAATAATATTGACACAAGTTTAAAAAGTGAATTATGAGGAATACATACGCCTGTGTTAAGAAGCGGGCAGAGGTCAGACATGCTGAGCAAAATCCGGGCCTTCAAGAGGTATATATTTACTAAGGATTGCGTGGGTGCTGGCTGGTGCTTTGGTAAATATACCCTTAAGTGCAAACTGCGAGGCACTGGCTGTAGTGTCTAGCTGGAGAGACGAAAACATGAACTCAGCGTGGTGTTGAGTACAACAGAGTGGGGAGTTGATCTGTTACTAGCAAATAGGACTGAGAGGGAAGAAAGGGGGAAAGACAGAAATAAAGCTTGATAGGAAGAAGTGAAGTGTGAACGGCTGAGAAGAGGAAAAGAAGGCAGAAGGCTAATGGGAGGAAAGGAGAGAGAAGGACCGAGGAAGAAAACTGAAGGAGACAGAGGGAAGGAAACGAGTAAATTCTGAACTAGGAACAGAGCATTAGAAAAATAAAGCAGCAAAAAAAAACAAGAACGAAAGACAGGCCAAAGCAGGGTGAAGGATTAGAGCATGAAACAAAAGGCGAGTGTGTTATGTAGTGCTTTTTGAAGATAAGGATGAAGGGTGGGGAAATGCTTCAAGGCAGCGCTGGGAGGGGGGCTGGGCACGAAGGAAGGAGAAATGCGAGTCACGGCCTGGCGGCCGTGAAGTGTGAAGCAGTGGGCGGGGAAGCAGATCCATTTGAAGCTCTCGGAGGCAGGAGCAAATGTTAAGGGGAGGAGAAATGCTGCTGGAAGGCTCGGGCAAGCTCGTGCACGAGGACGTGCACTTCTAGAAATCCGCTGGTTTCGCTTTTTGGTTTCACCCCAATAGGTCTCTCTACAAGACCTAATAATAGTGTGCTAATGAATGGAGAAGATTTTGAACCCTTCAACTCCCATAATGCTTACTCACTGTCTCATTCAAGCTGCCCCAATGGGGGCGTGTCATCATGCATACGTAATGAAGGAGATTGTTCGCCAAAGCACGCACCTTATGTTGGGCCTCTGAAGAAGAGAACACTCGAAATGTATCAGGCTGCTTTAAATTTACTGGCATGCTGAACTGTGTCCGTACCTTTTCATTAAAGGCTGGTAACCTTTCATCCCAGCTTGTGTGCATCTCAAGTGGGCGACCATCGTTTGTGCATATATATATATATATAATCCTCCAAAGATTGCAGGTACGGCGCGCAGCTCCAGACCGAGAGGGCGTGTCACAAAACCAGTACCTGCGAACTGGTGAAACATAGCATCTAGACTCCCTCTTGGTCAAGAAAGAGAGTGACACAGCTCCGGGGGAATAAGTGCAGATTTATTGATTTTCTTGCGCAAGTCCCTGAAACGCTGGGCAGACGCGTTTCAGCCATCCATTGGCCTCATCAGTGCCCGTTTCAGCTGCCTTCTCGTTGTTTGCAGGGGTCCATTATGGCGATGTTTTAACCTGTGACCACTCTTGATCATGTGATCACTGACCCCACCTTTTGCCTCACAGGTGTGAGACATGTTGCGCTCTTCCACAGTCCTGCTGCATGCTGGGCGTTGAAGTCCTTCGTCAGAGCCCATACAGTGAAGGGGTTTCTGAAACATCAAGTGGTGCTTCCAAAATTATTTGGCCGATGACTTCTCGCCTTTCTGCAGCTGGATTTGCAGGTAAACCTTTGGAGGATTGTGTGAATGCGCGTCGCCCCCCCGGCGTTGGATTTCCACTTGGAGGCGATTTAACGCATGGGGAGAGAGGAGGCAAACGCGGTGTTTGCCTGATAAGGGGGACAAAGGACAGGTTTACCTGCAAATCCAGCTGCAGAAAGGCGAGAAGTCATCGGCCAAATAATTTTGGAAGCACCACTTGATGTTTCAGAAACCCCTTCACTGTATGGGCTCTGACGAATGACTTCAACGCCCAGCATGCAGCAGGACTGTGGAAGAGCGCAACATGTCTCACACCTGTGAGGCAAAAGGTGGGGTCAGTGATCACATGATCAAGAGTGGTCACAGGTTAAAACATCGCCATAATGGACCCCTGCAAACAACGAGAAGGCAGCTGAAACGGGCACTGATGAGGCCAATGGATGGCTGAAACGCGTCTGCCCAGCGTTTCAGGGACTTGCGCAAGAAAATCAATAAATCTGCACTTATTCCCCCGGAGCTGTGTCACTCTCTTTCTTGACCAAGAGGGAGTCTAGATGCTATATATATATATGCACTGGGGTTCACTCAAATTGAAATGGATTAGTTTATGTTCCATCTTGAGTTTAACACACAGCACTATGGTGTTATCAGCACATTTAGAATATTTTGACATAGAGATCTACCAGACGGGGTGTTAATCTGGGAGAGTAACAGGGCTGCCATCACTTCTTGATGTCCCTTACAAATCATTTAGGATAAACAGGGTTGCCATCATTTAAAGATGTCCCTGCAGGATTGATAACAGTATTTTTTGGTCTTTAAGGTCCTTGTATTTATATTGCGATTTTGCACAGAGTATATATGTTTACAGATTTTGTCTCTTTTAACGTGTATATAGGATATAACATTTTTATGACATAACAATTAATTTTGTATGGAAAGTTTTTAAGTATTTATACTTTTATAACTAAAAATGCCTATTTTGCACAGGATGTAAAGATCTATAATTTGCACAATTCAGCACTTTGCACTTTGCACTTTATATGAGAGACTGTTTTAGACCATAAACATGCATTTATGCAGATACAATCCTGTGTTACATTATCCATTGTGTAAATGAATTACCAAATTGACTGTTGGGCATTCAAAACAACATTGCAGCCTCACTCTAGAAGATGTATAACACAAACCGTAATAGTAACTCTTCTATGTTTTTTACTATCACATGGTGTGCACTAGCAATTTAAAAAACCAGGCATGTAGGGTAATTTGTGACTGTGAACAAGGGCAACTGCCCGAAACGCGTCAGTCTCGTATGCTGCCTCTGCCTTAAGAAAATAAAAAGAACTTGCCTTGACTTTGGGACTCGTGTCGTTTTCTGGGTCTGGGGCTCCAGATTTCAGTCTTCGTGCTTTGCCTGCATATATATATATATATATATATATATATATATATATATATATATATATATATATATATATATATATATATATATATATATATATATATATATATATATATATATATATATATATATACTCACACCTCACACACACACACACATTCCTACAGTCTTTACAACATACATTAAATTAATCTCTGATTACTTGCAGGCTGGTAGTACTAGATTAACCCACATAAAGTGAACACAATAAAAGGAAAGGGTATACAGATAACAAAACACAATCTAACAGTAAAACTGACCGGTGCCAGATTTTTAGAAACGTCTTTATTTGCACTTAACTTGATCCGTATTACTTTCAAAATCCCAATTTGAGGTGGGCATAGGTGGATGTGAAGGAGGCAACCTTCTGTTTCAGGACATGGGACCAAACCAATTACTTAATAATCCCTCCTGGATATTTCAAGGGCAGTAGAAGCCAATGTTCAGAATTTTACTTGGCAGATGTAGTCATGGGAGACTATATCATTTTGAACAATTTCCGATAGCAAGGGTGCTAATGTACTATTTCGCAGGAGGAAGGTGAACCAGGGCTGACGGGATTTTAGGGTTCAGGGAAGCATTAAAGTGTAGTAAGAGCTTTTTAGGGTTCACAGATTGGTATTGCTAAGAGGTGGTTAAGTTTCTTAGGGTCCAGGGATGTATTGCATTATGTTATATTAAGGGGTGTGTAGGGTTCAGGGAAGGGTATTATTAATGGGTAGTAAGGAATATAGGAAAGTGTATTATCATGTGGTGTGGTTTTGAGACCTCCATGTAATAATGTCCCAAACTCTATCAATTTTCAGTAAGGTTTCTTTAATGCACCCCTTAGCTCAGTCCTGGGTAGCTGTGGCAAAGAGCAGACAGGCTTAATAAAAAGAAAGTGTAAAGCAGTTAGAAGTAACAAAACAACAGGTAAGTAAGAAACATGACCCAATAAAGACCCTGCGCCAATTTATAAAAGTAGAGTGTATTTCTAGCATCACATGGACATTAAAATGACAAACATCTTTTGAGGGGAACTGGAGATACAATTTTGTCAAATGTAAGTAAAATGACTTGTTATTTTAGTCTTTTAGATGGAATAAATCTATGCAAAGGGATTGTACCCAATGGGCTAAAATGTCTGTTATAATTCTCTTGGACTAGCCACAACGGGTTTTGGGCCAGTCACAGGGACCACTCAGGTCTGGCAAGAAGCTGGAATTCACTGAGAAGCAACTTTCTTCTTCCTGCCTTCCCTTCCAGAGGTGCACCTGTTTAAAGATGTGAGGCTGAGCCTAAATTTCCAGAAATAACTCTAAAAACAGTCTCAGCACATACTTGTGTCTTTCTTAGCAAATATCTCCAGGTGCTGCAGTATAAAGCCAGGTGAACAGAGGCCTTGCATGAGAGGCATGTTGCAGTAAGGGAACCTAACAAAGGGACAGCCAGGCAATTAATGATTCTGCTGAGCAACCTGTCATTCTGCATCATCATAAAACTGTGTGAGCACTGAGGAGAGCCTTGAAGCAAGGGTTCATGCAATGGACGCAGGGAACAGCCAATGGCAGGACAAGGTTCAGGTAATGGGCATAATGAAAGCAGCCCTGTGCTGATGGATTTGTTGCCACGCCTTTACTGCTTTTTCTAAGGGATATTTTGGTCTCCAACTCGTTTTTGGAAGCTTGTGGGTACATATGGACTTACTCATACCCAGAGCTCCCATGAAAATTTGATGTTTACGATCCCTTAAATTACTGCTCCATGGAGTGTTGCAGCTTGGGCTTTTCCCCTGCACACTTCAATAGCAAGGGAGACAGATTTGGGGGTGGTAGCCTTAAACCACTTTGTGAGTGTAGAAGCACTATGTATCAAAGTTAGTCCACTCTTTTGAATGTTTGATTTCCAGTTTCTGATTTGGCAATTCTAATCCCCAAATAGTCACATTTTTCTACCATTTGTAGGTTCGACCTCTTCATTGAAAACCCACCTCTGTAAGTTCTGTGGGGTTGAGTACCATAATCTTAGTGTTTGAGGTATTCACCTCTGAACCACAGATTTCACAGAATTCACTAGATTTGTTGAACAAGTTTTGAAGCCCATACAGTGTTCGAGAAAGTAGAAGGGCATTGTCTGCAAAAAGCAGAGCAAGTATAGAGCGTCAACCCAACCTAGGGGAGTCTTGGACACATTGACTTTGATATTTAACCACATCATTTATATACAATGAAAACAATGTTGGTGCAACTGCGTATCCTTGACACATCCCTCGCTTAACTGGTAAGCGATCGGTCAGTTTGCCACCCTGCCCCCACCTAACTTGAGCAAAGGTGTTATCAAGTAATCTGATGATTATGTTAAAGTGGGCCACAGGTTCAGTCTTGGGACAGGATCAAAGGCTGTCCTGAGGTCCACAAAAGCCATATATAGGTGGTCCTTGGCGAGCCTAAGATATTTTGAAACAATAAGGTCAAAATGAAAGATTTGGTACATTGTGCTCACCTTGGAGTGGAAGCCTTCCTGTAAAGAGAACAGACTGGAGGCCTTTTTATTCCAATGTAGTAGTCTAACCAAAACTTGCAACAGACCACCTTCTGAAGGTTATCAATAAGTCTGATGGCCCGATAATTGTTTGGTACTGCTCTGTCTCCCTTTTTAGGTCTCGCCTAGTGATGCAGCGCATGCGCTGCTCGTTTGCAAAACTATTTTCGTCGATTTTGCTGTGGAAGTGGGGTGTAAGCTCCACCCATGCTTGTCAATGGCGTGCGTCAAAAATGCATGCTTTTGATTGGAAAGGAGGCATGTTTGTTCCCTCCCTGTCTCCTGTTTGCCATACCTGTCCGGACAGGAGATGTGCACGTATACAGCGTCTCTTTTGCTTGCAGCTATTCAGCACAACGCGCGCCTGGCGCGCTTTCACTTTCTTTTGTGTGGTATTCTGTCATCCTGAGTTTCGCTGGCTCGCGGCTTTTCAGCACAGTGCGCGCATGGCGCGCTTTCACTTTCCCTCCCTCCCTCCCCCGTCGGGCCACTCCTTCTTCCATTCTGTACCAGTGCTTGTCTGAGCCCGGCGTGGCTATGGACGGACGCTGCACGGTTATCAATAAGACTGATGGACGGAAAGTTGTTTGGTACTGCTCTGCCTCCCCTTTTAGGTCTCGTCTAGCGAAGCAGCGCATGCGCTGCCCGCTTGCGAGACTATTGTCGTCGGTTTTGCTTTGGAAGCGGGGTGGAAGCTCCACCCATGCTTGTTATTGGCGCGTGTCAAAAATGCACGCTTTTGATTGGAAGGGAGGCATGTTTGTTCCCTCCCTGTCTCCTGTTTGCCGTGCCTGCCCGGACAGTAGATGTGTACGCATAAGGCATCTCTTTTGCTCACGATGTTTCAGCACAACACGCGCATGGTGCGCTTTCACTTTCTTTTGTGTGGTATTCTCTCATCCTGAGTTTCGCGGGTTTCCGGCGTTTCAGCACAATGCGCGCGTGGCGTGCTTTCACTTTCCCTCCCTCCCCCGTTGGGCCCCTCCTTCTTCCATTGTGTGTCAGTGCTGGTCAGAGCACTGCGTGGCTATGGACGGACGCTGTATGGGTTTCAAGCTGCTGCCGGAAGTGTACCCGGCTGGCGGGAGGATGCTGACTAGGAAAACTGTCCAGGAGTGGTTTTCTACAATTTCCATGTTCATTTCGCTCCTTTTCAGCACATCACGCCTATTCCATCTTTTTAAAGTGCCTTTTCAGGTTAACTCACGCAATAGTTCTGGCTGGTTCTGACTGGGACTCTGTTACAAGAGGTGTGCAGTTCACACTCTCAATGATGGTCTATATTGATGACAATCAGGTTAGAGGCTAGAGTTCACAGAGGCTGAGAGCAGGTTTTGGGTTAGGTGAGTTTCCCTAGCCGCCAGCTTTGGCGTCAGTGTCACTCTGATTAGTGAGCAATAAAGTGATGGAAAGAAATGCTTGAATTGATGTAACCACAGACATCCCAATTGGGTAATATTCCACTCCATTGTTTTAGCTTGTTTTAAACAAGATTAACAAACAAAACAGCAAGTATTCCCAGGGAAGTCTCGGGGTGAAGTGTGATTCAAGAACTTTCCCCACCCGCCTCCCAGGCGGCCTTAGGATTTTGAAAGTAAGAAGCCTTGAACCTGAATTCTGTGGCTCTTTTCCCAAGCCATCTGTTAGTTAAGTTAAGAAAGATTTCTCTAGTGCTGTATTGCTAGAAGTATTGACTAACAGCGCTGTTGGTTTCTGGTACTTGCACTTCCTAAGAGGTGAGGATCAAGCTATTTCGGTCTGTCCTTTGTAAGCTCGATCATGGCTTTAAGAGGCCCAGGGCTCTCTGGGTCTCAGACTCGGTAATAGCTAAAAACGGGCATTGAAAAGGGCCCCTATCAGGCTATCTGATTAATCCTTCGTTGTTTTTAAAAAAAACAAAAAAAAATTATTGGCAACACGAGAAAATAAAACAAGAGGAGAGGCATTACAGCATTAGTAATATCACATCAGCAAGACATAGTTTAGACTAGATCAGAATTAGGCGTCAAATCATATAGCAACATCACACATCAATATAACAAGATACATTTTTAACCATTGCTTTCTTTAGGCTTTAACATTCTGTGCTCAAAAGAAAATACTACTAGATTTAAGTTAAAAAAAAAAGTTCCCCGAATTTTGTCCAATTTCATCATTGATCGAACTCCTCTTATTTTGGCTAATGAGGACTCCATGGTATAAATTTCATTAACAAGTGACCACCATTCCATAATATGTGGTGGCTTTGAAGCTATCCATGCCCTAGCTATAACCAATCTAGCACACGAGAGTAAAATGATTATTAAATCTTTATGTGGACAATTTGATATTTGTATACCCAGTAGTTCCGTCGTTACTGATGGGGAGGAGAAAGTCACTTGTTTTTGATTTAAATAATCTTCAAATCCAGACCAGAACTCAGATAGTAATGGGCATGAAAAAAGCATGTGTTCAAGGTCTGCTGCCACCAGACCACATTTAGGACACTTAGGGGGTCATTAGGATGACGGGCTGACTTTGTCCGCCCGCCAAGCTTGCCGGTATGCGGGACCGCCCGCCATAAGGGCGGCGGTCCCGGGGGTGGTATGGTGGTATTAGGATGTGCCCGCCACAGTGGCGGGCACATCCTGCATGTAAAGAGCATTGTGGCGGGTGGTGCTCTCAGCACCGCCCGCCACAATGCTTAAAAAACACTTTAACATTTGCATAATCAAAGCGGCAGGCAAATGCAGGGGTGGTACCACAGGTACCCCCCCCGTGTGCACCCCCCTACTCTCCTTCACTCTGGGGGCCCGCACAGGGCCCCCAGAGTGCAGTCCGCCTGCCTTTCCAAGGCGGCATTGCCACCACGGAAAGGCATTGCCAAAAGCACTTCATAATATGGCTGGCGGTGTCTGATAGACACCGCCACCATATTATTCCTTTTCCGCCCTGGCCGCAAGGCGACCGGGCGGAAAAGTGGCGGGCGGTGTTTTACTCCGCTGCGGTCCCCCCCCGCCATTGTAATATGGCGGGGGGAATTCAGGGAAGGATGTCGGGCGGGGCCCCTTAGTACGGTCACTTGTTAAATTATTTTGGGACCATTTTGAGATTCTTTGCGTGCTATAATATAGATGACATATTGTTTTGTATAATTGAAGCCTTAGGCTAGAGGATTGTATCACATTTTTAATACTGCAAAGGGAAGTAGAAATATTATGAGCAGTTATATTAGCACCCAAACTTGTAGTCCATTTCAGCGCAAGCTTTGGACAATCATCAACTTTATAATGATTAAGGCACTTGTAACCTTCAGTTATTAGAGATTTCGTCTTCTCTGAATATGAACAAGACCACATATCCGAGCCTGATACTTCTCTCAAATTAATTTTGCATATCAGAAAGTCTCGAATTTGCATGTATTTAAACCGCATATGTTCGGGCAGCTTATAAACAAGTTTAAGTGTCTCAAAATCTAAAAAACCCAACGCACCTGTGACGGGGCGAGTATGCCTGGGGAAGAACTAAACACTGACTGGTGGTCCACCACTCCCCTGTTACCCACTTCCTTTGCTTCCCAACAGCCGCCTGACGCCCCCTTGGAACGAGGAGCCGGAATCATGCTGGCCGAGCGAGACTGTGTGCAGCGGACCCTTTAATTATGAGGCATGTGCCGACTTTGCCCCACCCCTCTACAGACAGGAGGGAACTTTAAAAGGGAGATCAGCCCCGGAAGTAGCGGACGGCGTTTCCCAGGCGGCGAAAGGTGAATTGAGTGCGGAGTACGGAGAGGAGTCGGGAGAAAGAGAACTGAGACGAGAGACAGAGAGCGGAGAAGCTGACCCGAAGCCAGGAGGCCACCGGTTTCACGCTTCGCCCCACCACGCTCCCACGGGAGGGGCGTGGCTCCAACAGGTATGGGGCTGAGTGGCGGGTTGGGTGTGACGCCGAGTCCAGCCTCCTGAGTGATTGTATAGTCCCGTGTACAGCTCCCCATCTGAAAAACCCTCCCTACACGAGCACCTTCATCACGGCGTGTACATATTGCACTACTTCACCGGTTTCCCTCACCCCCGATCCCCCCGACTTGTATGGTCTCTTTCTGCGATCTGACACGGTCTCTCTCTCTTCCTCTTTCAACACGCCCTGGAGTCGGAGAGAACCAGAGACAAACCCTGAAAGGAGTCCTCCCTGAAGCAAGCTGGATTCTTCGCGGAAGACACCCTTTGACCACGCAGCGTTTGCCCGAGAAAGAATCACCAGTCGACTGAGTCGACAAAGACGTTGTTATATCAAAATAAATCCTTCGTTAAAACCTCTACTGAAAGATTCGGTCTCTCACTTGACGCCCTCCTCCTTAGCAACCCCGGTGGAAACCGACCCCAGCCTAGGCAACCCCCCTACCCTGGGACAGCACCGTAGAAATCCCCAGAGTATTTATACCAAGATTAGCCCATGCGCTCCCTGCTCCGTCGCTAAAGATTCCTGGTAGTCCCGGATTATCCCACAACAATAATTTGGAATGAAAAAAGGAAGTCCTTCCAATGATAGAGATTGAATTCCATATTCTAACCACCTCCCTTGCCGTCTTGAACTTGACCCTTTTAAAATAATTTGGGTCATTTACTCTTCCTAGAAATTGATTAGAATCCATACCTAACATAAATTGATGAAAATAAAATTGATTGTTAGAGTTAAACTGACTACGGAGGCGACCAAAAAAGGTAGCTAAAAAATATAGTCTGAAATCTGGAAAATCAAGCCCACCTTTATTAAATGGAAGCTTAAGTAGAGAAACCCCCAAATGAAACTACTAAAGATCCCATCCAGTTTTAAAAAAACGAATTATTAACACATAAAGGGATTGACCTAAATAAATAAAGAAATTTTGGCAAAATCTTCATCTTAATAAGGTTAATCCGACCAATGAGGTTGAGTGGGATCTTATGCCATTTTTTTAAAAGAACTGATACTTCCTTCAATAAGACATCATAATTAAGTGCATTTATTTCCCCTAATTTGGATGCGATTCTCACACCTAAATATAGAGCAGTCTGACAAATACCTTGAACAGAGACCTGAGGTTTGTAGTTCATTATAACCTGAGTTTTGTTTAAATTTAATTTATAGCCAGAGATGGCTCCGAATTTGTTTGCTTCCTCCGTAATCCCTAATATAGCTTCTACTACATCTGTTGAATAAATAGCTAAATCATCAGCATATGCTGTAATTTTAAGGATATTTGGGCCAAACTTAAAAGGGACAATGCAAGATTGCGTCTGGAGAGCGTTTATAAATGGCTCCACATAGAGCGCAAATAATAAAGGTGACAGAGGACACCCTTGACGTGTACCCCTTAAAACTGAAAAATTAGGAGATAACATACCCGCATAGCCAATTTTCGCATTGGGGTGGTCATACAAAGCCTGTATCCACCTCAAGTATTTACCCTTGAAGCCATACTCAATCATTACCGCCCAAAGATAATCCTACCCACTCGATCAAAAGCTTTTTCAGCATCTAATAGTACCATACCGAGTGGAGTGGGATTAGTTGCCGCTACATCGAATGCTGTTATCGCCATATTTACGTGGGCTGTTGTGTCCCTACCTATCACAAAGCCGTGTTGTTGTGGATTAACTAATTTTGGCATAAGAGGAGCAAGTCGCATAGCAAGAACTTTGGCATATGCCTTTGCCTCCGTATTAATCAGTGAAATAGGTCTGTAAGACCCACATTCCATTGCAGGTTTGTTCTTTTTTTAGAAAAAACATGATGTTAGCGGTCTTCCATGAATAGGGAGCCTTGCCAGTTTCACCAATCAAGTTAATAACCGAACAAAAAAGAGGAAGCAATTCATCAATGCAAATTTTGTACAGTTCTATAGGAAGCATGTCCTCCCCTGCAGCCTTACCTGAGGGAAGAGAAGTGATCGCAAGTCTAAGCTCTGCAGTAGTAATCTTCTCCTCGAGTTGTTCCATACCTTCTATATCTGTATCTCTATTAACTACCATATTCTTACGAATATACGTTTGTATGCTTTCCTCCGTAGGGTGATTTTCAGGAGTATACAGTTTACTATAATAGTTAACAAATTGCTCCAATATTTGTGCAGATTGATTATAAATGACATTATTGGGTCCCTTAATAGACTTAATTACTGTGCTGGCCCTATCATCAGCAACTTTATATGCAAGAATCTTTCCTATTCTGTATCCACTCTCATATTGTGACAGTTTATATTTGTGAAGTTTAATGCTACTTCTCACTCTAAAAGAATTTTTAATAGCAGATCGAAGACCTACTAATTGAGCAACATTTTGCAAGCTTTGTGCCCCTTGTTGGAGGGTTTCCGCCAAGTGCTTTTCAAGTGACAGATTGTTAGATGTCATAACTTTGATCTCATTCCTTCGTTCTGCATTCTGTCACAAAATGAACTGCTGGGCGAATCCCCTAAT
Source organism: Lissotriton vulgaris (assembly GCF_964263255.1). Lineage (NCBI taxonomy): Eukaryota > Metazoa > Chordata > Amphibia > Caudata > Salamandridae > Lissotriton > Lissotriton vulgaris. The sequence continues at coordinate 1,765,947,684 of NC_141691.1, read as the reverse complement.
ACTCGCCTTACAGGCATCCGAAACGTAAAAGAGTGAAGTAGAGTTGATGTTAATTTCTATAAATTATTTGATGTGTTCCTTAAGTTGTAAGATAAATACTGAATCCACTAATAAATATCTAGGAAATGAAAATAGCCTTGGTTCCTGTATCCTTAGAGTAATGTTAAACACAAGAAGAATCGGGTTATGGTCGGAAGTGACCCTTGGGCAAATCTCCATAATGCTGGAATCTAAGATCTTATCAGATGCCCATGCCATGTCAATACGTGAGCATAATTTATGGGGTGCAGAATAGTGAGTATACCCAGCTAAGTTGGGATGTAAATTTCGTCAAATATCTTTTATATTATGCAAACGGGAAAGTTTTAATATAGCGGCTCGTGTCTTATGCATTTGTTGAGAAGCGCCCTGCCTCGTGGTATCCAGCTTATAATTCATTATACAATTAAAATCACTCATAAGTATAAGTTCCCCTTCCCAATCCAATAATTCGATATTTAACCAGTCAAACATAAGTGAATCATCAACATTAGGTCCGTATGCCACACACAATACATATATACAATTTTCCAAAATTATTTGTACAATTGCCCACCTACCCCCTTTATCAGAAGCAATTTTGATTACTTCTAGTCTTAATTGCCTTTTCTTAAGGATAGCCACCCCTCTAATAGAGGCATTTAATGTAGAACAAACCATTACCCCGTAGCCCAATTGCTCTCATAGTTTCCTGTCTTTATATAAGATGTGGGTCTCTGTTAATAGCACCAAATGGGGGCTATACATTTAAATTCCTCATATACTAATCGCCTCTTGGTCTTGCTATTAAGGCCTGCAACATTCCAAGCTAAACATCTAATTTGATACATTTCAAAAATATAAGTATATGGACATTTTCTGATCTTAGCATGTGTATTGACACTCCCCTATGTTCATCTTCCACAACTCTTATTCTCATGTTGTCATTTTCAACATTTATTTCCTTCTCCCTGATCCTGCCCCCCCATCCCTCCACCCATTTGCCCATTAGGGGGAAGCCCCCTCTATCTCCTGATGCCGTTGTTGGGGCAGCCTCGCAGAGAGGTAGCATTGAAGTCCCCTACAACCCTCTATAAAAAAAAACAACCACCGCAAACCAATAAGAGAAATACCTAACTAAAAAACGGAAGGAAAGAGGAGAAGAGAAAAATAGACTTCTATCAATCAAATTTTATTCTGCTAGGAAAGAGAGAAAAGAGAAAGGAAAGCAATAAGCTAATATAAGCAAACTTTTTCCAAAAAGAAAGATTCTCAACCACTTCACAAAAAGATTATTATCATATCTCATGTCAACTGTTTCTAAAGAGAACCACATAGCTTAAAATAATAACACATAGATTCTTTAGCCAAGTTTAGAAAGTACTGCCTCGGCTTCCTTAATATCAGTAAAATAATATGTATGACCAGCTTTAATTACTTTAAGACGAGCTGGTTCCTGAAGGTATACCTGCCCACCCGCAGATTTGAAAGGGTCAATGAGTTGACCCAACTTCCATCGCTTTTCCATTGTAGCCTTACTCAGGTCAGATCTAACAAAGAATGTTACATTTTCTGCTGTCACCGGAGAATTCGGTCTTACTTTAAAAGATACTGCCTGCCTAAGTAAGAAATTTCCAAAATAAATCAAAAAAGGGCGGGGAAATGTATTCTCTTTGTTTCTGTTGACTATTGGTTTTCGGTGTACTCTTTGGAGTTGTGAGTCCCAGTCCCAATCTTCCAAGTCTGGGAAAGCGCTTTGAAATAATTTTACTATGTATGCACGAGGATATGATCCTTCTGACCCCTCTGGTATGCCAAAAAGTCTGAGGTTTTGCCTCCTTTGTCTGTTCTCCATATCTTCGAGCTTATTTTGAAGGGTCTTAATCTCTGCTTCATGCTGGTCAGTTGAGGCCTCGGTACAAGCAGATAGTTCTTCAATGCCCTCCACTCTTTGTTTAAGCTCTTCGATTTCTTGTGCTATTCCTCAAAGCTTACTGGTCACTTCTAGTAGACAGTTCTGCATTTTATTGTTATCCTTCCTTAACTGCAAGAAGTGTTGCTGTACTTCCTGCCGATGTTCTGTTAAAGTTTTTAAGATCAGAGCAAGAGAGGAGGACTCTAGAACAGCTGAAGGCATCATGTGTGTTATGCTAGCCGTATCTTCTACAGCTGGAATTGAAGATATGGATGAAGTCGGTAAGCCTATTTCAGTTGCTGCTACTGTTGTTGTAGTTATTGTAGTTGTAGCATTATTAATTTCCAGTTGAGGTTTAGTCGCAGCTGTAGAAAATGCTTCAGACCCTGCTTGTGAGAGAGGGACTGTAGACGAAACCGGAGGAGGTAAAGTACCACTTGCACTCTTAGGGCAGACTTTCGGATGTTCCCCTTCCGTGGGGCTGCTGCCTGACAAACGCAATGCCATATTTTTTACCCCCTTAGATTGAATCCACTTTCGTAGAGAGCTCTCATCACTGATAGGCTTTCCACGCGTGTTTGAAGACGATATCGAAGTAGAGAGAACGGAAGGATTCACATTCTTTCCTTTCTTCAATTTATTTTTTGCCTTAGTTCTCCCCTTTTTGCGACCTAATTATTTAGCTGCGTCCGTGGAGGATCCAGTTAGATCTATCTCACCTTCTGCAAGTTCTTCATATTCGTCATTCAAGCACTCCTCAGCCCTCTCAGAGATAGTACTAGTACTTTTCTTCATACCGTCCATACCATCAGTCGCCTTTTCTGAGCCTTCAGAAGAGATTGCATTAAGGGCCTCTGGAGTAAGTTTTGCAAAAATGTCCCCAGACTCAGCAAATTGTGAATATTCTAGAGTTGTTTTTAAAGGCTCCATTTCTAATACTACTTCTTTTAAAGTTCCAGATTCGCTATTTGACGTAGCCTCGGCGCCCCTTATTTTCTCCTCCAAATTCTTCCTTGAGGCCAAATTATATTCATGCTCCGGCTCTTAATTCGGCTCCTGTTCCGTATTACTGGTCCCAATAGATACTGCATCTAGATCATTGCCAGCCCCTCCTCCGCTCTCATTTTCATTAACCACAACATTATAGTGTACCCCCTATGTACTGGGAGGAGATGCAATATTGTTGCCAGAGTTCTCTCATACAGCAACATTTTTCCTGATAGAAGTATTGCTCTCTGTATTTATTTTAGCAAGCAAGATCATATCTGGAGCAATAAAGAGTGGAGGGTGAATTAGCTGCTGCTTACCGAGCTGTGGACCCGATTTACCGAGCTTCCCTGGCCTCTCAGGGGCTGCAAACAACAGAGGAGCTGTTACAGCCCCCCGCCACTCTTCTTCCCGCTGCGGTGTCAGTCCCCTCAGCGGCCGCCGAGGTTTCCACCAAAGGTCCCCTACTGGCTGGGTGGATCTGGGGATGTTTTTTGGCGCCATACTGGTGGGAGCCGAGAGGGTTTGCTTCTGCGCAGCGCCTGGTGCGTTTAGTCCAAGTGCCATAGTAGAGAGTAAGAATGACCCCAGGCCAGAGTAGCCGAGCCATGAGCCAAACAACACACAGCGTCTCCGAGGGTCGGGCGCTCAACCACCTCCAGCCGTGCCGCCCACGCAGAAGCAGAAGCTGCAGCATCAATCAGCTGCTCGTAAAGTAAGTAAGATAATTCAATTTTTCTCCTCCTCCTCCTCCAGCTTATCTTCTTTTTTTAGCAATCTCCTCTGACCGCGAAAACTGCCATCAAAGGTATTATTCTTTAGTAGAATTGAGGGAGTAGGAAGACTTCATAAGAGCTACTGCTCTGTGGCGTCTTCAGCCCGCCATCTTGACTTCCCTCACTCTTCTCCTACATCCTTCGTTGTAATGGCAAAAACACTGATTCTTCTGAAGAAGGAATGTACGAACGGTGAGGGACTGTCAGTGATGTAAGTCCTGTTTATATTTCACATGTTGTACTTAATCTTGCATTATGCTAAGAGTGTTAACTATTTACAGAATGTCGTACTTCTGTAAAAAAAAACACACACACAAAAAAAAAAAATTGCAATGCAACAGGTCTCGCAATTGAAATTTTGAGCTATTGGCGTTGCAAACGACAATGCCTTTTACTTATGTGTTTAAAAAACCTGCAATAATAAAAGGCATTGTCATTGACAATACCAATAGGTCAAAGTTTAAAAAAATGCGAGACCTATTGCATTGCAAATGCTTGTTCTATAGAGGGATGATCTCGGCTCTGCACCAAGAATCAGGGCTTTTCTCTCCTGCCGATATCCCATTTGACAGTGTGTTTATGTAAGGGCCCCATATGGTGGCTGCAGAACAAAATAAATCGCCTGGGACTTTATCAGGGTCCGGTGTCTTCCCGGGTTGCATGGCCTGTATGGCTTGAAGGGGCACATGTATCAAGCTATTTTGCAATTGCAAACAGTGCGATTCGCAAAAATCGGTCGTTTGTAATTGCAAAATAACATTTCCTAATGCATGAAAGGTTTTTTTGATTCGCGATTTAGGGAATCACAATTTTTTAGGATTCCCTAAATTGCTAATTCAAATAGGAAATTGCAATTTGTGAATCCCTATTGCACATGCAAGAAGCCTTTCCTAAATGTGAGCTGTGCATTTAGGAAACACTAATCACCATTAACTTCAAGTTGATGGTAATAATGTGCATACTTTAAAAAATGCACAAAAATGAATTTTTTAAAGTGCCATGTAGCGCACACATGCCCCTAGAGCATGTATGTGCTTTACATGGGCACACTTTCTTTTTTTTGGGGTGTTTCAGGGGGGCCTCAGGCCCCCGGCACCCTTGGCTTTCCATTCACTAATTGCGATTACCAATTTGGTAATCGCAAATTAGCAAATGCAAAACCATTCATTCCTATGGGCCTTTCAGCCCATAGTCATCAGTGGAGTCATATTACCTAAAAGCAATTAGCTATTTACCGAATCGCTATTAGGTAATGTTAAGGAATTGCAAAATATTTTGCGATTCCTACATGCGATTCCAAAATAGCGATTCGGTAAAAATCCCTATTTTAGAATCGCAAAATGTATGTTTGATGCATCTGGCCCTAAGTGTTTCTTCAAGGGTGAAGTAGATCGGGTCATCAATAGAAACATTCCCCAAGTCCTGTGCTTTTGCCTTTTATGTTACTATTCCTGTACTAGTTTGGGTAATAGATTTCAGTACTATTGCAGTTGTATTGCTAGTTTTAAGGGACTATGGGATCTACGACTGCCATGTGCAAGTATGTGGCAACATGTCTGACGATCGTTCTTTTTCGTTACCTCAACCAGGGCTAACCAATTTGAGTTTATTTAATTCTGTTTGGTTGTTGTAACTGTATGTTTGTAGTTTGTGCGAGCAGCACACATTTTCTCTCAATGGCAGGACAAGGTTCAGGTAATGAGCATAATGAAAGCAGCCCTGTGCTGATGGCGCAGCTCCTTGATGCTCAGCCCATACCTTCAACCGACACTCCTCCCAAAACAAACACTCTCAACATTCTACGTGACCTCACACACTGGCGGAGCGGCAGGGACTTGGAACGCTGGGGCGGATACATTAAGTAACAAGTCCTTATTCTTCACAGCAGCATAGCTTCAGGGGGAGTGTTTGGGGTGTTACACCCCCCTAAAACGTTGGGGGCTTATTTACAAGCCCCTTGTGCCACCGGTGTGTTACCTTTAACATGAAAAAAGTGACGTATCTGCGGCTCAAGGGGCTTGTAAATAAGCCCTGTATTCTGTAGTAAATAGTTGGATACAAGGGCTTTCAGTTGGGTATGATGCAGTGTCTGTCGGATTTCACCTGGGATTTTTACATGCCCACACTGACAAAACACACACACACACACACCGCCACACATACACACACACACACCGCCACACACACACACACACACACACACACACACACGCACACGCACACACACACACTCCTCTCTGTTTTGAAGGCCTTACATTTTTTTCCGTTTGAAGTGTTGTTTTCAGTGTCCCTAACAATTCGCCCTCCTCTCTCTCTTTCTTTCTCTCTCTCTCTTTCTTTCTCTCTCGTGTGGTAAATATTTAATTACCGTCCTAATTTCTATGCAGGTAAGTACTAAAAACAAAATAACTCAATCGGAAAGAAAGACGCAGAGTCCGTGGTGTTAGAGTTCTTAGGGGTTTTATTCCTTAAAAAGGAATGGTTCTTGAACCGGATATCGGGTTCCTGACACCACTGGGGTTCAGGAAGGGATAGAGCAATGCTTTATTGACAATACATAACTTTTATACTCAAATCATATAATGGAAACCAATACAGTAGGCGTAACAGCTGAGAGAAACGAGATAAAAGCACACACGTGTTAGCAATACGTAATCAGAAGGCGTGAACTAGGCGTGAACATAGAGGTGTGTGCTAGAAACGTCACATGAAAGTGTCACAAGTGGGTGGGTACATAGCAGAATCTTGCAATGTCAACAGAAATGTGAGATCTGGATGCGCGCGCAGCTGCATGACGTGTGATTGACGTGGAGCTGGAGGGTGCAGGGGACTTGACATTTACACTAGAGGAAAGAGACAGAAGTCTGGCATGTCAGATCAACTCGTTCCTATATCATATCTGATATCTGATGTTTGGGAACCATATTATCTAGAGGGAAAGGTCTCTTGGGCAGAGGCTATTCTATACTGACTGTGAGTGCGTGTATAAGCGTCTACGTGTCTGCATGAGATGCGAGGGGGCATGGGCCTACCATGGTAACAGGAGCTATGAATTACTTGCACGGAGACAGTGAGGCCGGGCCCTTTGCTCTGCAGCTGGAAGGATGTTTACTTGAACTAGTAGGCAGGAATGTATTTTTTGAGGAGCGGAGCAGATAATTCGAAGGTTGAATACAGTCTTGGCAGGCAACAGGCTGAGATAAGCGCCGTTAGCCGCGCAGGGAGTAAGGCAGAGGTCACGGGTACAGAGGCAGACCCAGGCTGAGGCATTCAGAGTCAGAAGGCAGGAAAAGGCTCGATGGCAGAATTCAGGGCCTACTTCGCCAGAGCTGAAAAACGTGTAAAGTACACCACAAAAAGACGTTGGCAAGGCATACTTAGGAACGGAATATTCAACCCGTTCAGGGTGGATCTGAAAGAGGACATGTTAACGTTGGACGCAAATGTATTTGCGTCTTCATAGCTGTCACAGGAGGGAAGTTACATGCACTTTAAGCTCGTACATGGAGACGGTGGGGTACACGTTAGGGAACATTTCTTGACCATAAAATTTATATTTCCTCATTCCCTCCTTGTTCCCTACGGACCCTTCATGATATATCGATCCTCATGAATCGATCAGTCTGTTCATGTAACATCATTTGCTCTTCTTTCTTCTTTTCGCGTTTTGAGTGGAAACTTGAATGCGGAATACATGATGTGGCGCACAGACCACAAATCGCTGGCCCACATTGTAGGCACAGGCAGCAACTGAATACTATGAGAAGGGCAATGCCTAGGAAGGATAGGATCTTCCATCCCCAAGCGGTCAACGTTGTCCAGAACCAACCGGACCAAGTCCAGGTGCCTGGATTCTGATGTATCAAACTTGCAATTTTATGAAGACGTGTGATAGCTTTATATACTGTTGGCGCGTTTTCTGGAATGAAAACACAGCAACTCGACCCAATGACCTTACAGGCTCCGCCCCTATCTGCTAGGATGACGTCAATAACAAGACGGTTTTGAAGAACAACAACCCGCATGGCAGATTGCTCCTCTGTTAAGTTGCCTAGAGCGGAAGTAGTTTCATTCACTACTGCTTCGAGGGTTCTAGTTAATTTTCGTATCAGTTTACTATTAAAGACAGTACCTAAGTAGGGGAAGAAACCTTTATTGAAGTCTGTGTATTGCTCCCATGCCGTTTCAGTATAGTCAACAATCGGGAGATCTCTTCGGAGTCTATTCGTTACTAGATTTGTATTTCTGTGATAATCAGGAGGTGCTAGGAAAACAGGTGGCAGAAGGAATGCACTGTAACAGGTACCATCCCAATCTGGAGGTAAGCGTATGTATGCGGTATGGCCACAAACAAAGTAGGAATGACGAGTAGCTCTAAATGTAGACTTGCCTTGATCACTGAATTCGACCACAGTAGTACATTTACTATGACCTAAGTGTACTGAACGCTTCTTTCTGACACATAAGTCACCCGTGACTGGTAATACTGACATAGCAGGGAGAACTGGTGCAGCTTCGGATTCAACAGTAAGAATCATGAGGTTAATTGTATAATTACCTAATCCATATACTTCATTCTCTAGATCAGTTCCTGTCCTAGTGGGAAGTCCCTTCTTGTCAGGGTAACAGGCTTTAAGCAGAACTAAGTTCAGGTTTCCCCAAACCCAATTTCCTTCGAAAACAGCAATATCAGAGTCTAAAGAATTAATTAATCTAAACCATGCTCCACATGAGCCATTGTGAGTGAACGGGTATGGAAAGAGAGGCAGAACTCCCTTGTATTTCTGATAGGGAGGGAGTCGGCCACATATCCAACAGTTTGTAGCATTATTAGTCTGATGGGAGTGATGTAACATACTAATGAATGTGTTGTTGCGCAGCGCAAGTCTGTAAGATAACTCGTGTGGGGGTAATTCACTAAAAGAATGTTCGGCAGTGACATTGTAAGCAGATTGGGCACGCTTGAAGATAGGGTAATATATATGCAACAATATACTGGCAGCAATAATCAGAAGGCTTAGAAAAAACATAACCAATAATGTCACTATACAGTGACTACGAAGTGATTTACAATATGCACGTTTCTTGAGTTGTCTCTCTCTCTCTCTATCTCGGTCTAGGGGATACATGTCAGAAACTAATTTAACCGATTCACCTAGGGGAGGACTTAAACAATTAAACTGTCTGACTTGCTAGACCGTAACTTGGATTTATACTCCTCTTGCGGAGTTTTCTCTCTCTTGGAAACTTCAAAGTCACTAGAATCGGGGCAGTCCTTTGAGGGGGTGGAAGAGTCAGTGTCTGGCAACAGTTCATTACACTTTTTAATATGACTCGTATGGATCCACCCCTTTCGGCCCTCCACCTTGATTGCAGTCCTCGTGGTCAGAAGGACGAGCTTCGGCTCCTGCCAACGGGGCTCCAGCGGACTCCTCCTATCGAAATTTCGTATCAGGACAGTATCACCAGGACGGACATCGTGTGGCTTCACATCAGTGTTGTCGGGAAAGGCTGCGGCAACCTGTGAACGACATGATTGGAGTGCAGACATCAAGGAGGCAAGGTAATCTGTCAGCATATTACAGTCAACATCGGTTATTTTCTTAGGCATGGGCGTCCCCCACATATTTGGTGGCCGGCCAAAGACCACCTCATACGGGGATAGTCCTGATCTCGAATGGGGGACCATTCTCATGTAGAATAGTGCAACTGGCAGGGCGACTATCCAGTCGACCCCTTTCTCTTTGCATATTTTCGCAAGGCGTGTTTTCAATGTCTGATTGTGCCTTTCTACAAGGCCAGCTGCCTCGGGATGTCGGACGCAATGGAATTTCCACTGGTATCCTAGCAGAAGTGAAACCTGCTTCATGAGCTCGGATGAGAATGGCTGTCCGTTATCTGAGTACACGATACGAGGCAAGCCGTACCGTGGGAAGAATTCTCGAACCAGCTGCTTGGCAGTGGTCGGGGCAGTGTAATCTGGGACTGGATATGCTTCGGTCCAACGGGAAAGTGCACAAACAACAACGAGGACGTACTTGAATCCTCGACAACGGTCCATCTGGATATAATCCATCTGGAGGACTTCAAAAGGGTGATCGGGAGGATGAAATCCACCTTGCTCTACAGGGACGCTTTTACCTGGATTGAACTGACAACAGATCATGCAAGTACGCACTTTCTGTTTTGCTGCTGCTCGTAAATGTTTGTTGTACCAGAGATTCTGTAAACTGTCTAACATAGCTTTTTCTCCTAGGTGTGCTGGACTATGTGCTGTATTTATTATGACTTGAACCATAGAGTCGGGGAGAAACCATGTAGATTTTCCCTTCGTCATCCATCCCTGATCTGTCTGGATCCCTCCTTAGCAGTCCATTTCTTGATTTCATCTGGAGTAGCATGTGTCTGAATATCGATTACATCTAGTGTGGGATCCCTAACTGTCATACAATGTGTCGGCACTATTGTCTTTGTCACATCAGTTGTCTGGGTGTGAGTCAATGCTGTATGTTTTGCTGTTTGGTCTGCCAGGTCGTTACCCTGGGAAATAGAGTCTGTAACTTTAGTATGTGCTTTACACTTCATGATAGATATGCCTGAAGGCAGATATATTGCTTCTAACAGTGCTTGAATAAGGGGACCGTGTTGAATCTTGGCACCGTGAGAGGTCAGGAAACCTCGTTCTTGCCATAACACTCCGAAGTCGTGTACGACTCCGAAAGCATAACTAGAATCGGTGTATATGTTAACATTTCTGTTCTTGGCTAGTATACAGGCTCGGGTCAGAGCGATAAGCTCTGCTGCTTGAGCGGACAGTGTATCAATACGATGTGTTTCTTTGACTTCAGTTTCAGTGGTCACTGCATACGCGGCCACCAATTCTCCTGTGTTTGTTCTCATACATGAACCGTCCACGTAAAATGTCAGGTCTGGATTTGTCAGTGGAACATCTGTTAAGTCTCGTCGGGGCTTTGTTACTGCATTAATGATCTCTATACAATCATGCGGGGCTGAATCTGTCATAATCGAAGGTAACAATGTTGCAGGATTTAGAATGTTACAGCGTCTGATTTCTATGTGTGGCTGGAATAACGTTAATTCATAACCTGTCAATCGTGCTATAGTCAGGTGTTGAGTCTGTGTTCGGTTTAGAAGGACCTCTACAGAATGTGGAACTTGTACTGTCAATGGATGTCCTAATACTATTGAGTCGCTTTGTCTGATTGCTAGGGCTGTCGCTGCAACTGATTTTAAGCACGCAGGCAGAGCCTGGGCCACTGAATCCAATGTACTTGAAAAATAAGCACAAGGCTTATGTGAACCTGCTTGATCTTGAGTGAGGACAGACAATGCTGTACCATCACGTTCTGTAACAAAAAGTGTAAAAGGTTTGTTGTAACATCGCTAAAACTGGTGCTTGACATAAAGCTTTCTTTAATTCCTCAAAAGCCTGTGTATGTTCCTGAGTCCAAGGGAGGGCAGTCGAAGTCGCTGCCTCCTGTGTTGTCAACTGAATGAGTGGTTTAGCTAGAAATGCATACTGAGGAATCCATTGTCTGCAGTACGAGGTGAGGCCTATAAAGGCCCGCACTTCCTTTTGTGTCTGAGGTTGTGGCATGTTTACAATTAACTGGATGCGATCAGGAGTGAGCTGTCTCCCCACTTTGGACAGCAAGTGACCCAGGTACACAACTTGCTGAACACAGAATTGTAGCTTCGAAGGAGACACCTTGTGTCCCTTGTCGGCCAGAAAATGTAAAACTGTCAGTGATGCTTGTTCACATTCGGGTTCACTTCGTGCGGTGATCAGCAGATCATCGACGTACTGTAGTAAGGCAGTGTTAACTGGCATTTGGATACAGTCAAGTTGTCTTTTCAGTGCTTGGCTATAGATGCTGGGGCTTTCTGTGAATCCTTGAGGTGCGCGTGAAAATTTGAAACTTCGTCCATTTAAACTGAATCCGAAGAGATATTGGCTCTCTGGATCAATAGGTACACTGAAGAAGGCGTTCTTGAGGTCAATTACAGTAAAGAACGTCGCTTCTGAATCAATAGCAGTCAACAAGGATGAGATGTCGGGAACCACAGGATACTGTGGAACAATGCATTTATTCAGTTCTCGTAAATCAATCACCAGCCGATATACTGGCGGTGCATTGGGATCAGTACGTTTAAGAATCGGAATGATAGGGGAATTGCAGATATTGGAGTCGGTTTCTACGACCACTCCTTGGGCAATGAGCTCTTCAATGATTTCCAGTAAAGCCACTACAGCATCGGGTGGTAACTTATATTGTCTGATTCGTGGTAAAACAACTCCTGGTTTGAGTGTAACACGGTATGGTGTGATGTGCATGCAACCTACATCGGTTGGGCCTTGTGCCCATAGGTGTTTCGGTACATTTTTCAATCTGACATCAAACTCTCGTAGTACATAGTGACCCTTAAAGTCACGTAGAAAAAGTCTAACTCCTTCCGGAGAACAACATATCACAGCTCCTAGAGCCTTCAATGTTTTGATACCTAGCAAGTTTTCTGGACATGATTTCGTGAGTAACAAGTCTGTAACGCGTGATAATGGACCTACTGCTAGGGGGACTGGTTTCGATACTTCATTTACAATAGGCTGTCCTGAAAAACCAAGGGAAACATTCTGTGAGCCTGAGAGGGGTGCCCCTGGGACTTCATCATGGCTGATCGTTGTGCGGCTTGCCCCTGTGTCAATTAAAAATTTTCTGTCTTTTCCCAATACTTGACTGTGTACATAAGGACCCTCTTGATCTACAGGAATCTCAATAAGAGGCAAGCCAACCTCCCTCTCTAGGCTGTTTCATGTGTATCGCTGATAATCGGGATAATCAGATTGGGCATACTGGCTCATCTGCCGTGAAACTTGCTGCGACGCGGCATTAGGCTGTGGCTGTGGCTGTGGCTGTGATACCGCTGCGGTCTGTACTGTATGTGGTGGAGCATGCATAGGCTGTGTATTCTGGGAAGTCTGTTGCTGGACCTGGTCTTGTCTAGGCTGACGCGGTCTTTCTTTAGTTTTACCTGTTGATATATTGTGTTTCAGGACTGGACATTCATGTACGTAGTGACCTGGCTGTTTGCAATAGTTGCATGTCCCTTTAACGGGAGCTGCTGAATTACCTGTCTGGGTCGCACCCTTTCTCTGACCGTCGGCTGGAACCGACTGGGCCACTAACATTTTCATTTTCGTGTCTTTCATACGTCTCTGTTCGTGATCCTGTTCTTCTCTAATTCTGTTCTGGTGATATTGTAACATCTGTAACATCTGGGATGGCGTATTTGCTTGCCATGTACTTTCAACTTTATATACACGGTTCTTAACTTGTGTCAGGGAATTCTCAACTAATTTTGTTACAAAAAGATGTGGGTATGACTCGCTACCTGGTTTCAGGCCACTATTAATAATAAAACATTTCTCGAATCTTGAATAGAAGTCACTAGTATCTTCATCGTGTTTCTGTTTACAGGCTGAGATTGCGTCCCAGTCTTCCTTTTTAGTTGTCAATAATCTTGGCAAAACCTGTACTATTAAACCTGGTAATGCTTTAGCTTTGTCCCCAAGGCCTAGCCCTGGAGTACGACCTTTTTCCTCGTCTTCTATTTCAGTCCAAATAATCTTTTTATCTCCCACCTCCCATTCTTTTTCCTTGAGTTTCTCGTAAATGCCGGTGGGCAGCAGTACTTTTAACAATTTCATAATATCCGTATACGTGTAATCTCCCATGAGTAACATGTCCTTAAGTTCTCGGTGAAAACCTGCAGGGTCTTTATCATGACAGGGTACTAGTTTCTTCATTTCTAACAATTCCAACTTTGTTAAAGGTGTGTACACAAACACACGTTCCAAGGTATTATTGGCATTCATAACTGGGTGTACTTCTCGTAAAGGATTCTGCCTGTCAAAATGAAACATTTTTCTTTCTGGGGGCGGAGCTGAAACATATTGTGGGCCTAAAAAGGTGTTATATCTGCGGCGTTGTTCTAGAATTATTTGAATTAACTTGGTACATAGGCCTCTCCATCTATTCATAAGTAGTGCTTCTAATGTATCAGGTAAGGGACCTGGATCAGAATGTTGTTGTCTGTATAACGTGATGAGATGCTGAATCATGTATACACCAGCTAATTTCTGCTCGTCTGGGGAAAGGTTCAGAAATGTCTGTGCTACTGTATCATCATTGTATGTGCTAGGATTGTCAGCCCATAGTACTGCTGACCGGGCTAGTTCTTGTTCATCCATAGAATTGAGTACATGATACCCCATTCGTTCTTGAAGAATTTTATCGGTACCTTGAAACAGATATTCAGGAGAACTCGGTTTTGATATGCCAGAGAGAAAAACTCTCTTGCTTTCTGGACGAATGCCTTTCTTAAGGTAATTTCCCTTACCCACATACGCTATCATTTCTTTAGCCGTGTCATGTTCTTCAGGTCCGTCCTCCTCGGAGGAGTCATTCCTGTCACTTTCTTTTTCTTTTTCTTGTTCTTTTTCGTGTATTTCTATTACTGCTTTTCTGATTTTCTTGTACATACTTGCTATACAATTCAATTTATCATGGTTTCCTTCGGCTATATTTTGACCCCACCTGTTTAGTGCTTCCATCTCTTCCTGGTCTACTCCAGGCCTGTCTCGTTCTCTTATTAAGCAATTTATGAAGAAACGTAATATACAACCTTGAGTGTCAACTTTCTGGTGAGCCAGGGCCTCTTTAATACTTTCAGGATTTTCCCCAGTCTGGATAAAATGATATATTCTATCTAGGTGTTCAGTCATTCCTGGAAATAACACTAGGTAATCTGTAACTTTTCGTAAACGTAGGGATGCTAACAACATTCTATCGTCTTTACCGGGTACTGGATCGTATCTGCAAATTGGAAGGGGATCTTTAAGCATGTCGAAACGTGGTGTTTGGGGTGTACGTTGCTTCATTATGTCCCTAAGGTTCAATCTGTGTGTTGGTGGCGGGGTCTGGAGACCTCCTGTCGCACCTCCTGTGACGGAGGCTTGAAAATTGTGTGTCTGTGGAGTCGGTATCTGTACCTGAACTTGTCTCTTATTAGGATCAGGCGCAATCGGATTTAGTATATTAATCTTAGATGCGGGAAGTGGTGGAGGTGGAGGAGCAGGTGGGGCAGGCTGTCGAACGGGTGAACTTTGTTGCGGCAATGGCTGGACATTGTCTCGGAGCGGGTTGCCACCTCCGTCACCGTCAGTAGGCGGTACGTGGGCACGTGGATTGGTGTAAGCGGGAGCTACATCGTCTAGATAGGAAGCAAGGAATATGTCTTTGGTGGTCTTGTGACTTACTTTAGTTGGAACCAATGGTGGCGGCAGATCTTTCGGTATTTCTGAAGTGGCTTTAGGCAAACCCTCGGCCACAAAGTACATGCCATTTACAAGATTGTTTCGCATGCGGTCTACTTGTTCTGCTTTTACTCGGATCCCTTCATTAACTAATTCGTTTTCTCGGACTTCATCTGACTCTTCTCTATGTTTATCTTCTTTTCGGAGTGCTTTTTCGGCACGTTTATGTGATTCTTTACGCCACAATTCTATGGCATCTTTCTGGGATTGTCTGGCTTTCTTTTTCCATAACGCTTCCTCTACTCTCAAGATGCACTCGGCATCCCATGTTCCTGTAACGGGCCACCTGTGTCTCTCCTCTAGGTGCTTGGTGTAATCAGCCCATAAATCTAGGTACAGTATGGCATCTAAGCCATGCTTATGATACATAAAATTTCCAGGAGTGTCCCTAGGGGGGATAGGAATTTCTTCCTCTAGTATCCCTTTCCTAGTTCCTATCTGTCTTAATTTATTGAAAAACGGCATCTTGTTACTTAGTACTGGATACTCGATACTTGTTACTTACTCTGAACACAGCTAATTACACAAAAACACAGTAATGTACATCAGTCACTCATACCACGACATTAATCACATGAAACATTTTGAACACATATGACTACCCTTGATACTAGATGTACTGCTAAACAGCACAGATACACTGTCGAGAACAGTGCAAGAACTTGAATGCCTGATGTACTGCTAAACAGTACAGATACACTGTCTAAAACAGTGCAGACCGTGTTTGTGTACCCAAACCCGTCTTTACCGGATACATAATAATGCACCCGTCTAGATGCGTCCCCAGCAATGGTACTCACCGGGAAGCACGGAACAGAAGGCCTCGGAAAACTCGACTGGACTGGACCGGACTGGACTCGACTCGACTCGATACGTGAATACTTCGGAGCTGGTGGGCCTCTTGACACCTCGGACCTTGCTTCTTTCGGCTAGGCTCTGGTCGGGATCCTCCGCACTCCTCACCGCCTCGTCTGGGTGCTGATCGCAGTCTCCGTCACCTCCGTAGGCCTGAGGGAGATACAGGAAATCCTGCGGGTACGCGTAATTGTCCGTCTTGACTTATGGCAGGGGGCAAAGGTTGCAACGCACCAACCGGCGCGTGGGGTGGGGGAGGGGTCCCTATTCGGGCGCCAAAATAATGTGGTAAATATTTAATTACCGTCCTAATTTCTATGCAGGTAAGTACTAAAAACAAAATAACTCAATCGGAAAGAAAGACGCAGAGTCCGTGGTGTTAGAGTTCTTAGGGGTTTTATTCCTTAAAAAGGAATGGTTCTTGAACCGGATATCGGGTTCCTGACACCACTGGGGTTCAGGAAGGGATAGAGCAATGCTTTATTGACAATACATAACTTTTATACTCAAATCATATAATGGAAACCAATACAGTAGGCGTAACAGCTGAGAGAAACGAGATAAAAGCACACACGTGTTAGCAATACGTAATCAGAAGGCGTGAACTAGGCGTGAACATAGAGGTGTGTGCTAGAAACGTCACATGAAAGTGTCACAAGTGGGTGGGTACATAGCAGAATCTTGCAATGTCAGCAGAAATCTGAGATCTGGATGCGCGCGCAGCTGCATGACGTGTGATTGACGTGGAGCTGGAGGGTGCAGGGGACTTGACATTTACACTAGAGGAAAGAGACAGAAGTCTGGCATGTCAGATCAACTCGTTCCTATATCATATCTGATATCTGATGTTTGGGAACCATATTATCTAGAGGGAAAGGTCTCTTGGGCAGAGGCTATTCTATACTGACTGTGAGTGCGTGTATAAGCGTCTACGTGTCTGCATGAGATGCGAGGGGGCATGGGCCTACCATGGTAACAGGAGCTATGAATTACTTGCACGGAGACAGTGAGGCCGGGCCCTTTGCTCTGCAGCTGGAAGGATGTTTACTTGAACTAGTAGGCAGGAATGTATTTTTTGAGGAGCGGAGCAGATAATTCGAAGGCTGAATACAGTCTTGGCAGGCAACAGGCTAAGCTAAGCGCCGTTAGCCGCGCAGGGAGTAAGGCAGAGGTCACGGGTACAGAGGCAGACCCAGGCTGAGGCATTCAGAGTCAGAAGGCAGGAAAAGGCTCGATGGCAGAATTCAGGGCCTACTTCGCCAGAGCTGAAAAACGTGTAAAGTACACCACAAAAAGACGTTGGCCAGGCATACTTAGGAACGGAATATTCAACCCGTTCAGGGTGGATCTGAAAGAGGACATGTTAACGTTGGACGCAAATGTATTTGCGTCTTCATAGCTGTCACAGGAGGGAAGTTACATGCACTTTAAGCTCGTACATGGAGACAGTGGGGTACACGTTAGGGAACATTTCTTGACCATAAAATTTATATTTCCTCACTTGCCACTGCCCCATAATCCCATCTCATGTCCTGCTACTCATATAATGTGTTTTAACAAGTTATCCCAGCGTGACTGTTGATAAATCTGCAGCTCAGCACAAATCTTATTGACCAAGCTAAGTTCTTGATCCTTAAAAACGTGGTCAGTTTATGGCTCATCGTGGCAGTCATATTTTCCATGGCGTACAGTGACGAGAATTATCACCACCCTCATATCTATAAGAGGTGTTTTAGATCGATCTACAATACTGGGTGGCTGTCACTCGATTTGTCTATCACAGCTTATGACTTCGGATGCCCGAATGCATAAGTTAGACTATGGGCTACAAGTTCACCAAAATTAATTATTGTGGATGTAGCGAAAGGAGGGCATTTGTGATTTATTTATTTCTATGTGGCACCAGCTTCCAAAAGATCTGCATCTTACCACCAAATGTGCAGCATGACCAGTCTGCTTATGCATCCCCTCCAACAGGGTGATGTGGCTCATTTATATATCTTGCCCAAATGAGATGAAGCAAAGTGATGATTTTAACATGCAAACTTCTAGATTGATAGGACTATAGAAGAAAAAATGTGATCTGGTATGTTATATTCTAAGGGGCATATTTATAAAAAAATGTCATGCAATTCAGGGCAGCAACCAAAGTTGTTGTGTTGTGTAAACAGGAGAGAGCTGAAGAGTGGCATACTTCATTTATGTATTTGAAAGGTTTTATACGTGACCCGAAAGGGTATCAGAGCGATATACAAAAAAGCATGCAAGATAAGCTGGAGTGTTATAATGAAGCACTGTGCGTGTCAAGCAGGCTATCTGGAATCGAATCCTTGCTTCGAAATGGAGCCACTTGAGTTGAATTAGGTCTGGAGCGAAGTCAAATCAAATCAAATCAAATCAAATCAAGCTGTATTCGGTTGTAGAGAAAACATCCATAAAAGCACAGTATATTGTAAATCTTGTTGAAAAAGAATACATTTAAAAAGGATTATAAAAATAAATAGCAAAATAGATTAAAAACAATTAGCAAAAAGTAGGTTTTCTCAATGTTCCATTCCACCCATAGGAAAGTGCTTTTTACTCCTAATATGGAAGCTACGACCATGGGAGTATAAGCTACTAATGCATGTACACGGAATGAAACAATACACTCAGCGTGAAAAGCTTTTAAGTTAAAAATAAGAAACAATCGCAGTTTCTGAACTAATGCGAAGGTACAACAGAATATAGGGAATAAGAAAGCAAATCAACTTTTTACTATTACAGAAAGAACGGGTCAATGTTGCTCTAGATTCTGCCTGTGCTTAATGACCAATTTCAGGAAGTTTACTATCGGTTTAGCAAAAGGTTCAACTTCTAGAAATTGAAGAGCAAGGAATGCCGGGCGACACCTACGTAGGCCCATAATTTTTAAAATAGGAGTGAGCAACTGTTTCCTCAATTCCTGATAGAATTTGCAGAAGAGTAGTGTGTGGATCGTGGTTTGGGGGAGAGCTATCGTCACAGGGGCATGGTAGAGGTGATTTTTCCCAGGTGTTAGTCTTAGAGAAGGTGACTAGGTGGTGGAAGATGTTTAATCTTAACCTGGTTAACAAAAATCTTTCATATCCCGAAAGCTTAAAGGTTAAATAAGGCTGGACCGTCGTTGTTGTTTGTATTTGTAGTGAGTGTTGCACAGTTGTTTTAGAGACCTCACTAGAGAGTCATAGGGATTCAAGATGAGTCAAGCAAGCCTTTTTAAAGCGCTTCCTTGGTATTACTGCAATTGTAGAAGGAGAGGTGTAATACTGTTGCATGCCAAGGTCGGTAAAGAATTGCCTAATGTACGCTATCCAGGTGATTTTGTGTCCGTTGTCGAGGGAAATACAGTCCTCAATGAACTCCCTACTAAGAGAGGTTTCACTAGAGGACCATATGCGGTGCCACAAAAGAAGGGGTTGGATCCTTATCACATCGGTTATGAAAGTCAATCCCAATTCCACGTGACGTGCATAGGTTGACGTTCCCTGTGGGACAGCCAAGATGAATCTTAAAAAATTATTTTCCACCCTTTGCACCTCCTCAACTTTGGCAAAGCCCCAGATCCCAGCCCCATATATTGCACTTGAAATGCATTTAGCCCTGTTAATTTCAAGAAGTTCTACCGGGGATGCGCCTGCCTAATTTATTGGCAAAGCTAACCAAGGCGGCTGTTGTCCTCTTAAAAGTAAGCTTCCTTGATTCAATGGCAGGCTTCCAGGAGCATTTGTTGTCAAATACTACGCCCAGGTAAGGGTAGGTGGTTGTAGTATCCAATTTTTGTTTTTCAATATACATAGGCTTAATGTTTTTCATCCTTGGGCCTGCGGACATAACATACGTCTTTTTGATGTTTATATTTAGGTCCAGGTTAGCCATGAAATCGTGATACTTTACGAGGGCACGCTGTAGCTCCATGGGGTTCCGAGCTAATATGACAGCGTCATGCGCATAGAGTAGGATCGGTATAGGGCGCTTATTTATAGTGGGGAGGTCCTTGCAACCCATAACCATGGCTTTTTCAAGGCCATTGGTGTAGAGATTAAATAAAAAAGGGGCTAGGACGCAGCCCTGCCTTACCCCGCGTTCTACTCTAATCAGCTTTATTAGCTCGCCCCCCCCCACTCCGTATCTAACTCTAGCTGTGGCATTTGTATATAGTTCTCGCAAGAATGTTAAAAGAGACTTATCCATTCCCATGTCAGCTATGATGGTCCACAGCTTATCATGATTAACGCAGTCAAATGCTGCTGAAAAGTAACGTATGCCATGTAAATGGCCCCTCCCCTTTACCTTTACATACTTATCAACTTATAGGGATAAATTGAGGGCTTGCTCTATTGTGCCCAAACCCTCACGGAACCCAAACTGCAAATCGGACAGAACTTTGTTGTCTGAAGCCCACTGCTGGATTCGATCTAAAATAATGAGACTGGCCACTTTCCCCAGTGAATCCAGCAGGGATATAGGCCGGTAGCAAGATGGTGATTGGCGATCCCCCTTTTTAAATTTTTTATTTTTATTTTTAAAAACCTTTATTGTACAGTTCAATAAAATTACAAGCACGGGCCAACAACCGCAGGGGCCGGCTGCAACACAAGAATAAGACCCACTATATTATCAACTGACACAGCTCTTCAGCCGACAACCCTGAAGTCCGGCAGCGAATAAGGATAAACATTGTATTGAACTCACAACACGTTACAGGATAAGGCGAAGGTTTCATTTTATGTTGAACCCCCCCCCAACCTAAAAAACAAGGAAAAAGAAACAGACATATCTGGTGCCATACATTCAACACTATGATAAAGTGAGCAGGTACAGAAATAGAATAATCACAGATCAATTTAAAGGGAACTACCGAGACGCCTGCGCTAGCAAGCACAAAACAGGATGTACGACAAGGCAATCTATAACCCAACGCAGTCGCCCGCACACAGACCCCGCCCACCCACTGACGCCAGGATAGAAAAAGAAGTACGGTTATCAGATACTGGAATACATACAAAATCAGGATAATACCCCAACTTTATGAAAGGAGAGCGAAAGGAAAGCGTGAGATAAAGAAACCATAAAAACTAAACTAACTAACAAAACTATAGACCTATCCCCCCACCCTGCACCCCTGCATGTGGCTTTCGCCTAACCCCAACTAGCAGCGTGCCTGTCGCCCGACTAACTAAACTACAAAAAATAAAAGAAGAATGGAGGAGGAGAATGTCATACAAACTCCCGGTCACCTTTACCCCCGCCTGAAACGAACAACCCCTGTCCTAAGACCACAGAGTACTCAAAAATATTATAGACAGAGCCAGACAGGGGAGACGTTGAACACTGCCCAAAACTCCCGCAAGCATTACGTTAGCGAATCCCTTGTCCTCTAAAGCCCCGAAATCAGACCCAGAGCAAGAGTCTCATCCTTGACGCCTCCGATCTTTCATGCGGACTCTATCCGGTAACACCATCACCGCCCCAGGAGAGTCAAAGTTCGTGGGAAGTTCAATTAAGATTAATATGAGACCAGTCGAACACATTGAGCCTCTGCAAGCATCCGCCACCGGTAAGATCTCATCACCGACATGCAGTCCAGATATCCTTTCCTCCGTAGATGTAAAAGAACCACAAGGGCGGGAAGGAACGGTAGTGACTTTCGGTTTTTGCTAGTCGTAGTCTCAAGGAGTGAAAAACCACGTAGCTCCACAATAATCGCTGCGATGGTGAATGCAGCGATACCCCCAGTGAAACAATTCTGCAAGTATTCTGCAAACAGGTCAATGGCGTCAAAACTTTATCGCGCACATCCTCCTTTACTACGGGCATCGTGGGAGAATCAGTTCGTTGAAAGTCATGCAATAGAACAGAGCCCAGACTCGTCGGCTAGTTTCGATGTCACCAGCGATCATTTTATGGACAATGGTCTCCAGATGCAATTGAAGTGCCCCGATGGCGGCCATTACGGTCTTCAAGGACGGCTCACAATTCGTCCGATCCGCCTCCACACGCTCAGTTCCTTGGTAGGGAGTGAAACGCGTTGGCTGATTTTCTTGCAATTTGCACTGTGAATGCTTTTATAAAGAATGAACAATACTAAATAAAGAAAGTTTTTCATATATTCAAAATTGACCGCTTTTCTTGGACTTCTTTCCTGTGCGCCCCCATGCAAGCCTAACAAAGTACCTGTGATCTGGATAACACAGCGACGCCAATTAGCAGCTGACGTCGAGGGTGGCTGCACAGAAACTTACAAAAAAATGATTGGAACTGGGTGTTAGGTGCGGCACTGTAAGGTCCGCTGCTACATTTCTTGTGCTTAAAAGTTGAAATGTTGTATCTGCTTCCCCTTCCCTCTTCAAAGTCCATATATGGAAATTCCAATCGGGTCATAGTTGTTTGTTGGGGCGGTAATTGGAGATAGAAAAAGCTCAAATCCCTGGTGAGGATATTGCTCGCACCATACTGGAAGGGCCAATTACATATATGGTGGACCACCCGCTTGTCCCCAAAATTAATAACGATGCAATCCCCTGGGATGTCCTTTCTCCTAGGCCCCAGCCAACTTAACCTTCTTGCAAATAATAATTGCCTGGACAAGTCAGAGGGAAGTGGTCTGTTCTTGTTCAGCCAGTTCACGGCTTTGTTTCTCAATTCAAAGAAAGACTCTGGTTTTCCTTGGGACAATTCTGGAACACCGACTAACACTACTGTGTATGGCAATGATTGTGGGGGTAAATCTATGCATGTGATCGTGTTTTCTTGAATCTGTGATGAGTCTGGCAGCAGAGTTCAGGCTGAGTAGCCCTTAAAGGGGCCAGTCTAGCTTGGGGAAGCCCAGCCAGGGTCACAATTCCGTAATCTAAGCGGGAGATAATTAGGGATTGGACTGGTAGCTGCATGTCATTAGGAGGCAGGAATGGTTTAATTTCCTTAAAGTGTTGAGTTGGTGATTGGCGCCTCTAGTTGTTGAATTGATGTGGTCTTGCATGTTCAGATGTTTGTTTAAAGTTATGCCTAATGATCTGGTGAAGACAACAACATGTGGAGCTCATTGAGTCTTTTTTGGGATGGGGTGACTTGAACTATCTTGAGGCAATCAGGAATCAAGCCTTGCAAGAGAGATTCATGGACAATCTTAAACCAGAGTGGGAAATGGAGGCTATAAGTTCTTTGAAGAACTTGGCAGGGCAGAGGATCATTGAAATGATAAAAAGGTTTTAATGAAGGTATAGTTTTTAGTAGCTCGACATCATCAGGTGGTATAAAGGTATTCCACAATGCCTTATGTTTTGGAGAGAAAAACATAGAGCTAGAAATAGGGGAACTCACCAATGGTAGCGGAGAGGCAGTGGACTGGGTCAGGCAATGTGTATTTGGTTAGGTGCATTGTACTTCTAGTTCGATCTTGTGTATTCAATGAAGGGTGCAGAAAACTCCTCACTGCTGGGGTCATTGAGTGTAGAGTTAATGTTAATGTTAATGTTAACTGGTATTTGTGTAGCGCATAATCACTGGCAGGTCTCTTAGTGCTTTGAAGAGAGAAGTCAGAGATGCCAGCTGTACCATAACAGTGCAGGGATAGGGAGCTAAACGGTGTGTTGGTTATTTGAGTGGTTAACTTGTTGTTTGATGATTTCGAACAGTTTTTTCAGTCTGTTTTTGGCATGGTCGAGCGGTGACCTAAAGTGAGTGGTTTTGGAACTGCAGATATGTTTGTTATACGTACTTCTTCTCATCCTCAGCTGCTTCAGGTTTGTTATGAAGGGAGAGTTTCTCCATGACCTCTTCGCCAGCCCTAGTTTGCGTCTTTCCTTGTTAAGGGAGCAATTGAACCAGGGGTTGGAGGGTTTGCTGGGATATCATTTGAGTTGCTTCGGAGCAATTGAGTCAAATATATCAGTCATGGAGAAGATGTAATGTTCAGTAAGGTCATCCCGATTTGTCAAGTTAGGGGGTGGAGAAAGTAGGTTATTAGTAATGCTAGTTAGATCATTTAAATTGTCATTTAATTGATTATTTAAATTTAATCAGCAACCTGTCCAAGATGAGAAGAAATTAGGTAATGATCCAACCAGTCACAGGGTGATATGCCATCCAGT